>NC_045455.1:83302123-83548457 GCF_002776525.5 Piliocolobus tephrosceles
AAATAAATAAATAAATAAATAAATAAATAAATAAATAAATAAATAAAATAAAGAATTAGGCTCCTTTTGAAGAGTAGGCTGTTAGTTCTGGTGATAGTCAAGTCCAAAACGTTCTAAACAAATTGACTCAACGTTAACCTCTCCCGCTCCCTCCTTTGCACGCGCATGCACACACACACACACGCTCACAGACAAAACTATATATAGTCTTTTAACTGGAAGAGCTACCAGAAGTTTTTTTTAAAAAAAGCAGGCATAAGCAGATGCTGGAGAGGATGTGGAGAAATAGGAACGCTTTTACACTGTTAGTGGGACTGTAAACTAGTTCAACCATTGTGAAAGACAGTGTGGCAATTCCTCAAGGATTTAGAACTAGAAATACCATTTGACCCCGTGATCCCATTACTGGGTATATACCCAAAGGATTATAAATCATGCTGCTATAAAGACACATGCACACATATGTTTATTGGGGCACTATTCACAATAGCAAAGACTTGAAACCAACCCAAATGTCCATCAATGATAGACTGGATTAAGAAAATGTGGCACATATACACCATGGAATACTAGGCAGCCATAAAAAAGGATGAGTTCATGTCTTTTGTAGGGACATGGATGAAGTTGGAAACCATCATTCTGAGCAAACTATCGCAGGAACAGAAAACCAAACACTGCATGTTCTCACTCATAGGTGGGAATTGAACAATGAGAACACTTGGACACAGGGTGAGGAACATCACACACTGGGGCCTGTCGTGGGGTAGGGGGAGGGGGGAGGGATAGCATTAGGAGAAATACCTAGTGTAAATAATGAGTTAATGGGTGCAGCACACCAACATGGCACATGTGTACACATGTAACAAACCTGCATGTTGTGCACATGTACCCTAGAACTTAAAGTAAAATAAAAATAAATAAATAAAAATCAGGCATAAGAGGCACTATGGAGAGCAAATCATTTGTCAAAGTGAACCCTGCAAGTTAAGCAATGATTACATTATGCGCACATTACACAAGGACACTTGCCTGGTAAACTCCGTCCTGGTGTCCAAGCACTGAGCAGCACCAGAATTAAGAATAACAGTGGCCAGGCCCGATGACTCACACCTGTAATCCCAGCATTTTGGGAGGCCAAGGCAGGCAGACCACAAGGTCAAGAGATAGAGAACATCTGACCAACATGGTGAAACCCCATCTGTACTAAAAATACAAAAATTAGCTGGACGTGGTGGCAGGCGCCTGTAGTCCCAGCTGCGCTTGGGAGGCTGAGGCAGGAGAATCGCTTGAATCCAGAAGGCGGAGGTTTCAGTAAGCCGAGATCGCTCCACTGCACTCCAGCCTGGCAACAGAGCGAGACTCCATCTCAAAAAATAAATAAATAACAGCTCAGTGAAGTGAAGAGGCAGAAGAAGATGAAGGAAGATTGTACTTATTCCAGGAGTATAGTCCTTAATCAAAGCCTGATCTGCCTACGGAGCTGGAGTTATGAAGCCCTGAGTACCTATTTCTTATTAGTGTCCTGGTGTTCCTCTCTCTAAACACTACTGACAACATGAATGTGGTCTTATCCTTCCCTATTGTCCTCACCTAATTGTCACACTCTTATCTGCATGGTGAAATATGCACAAAATACAATGCTATAAAATGTTATTCTCCTGCTTTCTCCTGGTCTCCAATATGCTAGGCTCTTCTAGAAGGCTTCTGCTTCTGCTCCTGCCTCATGGTCTCCCCCTAGGGCACCCCACTGAGCTCTAGTTTGCCTGTGAAAAGCCAGAAGCATGGAATACAGCAGAGCTGAAGTCACTCCTGCCGTGGATCAGAAGGTAACATGTGTCTCCTGTTCCCCGGAGACCTGCCTGTCCATACCTGGGAAGTTAAGTTTAATGACCAAAGAATCACCCCTGCCCACTTTCCCCTTCATTTTTAAATCTCAGCCCTCCCAGATGTGTGTCTATGGTAAGTGCTCCATAGATATTTCTGGCTCAGGCTGCTAACAAATTCTTGAAAGAGGAAATAAATCAGGTCGTTCCTACAGCGCTGCTTGGTTCGCTGCAAATATAACTAATTAGTTCATGAGTCAAGCAGAGCCAAAGGTGAGAGCACCTTGAATTTGGATCTGAAATGTTTGCACAAACATTTTCTGCCCACTCTGATGCCACAGCACATTTCCCCCTGAGCCGTGAGCCTCCTGTCATTGAATCAATGTCACAGACGATTTGAGTCACACTCAGCAAAAGGCTGCAAGGAAACTGTGAATCAACAGTTCGGCGATGGAATTACAAAAAGAGTCAGATTGTCAGCAAGGTCATATCTGCTTGATACACACTGTTCCGTGAGTGGGAACAAGCCTGCTGCACAGGAGGGCCTCACAGAATCACGTGGGCCAAAATTGAAGGTCTCCCACCTGCACCCCAGTGGGGTAGCTCGCTTGTGAAGGTAGAAATGGTCTGTTCTGTGTATTTGGACGTCCGCCTGCAGCTGGCTGGTGCCCACATGCAGTGGCTCTTCAGCCCCATCACCGAATTAAGACCCACACTGGGAGCTCCAGGGGACATGCACCATTGGGCCTCAGGCCAAGCAGCTGATGCCTTTTTATTTTAATCTGCTCTGTCCTTCTCATTGTGCTTCAGTGCCCTAAAGAAAAAATAATGATGAGATATGGTCGCAGCTTCCAGTTTAATTGGGAAGACAAGGCTAATCCATGAAATGTCAGAGAGAGAAAGACATGAGGCTAATTGCTAAATGTTGCAACACAGAGTTGATTGTTTGTGGGGAATCAGAGGAGATGGAGAGAGGAAGTGAGAGAGTCACTCACTTATTCTTCAGAGTCTTCGCATGTGCTGTTCCCTTTGCCTTGCAAGCTTTTCCCATCTCTTCATCTAGTTAACTCTTATCCTCCTCAGGGGTTGCTTTCACTGCCTGCTTCCTCAAGGTGCCTTTTCTGATCCTCTATTGAGTCTTTTCCCCCAGAGACTTTGACACAGTTTGCAGTGTTGATTTGCTTTGTGTATTTGCTACTTTCTCTCCCTTCCTGCTGGACTGAGATACATCAGTTTTGCTCATCGCTGAATTTCAGACCCTCAGCACAGAGCCTGCACACAGAAGGTGCTCCAGTGAGCTCTGCCACTGAGCACAGGTGATGGAGCTTGAGCTGGGCTTCCAAGAAAGTATAGGATTTGTATCCCCTCAGGTGAGATTTCAACATAAACAAACATCTATTTTTTTTATTTTTAAAGATAGGGTCTCACTCTGTCATCCAGGCTGGATTGCAGTGGCAAAATCATAGCTCACTGCAGCCTTGAACTTCTGAGTTCAAGCGATTTTCCTGCCTCAGCCTCTTTAGTATCTGGGACTACAGGTACCCACCACCACACCTGGCTATTTATTTTATTTTTAAATTTTTTTTGTAGAGATGAGGTCTTGCTATGTTTCCCAGGTTGGTCTCAAACTCCTGGCCTCAAGCAATCCTATTGCCACAGCCTCTCAAAACGCTGATGACAGGCATGAGCGACCACACCCAGGTGAGCGGAGACCTAAATGTTGGCATCAATGAGGCACATGTGCGAGTGGTGAGGAGAGCACCCTACAGGGTAGAAGAGACAGTGGGGGAAGGTGGGACTGTGAAAGGGTGTGGATCTGGGAGGACCTTAGAGACAGGCCAACATTGACCGCCGATGGAGGAGAAGAAAAGAGGGAGCCACTTAAGGGTTGTAATAAAAATAATTGCCAGCTGGGCACGGTGGCTCACGCCTGTAATCCCAACACTTTGGGAGGTTGAAGCAGGTGGATAACCTGAGGTCAGGAGTTCGAGACCAGCCTGACCAACATGGCGAAACCAGTCTCTACTAAAAATACAAAAAAGTTAGCTGGGTGTGATGCCATGTGCCTGTAATCCCAGCTACACTGGAGGCTGAGGCAGGAGAATCACTTGAACCTGGGAGGTGGAGGTTGCAGTGAACCAAGGACAAGCCACTGCACTCCAGCCTGGGTGACAAGAGCAAAACTCCATCTCAAAAAAAAAAAAAAAAAGAAGAAGAAGAATTGCCTAGAGAAAGTGATACTGAAAGGTTCCTTTGGCATCTTGCTTGGAGGAGGAAGTCTCTGGAAGCAGAGGAGCTCGATGGTGCAGGCCCAAGCTGGGAAAGGGGAGGGAGCTTTCCACCTGGCAAAGGCCTTCATGGCAGGCACTCTTCTCAGGAGGAAATAGGACCAGCACAAGGAGAATGAGCAGGACCGGAGATGTAGAACACAGATGAGGGAGCAGGAGTGAGAAGCGCTTCCAAGCCTACAGACTGGGTAGATAGGGACTGAGAGGCCAAAAACCAGGGCAGGGGGATTAGCAGAAGGAGCTGGTCCGGGAAAACTAGGGTGAAGGTGATGAGTTCAGTCTTGATATTTATTCCAGCAACAAAAGTCATGGCATATTGTGAAAGTTGTCACAATTAAACTGAAGTCACCAATGTTTTTTGTTTTTTGGGGTTTTTTTGTGTGTGTGTGTTTTTACAGGAAAAGGTCTGCATTGCAAGAAAAAATTTTTTTCTTGGCATGTAGACTTTTTTCCCTTTCAAATAGTCAGCTCTTAATGGCTTTTTTTCCTCCACAATGGCAGTAAAAAGGAGTATTTTTGTCATTTGATAAGACACATACCATAAACAAATGAGTGCTTATGACCATACAAACCTTGGCAGGGAAGCCTCCTGTGTGGGGTTCTGCAGCACACGGATGGCTGTGTGGACCTCAGAGAGCCTCCCACACTGTGTCTCCATTGATATGGTTTGGGTCTGTGCCCCCACCTGAAGCTCATGTAATCCCCATGATTACATGAGAATTGTATTCTACTCATTGAATTATAATCCCCAATGCTGGAGGTGGGGCCTGGTGGGAGGTGATTGGACTCGGGGGGGTGGTTTCTCATGGTTTAATTTCATCCTCCCTTGGTGCTGTCTTCATGATAGTGAACTCTCATGGATCTGGTTGTTTAAAAGTGTGTGGCACCAAAAACAAAAACAAAGACAAAAAAAAACCCAGCAAATAGAGCCAGGGAAGGCTATGATGAGAGGATTCTCATATCCAAATGCCTGATAACAAAAACGATCTCAAAAAACTGCAAAAGCCACAACTTTGCACAAAGACCATCACAACCTCATACACAAAATCACGTCTTCGAGGACATCTGCCCAGCAACTGCCTGTACAACCTCAAACTGGCGTCACCCTTGTTATTGATCCTTATACCCAAGGATAATTATCTCAAAACAATTATGTAATCTTCCTTATTTTTCTTTCAAAACCTTTTCCTCCTTTACCTCCCTGGATACACACATAGTTTGCTAATACACATCTATTCCCATTGCAATGCCCTACTCTGGAATAAATATATTTTTCTTTTAGAGAACTTCTCTCTGTTATTTAGATTGACAGTATGTATTCGTTATCTGTTGCTGTGCAACAAATTATTTCAAAAAATTCGTGGCTTAAAACAATACCCATTTATTATCTAACAATTTCTGTGGGTCAGGAATTAGCTGGCGCCTTTGTTCCAGGGTCTTTCACGAAGCTGTGGTCACGGTGTCAGCCAGCACTGCATATTCATCTGAAGGCTCAGCTGGGGTTGGGTCCACTTCCAAGCCCACTCATATGGTTGTCAGGATTCAATTTTTCATGAGCTGTTGGCCTGGAGACCCCAGTTCCTTGCTGGCTACTGGCCAGAGGCTACTCTCAGTCCCTTGCCATGTGGGCCTCTCCAACACAGCAGCTGCATGGAAGCATGCAAGCCAAGGAGGCCACAGAGAGAGTCTTCTAGCAAGAGGGACATTACAATCTTTTGTAATCTAATCATGGAAGTGACATCTCTCACATTGCCATATTTGTTAGAAGCAAGTTGCTCAAAGGGAATATAATCTTACAAAGTCATCAGTACCTGGAGGCAGGAATCATTAGGGTCTATCTCAGAGGCTGCCAGTCACAGGGTATTTAGAAACATGAAATGGAAGTTTGGGAGCAAGGGAGAAGTCATCTAAATGTAGATGAGGGTTAACATTATCAAAGGAAAGAGTATTGTTTGTGTGTGTGTGTAAACACAAACAATACTCTTTCCTTTGATATGTACAAACACACACACATACACATACACACACACAGAGTATCCCTTATCTGAAATGCTTGGGACCAGAAATGTTTCAGATTTCAGATTGTTTCAGATTTTGGAATGTTTGCATATACACGATGAGATATCTTGGGGACAGACCCAAGTCTAAGCACAAAATTCATTCGTTTCACATATTCCTATGTGTGTAGCCTAAAAGTAATTTTATACAATATTTTTAATAATTTTGTGCATGAAACAAAGTTTATGTTAAGTCCTTATGTGTGGAATTTTTCACTTGTGGTATCATGTTGGTACTCAAAAAGTTTTGAATTTTGGATTTCAGATTTTCAGATTAGGAATGATCAACCTGTTGTGTGTGTGTGTGTGTGTGTGTGTGTGTGCGTGTGTGAGGACATGGAGGATCAGTCACATTTAAAAATAAGAACAGGGAGACAGAGAATAAATAAAATAGGGAAAAGGAGAACCTAGGGGATAATTCAACAAATCCAATACCACCACTTCCTTCAAAACCTAGGAGGAAAGTCATCTCCTCCAGGGAGCCCTCTTGGATTGACGGGGCCCTATCTAATCCTCCACTAGTTATTCACTCAAAAGAGCCCAAGAGTCTACTATGTGCAAAGCCTACTGAGTGGAGAGGGACCTAACAGAGTCTCCAAGAAGCTTAGAGTTTAGGGAGTAAAGATGAATTCATAAATAGCTTTTTTAAGATGAAAAGCAGAAGTGACAGGAGAGTGTTACACGGAAGAGATAGGAATCACCGAACTTCATGGTGGGAGAGACTGCTTCCCCTGGGAAATGAGACTGATGTGTGGGTCAGGCTGGTCTCTAGTTTTCACTCCTGTGAATGTGCCACATTGGCTGGGGTCCCAGGACACTGGGCATGACTCCAGTTTGTCTCCCCAGCTGGGTCATGTAGCCAAGCTAAAGCACACCCAAGTTTTCTAGGCCTCTCCTACCTTCTTAGGGGGCCTGGATGGTGGCCTGCACACCTCAGCTCCCGGGAACTGCCTGCTGAGGGCAAAATTTCCTCTCAGGTGGGTGAACCAGCAGAAACACAGACGCAGCACACCACCTGAAAGTAATTGTAGCATTTAGTGACATGCCTTCCACATTCTCAAGTCATTCAGTTCTTAGCAGACACAGGGCTTGATGGAAGGAGTGATTTTGTTCCCCTCGTTGGTCAAAAGATGCTTTTGATGAATCATTTCTTTATTTAGTTTTTAGATTGCATTTCACCTCAGCGGCAAAGCTCTCCAAATGAAACCATTCATAAGACCAGGTAAAACCGCAGCAACTTTTAAGGCTATCCCTGAAGGTTAGCCACAAGCCAGAGCTCAGATTTCATTTGGAAATCTGCCAGAAGGGATGTTCTTGGGAGCTGCGTGCTACCCACGGGGTCTTCCTGCTTCTCTCTGACAAGCCCCCTTGAATACTGCCTTGAAGAGAACAGTTTCTGGAAGTATAAGGAGTATGACTGGTCGGGCGCAGTGGCTCACACCTGTAATCTCAGCACTTTAGGAGGCCGAGGCTGGTGGATCACTGGAAGTTACGAGTTGGAGACTAGCCTTGCCAACATGGCGAAACCCCATCTCTACCAAAATATACACAAAAAATTAGTTGGCGTGGTGGTGCACGCCTGTAGTCCCAGATACTCAGGAGGCTGAGACAGGAGAATCACTTGAACCCAGGAGGTGGAGGTTGCAGTGAGCCAAGATCATGCCACTGCACTCCAGCCTGGGCAACAGAGTAAGACCCTGTCTCAAAATAATAATAATAATAATAATAATAATAATAATAATAAATAATTTAAAAAATAAATAAATGAAGGAGAAAAACTGGACAAAGGCAAATAGCCATCAAGGGTCAAATTTCCCCTGAGAAAGGGTTTTCTGCTGACCAAGGGCAGAATAAGGCAAATACTCCGCACAACTCCACAGAGGAGGAAAGAGGGGGAGCAGCTTGCTCTAAGCCCTAAGCAAAGTTGGCAAAGTTGGGGGGACCACAGTGTGACTGTCCCCAGCAAAGCCAGCCTCTGAGCTGACCACTCTGATGACCTGCTCCCCATCTGCAGCCTGAAGGGACAATATTAGCAATTGGCAAGTTGCCAATATCCCATTTATTGGCTCATTAATAATTCCTCTGGACCCCCAGAGCAATCATTTGACTCCAAATAGATCACAAAATTTGCCACTGAGATATCTCTACCCTTTCTGACATTTCATGAGAGCAGAGGCAGAAATTCACACGGGAGAGTCTGGGGGTTGATACTGGGGACTGGGGGTTTTCTCCTTTCCCCGAATCTACAAGGGCCTGGTTTGCTCTAAGCTGCCTCCAGGAGGTGAGCCACCACCCAGGCTGGGCTCTGCTCCACTTGATTATGGTATACCTAGGGCCTTGCATCTCGAAGTGTGGTCTCCAGACCAGCAGCACTGGCACGCCTCAGAAGCTTGTTAAAAAGGCAGACTTTCAGGCCCCATCCCAGACCTGTGGAATCAGATCGTGCGTTGAAATAAGACCCACCCCACCAAGTGATTTATACACACCCTAAGGTGCTCTCATTTATTTGTAGGAATAAATGAATTTATCCCAAGGAAGTAATCAGATGCACGCACAGCTTGCAGGTACCCATGGGCTGAATGCATCATTGCTTAAAAAGACAAAAACTTTGGCCGAGCCTGATGCCTCATGCCTATAATCCCAGCATTTAAGGAGGCCAAGGCAGTGGATCAGTTGAGGCCAGGAGTTCAAGACCAGGCTGGCCAACATGGAGAAATGCCATCTCTACTAAAAATATAAAAATTAACCAGGCATGAGAGCACACACTTGTAGTCTCAGCTACTCAGGAGGCCAAGGCAGAAGAATGGCTTGAACCCAAGAGAGAGAGGTTGCAGTGAGCCAAGATGGCACCACCGTACCCTAGCCTGGGGAACAGGGTGAGACTGTGTCTGGAAAAAAAAAAAAAAAGGCAACCACTGGAAACAAACCAAATGTATTGAAGCAGTATTTATTTGAGGGCCTTTTATGTGACACTGAGAAAATAAGAGTTACAAAACAGAGAAAGTCTTAAAAAATGGTTCATTTTGGGGAGATGGAAAATTGCATAGCCATTTTTTAAAATACCTCTTTAAATAAAGAAACCAAAACCTACTTAGAGCCCTATTTCCTGCCTTCCAGGTTGGCTCAATTTTTGTGACTGTCTCTAGGCAAACAGTTCGTGCAGTCTGCTGGGCTAGGGACCGTTCCCTTTGCTAAATAAACAAGCAAATGCAGACAGGACTCAGCTGCTGCAGCACACTGGAATTGCATGTGAAATGAATTAAGATCCATTTCCAGGGCTGTGCTGTCTGAACATAACGGCCGGCTTTCACCCCACCCCCACTTTTCCCATCCCCCGAGAAACAGTCCACGCAATCTCAGGGGCACGTGACCCTCTGGTTCTGACATCCGAGGTGCTCGGTGGATTTGCACATCATTGTATCCATTATTTTTCCTCAAAGGAAGACAGCTTAGATAAACACCTTCCTTTAAGTCAAATGTAAGTTTATTCAACTACAGCCACAAGAAGGATAGTAAACTCTGGGGAGGAACCTTCTGGAGAACAAAGCAATATTAACTTGCTGGCCCAGGGATGGGTTTACAACTGCTCTCATTGGTTGCCATACATCATCGCTTCACCGAGTATTGTCCAAGCAGAGCAAAGTCACTCAAGCAACACTTCTTATAATCAAGACAAGTGGTCAGTGGCTGCCCTACAAAAAAAAAAAAAAGGCCGGGCGCGGTGGCTCAAGCCTGTAATCCCAGCACTTCGGGAGGCCGAGACGGGCAGATCACAAGGTCAGGAGATCGAGACCATCCTGGCTGACATGGTGAAACCCCGTCTCTACTAAAAAATACAAAAAACTAGCCGGGCGTAAAAAATCCGGGAGGCGGAGCTTGCAGTGAACTGAGATCTGGCCACTGCATTCCAGCCTGGGCCACAGAGAGAAACTCCGTCTCAAAAAAAAAAAAAAAAAAAAGCCTGGAAATACAGTCCCCAGCCAGAATAAAGATCCTCCTCTGCATCCTCACAGCCCAGCTGAATTGGACCCTGCAGGGCTCTTACCTCTCTGCCTAGGAAAAGGTGGCTGCTGCACGTCTCTGCCCAGCCGCATTTGAACTTGTGGATTTCGTGTCTAATCCCAGCCTTGATTACTCTGGCTTGTTTGGCCTGCTCTAGCACACCTAATCTCTCTATTCTCTCTTGATTCTCTCCCATCCTTATTCATCCCTCAGTCACTGATTAATTCAAAAGCCAAGCCCGCTGCTGTGCTGGATGTCAGATGTTCTAGATGTGCTCAAATGAAGGCCCTTTTCTTTTCCGGAGGAGTTCACTTCCCATGTTGGGAGACAGTAACAGGAACAAATCAGGCTGCCTAGGTGTTCACAATGTCACCAATAGTGGGAAGTTACATTTTATAATATTTTAATAAAAACAGCCTTTCTGAGCTCAACCCCCTCCCATCGCCTACTCATCTTTGGTTCTTAGTTCCCACACTTTCCAAATTCCCTCCTCCATAGCTCACCTGGCCTTGTCACTTTTACAAACCGCTCTGGCCTGCATCCTGGATCTCACTCTAGAAACCACTCTGCTGGGGTCATTCCAG
Source organism: Piliocolobus tephrosceles (assembly GCF_002776525.5). Lineage (NCBI taxonomy): Eukaryota > Metazoa > Chordata > Mammalia > Primates > Cercopithecidae > Piliocolobus > Piliocolobus tephrosceles. Next base: position 83,312,878 of record NC_045455.1, read on the forward strand.
CAGGGCACCCAGCTTCCCCTCTCTCCCTGGCAGGAAAACCTGATTCTCTCCGACTTTATCATGAAAAGTTCTTTCCCTGCCCACGTATCTCTCCAGATCTTGCCTTATAAATGAGAAGGCTCATTGGGTTAACTGCTAACCAAGAGCCATCTAGTAGAAGACTCTAGGTTTTGGCAGTGCAAATTACAGTCTTTTAACGGGATCAGATTCTCAGGCCCCTCCCTCTCTTAATAGCACCTCTGAGCAGAAAGATGCAGTTGAGATTTATCTCATTTATGCTTTGACTCATGACACACACGTGCATGCACACACACATCTTCATACACTCATTTACACATGCACTTACATACACACAGATACATAAACACCTACATACAAACACACTCACACTCATACACACACACACGCACTCATGCGTATGAACATCTTCTAGAAGGAGGAAGCAAATTGTGTTAGGTTTCTAGTCTTTCCCTTCCTGCTATAGACAATTGCAATGCAAATATGACAAATGATACAGTCAGAAGCAGATTTATCCTGAAGATAATGAAGCTTAAGCATCTGGACTCTTGACTTGCACCAGAATGGTTCCTGGGGTGGTCTATGTGGGGAGTGGAAGTCAGGTTGCAAACAGGAGGCATTTCTGAAAACGTCCCTAAAAATATCTCTGAAGAATGAGACCTGGATATCTAAAACTGCAGTAGTTTGTTGTGATTTCTTTTCTTATGCTAGATAAACATTTGCATTCCTAGCTGCTACGTGTGAATGTCTGTACCCCAGTCCTCCACACGTCACATTCATATGGTGAAATCTAATCCCCAAAGTAATGGTACTTGGAGATGGGGACTTTGGGCGGTGGTTACATCATGAAGGCTGAGCCCTCACAAAGAGGATTATTACCCTTATAAAAGAGACCCCAGAGAGCTCTCTTGTCCCTTCCACCTGTGGGGACATGGTGAAAAGACAGCCATTTATGAACCAGGAAGCAGACCCCCACCAGACACCAAAGCTGCCAGCACCTCCATCTTGGACTCCCCAGCCTCCAGAACTATGAGAAATAATATTTTTTTTTGTTTATAAGCCACACAGTTTGTGGTCATTTGTTATGGCAGCCCAAACAAAGAATCTAGTCAATTTTCAGCTGGGCGCTGAAGCTCATGCCTATAATTCCAGCACTTTGGGAGGCCGAGGCGGGTGGATCACTTGAGGTCAGGAGTTTGAGACCAGCATGGCCAATAGAGTGAAACCCTATCTCAACTAAAAATACAAAAATTAGCCGGGCATGGTGTCACGTGCCTGTAGTCCCAGCTACTCAGGAGGCTGAGGCAGGAGAATTGCTTGAACCTGGGAGGCGGAGGTTGCAGAGAGCCGAGATTACACTACTGCACTCCAGCCTGGGACAGAGCGAGAATCCATCTTAAAAAAAAAAAAAAAAAAAAAAGAATCTAGCCAGTTTTCTATTTGTGATTTTATATTTTTGCTTAAAGAGGCCCCCCAAATTATATTTGCTTCAGCTGCTACAAAATCTGAACTTGTTCCTTTTTGCATTAAAACAAGAATTCTCAGTCTTGCCACTGTTGACATTTAGAGCTGGATAATTCTTTGCTGTGGGGGCTGCCCTGTGCACTGTGGGATGTTTAAAGCATCATTGGCCTCCACCCACTAAATGCCAGTAGTACTTTCCCCTACCCCCTTGCCAGTTGTGACAACCAAAATCTCCAGACATTGCCAAATGTCCCCAGCTGAGAGCCACTGTAGTAACAGTTTACACAAATGGCTCTACAAGCAGAGGGAGAGGATCAAGATGGAGAGGTGAGGATGAAAGGAGGGACAGGAGCTTTGGAAGAACAGAGATGTTGTGAAGGACATAGTGAGCACTGAGTCTGAGTCTAGGGAAGACAAGGAAGAAAAGCAATAAAGGAATATGTGTAGATACGTAGTCTGGGATGGATGGGGGAATCCCATGGCATAAATTTTAAAATTAGGAAAGGTAATGAATTTGGTTTGACATTTTGTGTTAGGCACCCTATGGGGAGGGATATGTAGGAGGAGCTGTGTAGTAAGTTGATGGATATGGGGATCAAAAGAGAAATAAAGACTGAAGATTAATACACAAATTTGGTCCTTGTCAACTACGTGGAAATTGGAGCCATGAGAAAACAAATTTTTGCTCAAAGGCAGTGAAGAAAGCCAAAGACTAAATCCTAGAGAACATGAACTCTGGGTGAGCAGAGGAGAATCAACCAGTGAAAGATACTAAAAAAAGGGGGACAGATTCTGGCTGAAAGCAAGTGACCTGAGGCAGTAATTCAAATCTGCAAGAAAATAACAAAGAGCAACAGTGAAGATAATTATGCCATTATAAAAGACAGTTTAACAATTTTTTTCTCCTTTCTTCTCTTCACTGATTTTAAAAGCAATTGTATAAAATAATATGTATATAATATACAAAGGACCTTCAGAAAGTTTATGGAAAAATGTAATTAAAAGATAAAAATGAGGCCGGGCGTGGTGGCTCAAGCCTGTAATCCCAGCACTTTGGGAGGCCGAGACGGGCGGATCACGAGGTCAGGAGTTCGAGACCATCCTGGCTAACACTGTGAAACCCCGTCTCTACTAAAAAATACAAAAAACTAGCCGGATGAGGTGGCGGGCGCCTGTAGTCCCAGCTACTCCGGAGGCTGAGGCAGGAGAATGGCATAAACATGGGAGGTGGAGTTTGCAGTGAGCTGAGATCCGGCCACTGCACTCCAGCCTGGGCGACAGAGCGAGACTCCATCTCAAAAAAAAAAAAAAAAGATAAAAATGAAAAGTATAAACTTTACCTTTCAACATATGCTCCATCAAGCTCAAGACACCTTTGTAAGTGATGACACCAATCATTTAGTCCAACCCTAAAGAACTGTAGTCCCTGGTTAGTTAAACACGTCTCCACTTAGGAGCCACTTTTTTACACTATAGCTGAAGAAAAATGGGTGCCCTTTAAAGATTTTTTTTAAGATTAGGAAACAAAAAGAAATCAGAAGAAGCCAAATCAGAACTGTAATGTGGAGCTGCCTAATGATTTCCCATCAAAACTCTCTCCCCAGACTGCCCTTGTGTGATGAGAGGAATGAACAAAAGCATTCAGAGTAGTTGAGCAGGACTCTGGTGAAGCTTTCTGGGCACTTTTCTGCTAAAACTTTGGCTAGCTTTCTCAAACCATTCTCACAACAAGCAAGTGTTATTGTTCTTTAGCCCTTCAGAAAGTCAACAAGCAAAATACCTTGAGCATTTCAAAAAACTGTTGCCATGACCTTTGCTCTTGATTGGTCTGCTTTTACTTTAACTAGGCCACTTCCAGCTCTTGGTAGCCATTGCTTTGATTGTGCTTTGTCTTCAGGATAGTACTGGCAAAGCCATGTTCCATCTCCTATTGCAATTCTTCAAACAAATGCTTCAGGATCTTGATACCTCTCGCTTAAAATTTCCATCAAAAGCTCTGTTGCCTGCAGCTGACGTGGGCACAACAGTTTTGGCACCCATCAACGGGAAACTTTGCTCAACATCAACTCTTCAGAATTGTGTAAGCTGAACCAATTGAGGGGTCTGTGGCATTGGCATTATTTGTAGTATTATTGTTAGTTCTCTTCAATTGGTACATAAATTAGGACATCAAAAATTGATGTGGATAGTCTGCACCATGGTCTCCATCTTCAACATCAACTCAAACTACATCCTATTCAGACATTAATAAAACATTAGTACAAGTTTATTTTGCTACAAAAAAGTTTGAAATCTACACAGCTTTTCATAATATTCATTTTCCATGAACTTTGTGAAGACTCTTCATATTATTGAACCCGTAACATACAGAAATGTGATATCTACATTAAATTTCCATAATGTGATGTATTTCTGTGTAACATATTTGTCAAAGATAGAAAAAAGGAGGTGGGTGGAAGCAAAGCTGTATAAAAATGATTACAAATGACGAAGTTTTTATAGCAATGTATTGTTGGGTTTCTAACATGAATAAATGTAACATGTATAATAATAGTACCACAAAAGAAGGGGAAGAGAATAAATCTATACAGAAGTAATGCTTCTATATCTCACTAGAATCAGCTAGTGTAAATCAGAATTTGATTCTGATAAACCAAGGTGAATATGGTAAGCGTTAGAGATACCACTGTAAAGAAATTTTTTAAACATAGTGAAAACATAATTAAAGAAACTTAAATATATCACTGGACAATATTTAAATAATGCAAAAGAAAGCAGTAAAGAAGGAATTGAAGAACAAAAGACATGAGACACATAGAAAAAAAGTACAATGGCAGATGTGAATCCAACTAGAAACATTAAATGTGAATGAATTAAACAATATAATCAAAAGGCAGAGGTTGTCAGATTGGATTTTTTAAAATCCTACTACGTGTTAGCTACGTACCTGAGACATATTTTAGATTAAAATATACAAATAGATTGAAAGTAAAAAGATGGAAAACGATATATCATACAAACAGAAACCACAAGAAAACTAGAATGACTATGCCAATATCAGACAAAACAGACATGAATATTTTATAACGATAAAAAGGTTCATCCATCAGGTAGACATAACAATTATAAATACATACGTAGCTAATATCACAGCACCAAAATATATGAAGCAAAAACTGTCAGAAATGAAGGAAAAAATAGACAATTCAACAATAATAGTGGGAGTGTTCAACACCTCGTTTTCAATAATAGATATAGCAACTAGGAAACAAATGAGAAAAGAGATAGAAATTTGGACAACACTATAAATCAGTTAGGTCCAACAGACATCTACAGAACCCTACACCCAAAAACAATCACATAGACACTGTTCGCATGGAACATTCTCCTGTATACACCGTATACTAGACCATGAATCAAATCTTAATACATTTAAATGAATAAAAATAATATAAGGTATATTATCTGACCATGATTCAATGAAATCAGAAATCAGTACAGAAAGAAATTTAGGAAATTCACAAAGATGTAGAAATAATACAATACACTTCTCAATTAAAAAAGGATCAAATGGCCGGGCGCGGTGGCTCAAGCCTGTAATCCCAGCACTTTGGGAGGCCGAGACGGGCGGATCACGAGGTCAGGAGATCAAGACCATCCTGGCTAACATGGTGAAACCCCGTCTCTACTAAAAAATACAAAAAACTAGCCGGGCGAGGTGGCGGGCGCCTATAGTCCCAGCTACTTGGGAGGCTGAGGCGAGAGAATGGCGTGAACCCGGGAGGCAGAGGAGCTTGCAGTGAGCTGAGATCCGGCCACTGCACTCCAGCCCAGGCGACACAGCGAGACTCTGTCTCAAAAAAAAAAAAAAAAAAAAAAAGGATCAAATAAGAAATCAAAACAGAAATTAGAAAACACTTGGAGCTAAATGAAAATGAAGACACAACCTACCAAAACTCATGGGATGGAATGAAGGCAGTGATTTGAGGGAATTTTTAACTCTAAATGCCTATATTAAGAAAGAAGAAGAATCTAAAATCAATAATCTAACCTAAACCTCTATCTAAAGACACAGAAAAAGAAGTGAAATAAACCAAAATCAAGCAAAACTAAGGACATAATAAAGATCAGAGCAGAAATTAATGAAAGAAAATAATAGAAAAATAAGACAAAATTAATGAAACCAAAACCTGGTTCTTCAAAAACATCAAATAAATTGATAAACCTTTAGCTATATTGACCAAGAAAAAAGAGACAGAAGACTCCATTTACTAGAATCAGAAATAAAAAAGGGGACATTTTTCTTACATTCTTTCTTACATTAGTTTCTTACATTTTCTTACATTATATCTGTACGACTAGCAGTCTTACAGAAATAAAAAGGATTATAAAGGAATACTATAAATAATTGTATGCCAATAAATTGGATAACTTAGATGATGAAATGGACAAATTCCTAGAAAGACACAAACTACTATAATTGACTTGAAACGAAATACAAAATCTGACTGGGAGGCCGAGGCGGGCAGATTACAAGGTCAGGAGATCAAGACCACGGTGAAACCCCGTCTCTACTAAAAATACAAAAAGTTAGCTGGGCACCATGATGGGCGCCTGTAGTCCAGCTACTCAGGAGGCTGAGGCAGGAGAATGGCGTGAACCCAGGAGGCGGAGCTTGCAGTGAGCCAAGATCGCGCCACTGCACTCCAGCCTGGGGGACAGAGTGAGACCCCGTCTCAAAAAAAAAAAAAAAGAAAAAAGAAAAAGAAATACAAAATCTGAATAGATCTATAAGAAGTGAATAGATTAAATTAGTAATCAATAAACTGTATATATATATTCTTTGTGTATACAAAGAAAAAAAGCTCAAACCTAGATGGCCTCACCACTGAAATTACACCAAACATTTTGAAGAACTCAAACCAATTCTTAACCAACTCTTAAAAAACAGAGCAGAGTGCAGTGGCTTACGCCTGTAATCCCAGCACTTTGAGAGGCCGAGGCAGGTGGATCACTTGAGGTCAGGAGTGTGAGACCAGCCTGACCAACATGGCTAAACCCCGTCTCTACTAAAAAATACAAAAATTAGCCGAGCGTGGTGGTGCACACCTGTAGTCTCAGCTACTCAGGAGGCTGTGGAGGGAGGATCGCTTGAACCCGGGAGGTGGAGGAGGTTGCAGTGAACCGAGATTGAGCCACGGCACTCCAGCCTAGGCAATAGAGTAAGACTCCATCTCAAAAAAAAAAAAAAAAAAACACACACACACACAGAAGATGAGGGAATACTTCCCAACTCACTTATGAGGCCAGTATTATCCTGTAACTTACTTATGAGGCCCGTCATCAAAACCTATGTGCTATGTTAAAATCAAGAAATTTTCCCCTAAAAGATATCGTTAAGAGATGAAAATGCAAACCACAGAGTGGGAGAAGTTCCTTGAAATATAAATATCCAGTCAAGCACTTGTGTCCAGCATACACAAAGAATTCCTATAAACTGTTTTTTAAAAGACAGTCAATTAACAGAAATAAACCTGAGCAAAAGATTTGAACAGGTACTTCACAAAAGTAGATTTCCTAATTATGGCCTACAAACATATGAAAAGGTGCTTAGCTTCATGAGTTATCAGGGAAATGCAAATTCAGATCACAAGGCGATACCACTACATATACATCAAATGGCTAAAACAATACGAATTATTCCAAGTGCTCACAAGAATATGGAGCAACGGGAACTTTTATTAAATGTTGATGGGAGTGAACTGATACAAGCGCTATGGAAATATCTGGCAATATTTACTAAGTTGAACACATATATGGCCCACGAACCAGCAATTCCACTTCTAGGTTCGTTATACTTGACAGAAACACATATATATATATTGACCAAAAGACACATAGATGAATGCTCCTAGAAGCTGTGTTTGTAATAGCCCAAAATTGGAAACAACCCTAATGGATACACAAATAAACTGCGGAATGTTCATACAATAGAAAATAGCAACAAGAATGAACAGTTACAACCCACAACATGAAAGAATCTCACAACCATAACACTGAATGAATGAATCCAAATATAAAAGAGTACATACTGTATGATTCCACTTACATAAAGTTCAGACTCAGTCTGTCTTTCTAGAAATCAGGCAGTGGCTCTCCGTGGGGAGGGGAGGGTGACTGAGACAGGCCACTAGGGTGGGAGCGCTGGTGGAATTCGATTTCTCGCTGAGTACTGGTTACACAAGTGTAACAGAGACACAAGTGCTGTGTCTATGCATTGAGGATTTTGTGTGTTTCTGTGTTGGTTATGCTTCAGTAAAATGCTTTACTTTTCAAAGTCCCATATGCTAAAAAAAGAATAAAAAACCCAAATGCAAAATTTAAAATGAAACGACATAAAATCCAGGTCCAGAAGTGGCCCCTAACCCTTGCCTGGCTCTCTGACCTTCACGGCCGGCAGAGCCCCCCTTGCTCCCTAAGCTTGGCGACACTGCCTGCTCATTGTTCCTCAGACACAACAGACAGGCTCCCACCTCAGGGCCTCTGCCATCACTTAGGGGCGTCCTCCCCCAGGTAACCCACACTCACTCACTGATGTATTCCAAATTGTACCCAAATGCCGCCTCTTCAGAGAAGTCTTTTGGGCCACGCTGCTTCCTTGTGATGTATCACTACCTGCTATGAGGCTGTTTCCTGCCCCCGCTACACTAAAACAACATTGTGGGAGGGAACATTTTCTATTTTATTCCCTGTGGTGTCACCAGTGCCTAGAACAGGGATTTGTTGAATAAAGAAATGAATGAAACTCACAGTGAACCATGGTTTCTTATTCATTATTGCACTCCCCCTGCCCCGCCCCGTGACTACCCATAACAGATGCTCAATATGTTTAATTGCTTTGGAGCTGAATTAAGAAAATTGCATTGCCAATAAACCGTTCCGTGGGGAGACCACAAGGCCTTCTGTGGATAGTATATGCTTGTTACCACTGCCATGCAGTGCTCTGAAAAACAAGGCAAAGCTCTTAAAATGTGCGGTTAGACTGTGCATCCCCTTCTCACTTAAAAGACACAGAGCCAGCCCTAAGAAGACAGATCAATGCAATGATTCAATATTGCTGTCACCTAAGGGAGTAAGAAAACAACCCTTTTGTTTGGTTGTGAGTTTCCTGCAGGGAAGAATCTTGAGTGATGGGGGAGTGAGAACACACTGGAATACTTATTTGCCGGATGACATCGGCTGCCTCACCGCCCGTGCAATATTAACTCTTGGTGTTTCCAGGAGAAATGACAGAAAGTCCATTTCTCACCATGGCGGTCAGTGACTCACCCAGCTTTCTTTATGTGCTGCATCACAGGTATAAATAAGACTTGTGGAAAGAGGGCTGATGAAGGCGCGTGCAAGGCGTGTGCTGCAAAGGCCACCTTATTAGTGCGTTCAGACCCAGCAGAGGCTGACAGTGGCTGACTCACTGCGTGTCCTCCAAGGGAGGTGCTGGAGATGGAACTCAGCTTTTCAGGGACCTGCAGGTCACCTGGCAAGCACAGCCCTTGCCCAGAGGAAAACAGGAGCAGGCCTGGCCCCTGACTCTTCCTCCAGGGCAGCTCTGGGCTCATGGAGAAGGAGCCTCCTCCCCAGCCACCCTTTCCCTACACCAGCGATGCAGAGAGCTCCCCACTCCTGCTGTTCTAAAACCTACTCTGTGGAAACTGAAACTCATTCACACTGAGGTGGACACGCTGATAACAACTTAAAGAGGTTTTATCTACGGCTGAGACTGTAAACCAAAAGTAAAATTCTAAGGGGCCCAGTTATCTGAATGGATCCCTCCTCCTGGCCAAGGGCATTCCAGAGTTAACCTGAAAATCTAGCTCAGGCCATGATGCAACAGGGGGGTGGACATGCCTCATTAGATACCCCCCAGCATTAACATCAACACAGACCTTAAGTCTGATGGGAAACATTTATGATCTAGTTTCTCTAGAGCCTGCGACCTAGAGGCTTCATCTGCATGATAAAAACCTTGGTCTCCACAACCCCTTGCCATAACCCGGACATTCCTTTCTACTGATAAGAACTCTTCCCTGCCAACCTCGAGTTGTCCCACCCTTCCAGATCGGATCGAACCAATGTACATCTTACATGTATTGACTGATGTCTCATGTCTCCCTAAAATGTATAAAAGCAAAGCTGTACCCCGACCACCATGGGTACATGTTGTCAGGACCTCCGGAGGATAAATTTTCTAAATTGACTGAGACTTGACTCAGATATTTTGGGGTTCACAAGACAGTACAGATTTGCTTGGGGAGCCTAACTGAACTCCTCATTTAGTCTCTTAAAATCATGTCTCTATCTTATTCATCTACTTTTACTGTGTTCCCATCCTTCGGTTCATTCAGACTCTACATTTGACACTTTTAACCTAGGACATGTCAAAAGCTTTACTCATTTTTACATACAGTGTGGAAAACCCAGTGCCAGGTATGCATTCCGCACACACACGTGCGTTCCTCCTCTCTCTGACACACAGTCGAAGCGCTACCTCTGGGCTGACTGGGTGTGGAGGACCTTGCTGCCATGCTCATCTTCCCGTGGCCATGACAGGGAAAAATACAGTCCCCACCCAACTGGTGTCACTCTCAACCACCTCCCTCACTTCAAAACCTTCCACGGCTTCTCAGAGCTAAGGAAAACTGCACCCAAACATTCATCCTGGCATTTAAGGCAAATCCCTCAGAATATGGGCTAGTTCCCTAGCCCCATCAATGCCAAAACTGAAAGGCTTAGAACTGGAGAAGGAAGAACAGAAAATTCACATTAAAATCATTTTTTGTTTTGTTTTGTTTTAGACGGAGTTTCACTCTTGTCACCCAGGCTGGAGTGTAATGGCGTGATCTCGGCAACCGCAACCTCCACCTCCCGGGTTCAAGTGATTCTCCTGCCCCAGCCTCCCCAGTAGCTGGGATTACAGGTGCCTGCCACCACACCCAGCTAATTTTTGTATTTTTAGTAGAGAAGGGGTTTTACCATGTTGACCAGGCTGGTCTCAAACTCCTGACCTCAGGTGATCTGCCCATCTCAACCTCCCAAAGTGCTGGGATTACAGTCGTGAGTCACTGCGCCTGGCCTAAAATCTTTTAATTTCTGTACTTTCCCTGAAATTTTTTAATTTGAAAAAATATATCTGGAATTTTTAGAAAAATTAATAAGATGTTTAGGGTAAAATATTCTTAATTACTTATATTTTCATATCTTCCAATTGAGCCTTAAATGGAAAGACTCACATTAAAATAACAATAGAGTAAGAGGCAACTTTTGAAGGAGGTTTACGGCATTGGCTGTGGTGACGGTTTCACAGATATATGGTGTACCGCCTTTGCAAAAATTGTAACTCAGGAAATTATGACAGTGAAAGAGATCTGACCTAACTGACTCCATCTTGCTTCTAACCTTTAAGCTGTCCTTGTTCATTCCTGGGCATAGGCTGAACTAACTTCGGGAAGAAATTCAGTTCACGGTTTGACTCTGAAGCAAAATTGATAATAACCCTTTCCCAAAAAGTCTCCCTTCTTGCCTGGGGACCAGTCTGCCTTTGCAGAGGAGACAAACAGTGTTGTTTACTGTTTGCACTCAAGCACACACACACACATAGAGAGACAGAGAGAGACACTGAGAGAGAGAGAGAGAAATATCAGAAACTTGTCCGGTAAGAAATTCTTACCCTTTTTGCTGGCATACTAGGTTTCCAGGTTCCCTTTCTCTGCAGCTTCCAGAAGAACGAAGCGGCTTTTGATGACCCAGCTCCCTGTGCCGTGGCTGTGGGGGTCAAGCCACTTTACAAAAGAAAATCACCCTTTTCTGTTTTATGGAACCACAGGCAAGAGATTCTTATTTTTGCAAGATGCTGCCCAGCAGGTTGCATGGGGAACCGAATTAACATTTTTCATCCCAGCCGAGGCAAAATACACATAAACCAGACCCTACTCACCTGGTTCAGCATCCAATATCGACCTGGCAAGGCTCAAACCTTCTCCTGTTGGTCCCCGTTGTCTTTAATCCACTCACAGTGGGGAGAGAGAACCTCCCACCAGGGAGTCAATGGGCATCTTTAGGCACAATGGAAGAGCAGTCCCCCTGAGTCAGGCCTGCTGGGCGTTCCTTCATCAGCAATTCCTTCAAAGTTCCCCTCCGCACATACACGCACGCGCGCGCACGCGCACGCACGCGCGCGCGCACACACGTAAAACGAACAGAAGGTCTTCAAGACACAGATTCCAGACCCAGTTTCAAATCAAGAGGACTCCTCCAAACAAGTCCCCTATTCTCCATCCAATTAGACACCCTGTAACAGGGCTACAGCTACGGACATCTGTAATGGGACTACGAATAGACACCTCGTGATGGGGCCGCAGACAGACACCCCAACAGGCTACCAAGAGACAGCAGCACCTCCAGAGAGGCCAACATCAGGAGAAGAAAGGGGCTGTGGACAGCGCCTACAATACTCACCAAATCAGACACTCCACCATGGGGCTACAGACAGACGCCCTGCAATGGGGCTACAGACAGACGCCCTGCAAAGGGGCTACAGACAGACACACCCTGTGACAGGGCTACAGTTATGGGATGTTTCCCCAGGACTATTTCTCCATTGCAATTAAATCCATATACATTGGGTCGGCAGTGCCCCATGGGTAGAGATGGTAACAGAGTCAGCCCCCAGTCCAAGAAAACTAGGCAGCCACTTGGGCTGGCCTTTGGATCTATTGCCAGAGGGAGGCTACCAAACCATGGTCAGGTAACCACAAGGGCAATCCCAGGAAAGCCCCCAAATGTGTAACCACCCAATGGGTTCACCCTTCCCACTGCCTAGACAGAGCTAATTTATCAAGACAGGGGAATTTCAATGAAGAAATAGTAATTCACACAGAGCCGGCTGTGTGGGAGACCAGAGTTTTATTATTACTCAATTCAGTCTCCCTGAGCATTTGGGGACCAGAGTTGTTTTCTTTTTTGTTTTTTGTTTTCTTGAGACAAAGTCTCCCTCTGTCACCCAGGCTGGAGGGCAGTGGCTCAATCTCAGCTCACTGCAACTTCCACCTCCCAGGTTCAAGCAAGTCTTGTGTCTCAGCCTCCTGAGTAGCTGAGACTACAGGCATGCTCCACCACACCTGGCTAACTTTTGTGTTTTTAGCAGAGACGGGGTTTTGTCATATTGGCCAGTCTGGTCTTGAACTCCTGACCTCAAATGATCCACCCACCTTGGCCTCCCAAAGTGCTGAGATTACAGGCATGAGCCACAGGTCCTGGTGTAGGGTTTTTAAAAATAATTTGGCAGCGAGGGGTCGAAGTGAGGTTTTCTTGCTGTCTTCTGTTCCTGGGTGGGGTCGCAGAACTGGTTGAGCCAAATTACCCGTCTCGATGGTGTCAGCTAATCCATCCAGTGCAGGGTCTGCAAAATATCTCAAGCATTGCTCTTAGGTTTAACAATAATGATGTTATCCCCAGGAGCAAGTTGGGGAGGTTCAGACTCTTGGAACCAGAGGTTGCATGACTCCTAAACTGTAATTTTTAATCTTGTAGCTGATTTGTTAGTCCTGCAAAGGCAAACTGGTCCCCAGGCTGGAAAGAGGTCTTTTCAAGAAAAGGCTATTATCCAGGTGCCGTGGCTCACGCCTGTAATCCCAGCACTTTGAGAAGCCAAGGTGGGCAGATCAAGAGGTCAGGAAACTGAGGCCACAGTGAAACCCCGTTTTTACTAAAAATACAAAAAAAAAAAAAAATTAGCCTGGCCAGGTGACCAGTGCCTATAGTCCCAGCTACTCGGGAGGCTGAGCCAGGAGAATGGTGTGAACCCGGGAGGCGGAGCTTGCAGTGAGCCGAGATCACACCACTGCACTCCAGCCTGGGGGACGGAGCAAGACTCTGCCTCAAAACAAACAAACAAACAACAAAAAGTGTATTATCCATTTTGTTTCAGAACAAAAGCAGTTAAGGAATCCATAAACTGAACTCCTTCCCAAAGTCAATTCAGCCTAGGCCCAGGAATGAACAAGGACAGCTTAAAGGTTAGAACAAGATGGAGTCAGTTAGGTCTGATCTCTTTCACTGTCATAATTTCCTTTTTGCAAAGGCAGTTTCAGTCGTCCCTCAATATCTGAGGGAGGATTGGTTCCAAGACCCCCAGAGATACCAAAACCTGTAGATGCTCAAGTCCCTGATATAAAATGGTATAGTATTTGCATATAACCTAAGCACATCCTCCTATACTCTTTAAATCATCTCTAGATTACTTATAATACCAAATGCTATGTAGTTACTATACAGCATTGTTTTTATTTGTATTATTTGTATATTTTTTTCCAAATATTTTTGATTCAAGTTAGTTAAATCCCCAGATGCAGAAACTGTAGATCTGGAAGGCCGACGGTACTCATCTCCAAACTCATCCGATTGTATACATTAAGTATGTACGGGTTTTTATATCTCAATCTTACCTCAAAAAGTGTTTTAAAAAAATAGAAAGGTTTTGCATAAAATTGACTGCAGATATTCCATCTGAATTGGAGATGAGTTTTGCCCAACATTCCTTACCACATTGCCCACGAAAAATCAACTGTTTGAGAATAAAAATGTATCTTTGCTTCCAAATACCAAGAAAGATAAGAATAAGAATTGATTAAGAAAGAGAAATAATTTGATTATTAGTTTTTAAAAGGCCTCTAAATGCCACGAGGAAGCACGAGCAAATCCCGGTAAGATTTGAGGGCAGGAAGGGATGATTTCCGGATGGGATCATCAGGGGAGGCTCCAGGTGGTGATAAGCCTTTGAGCTGGCCCTGAAGAAGACGGATTTCCATAGGCAGAGACAAAGCTATAGTAGAAAGCGTCAGAGGCAGAGAAAAACTAGAACAGAGATCGCCCGGGAAGAAAGTACGTTCCAGGGAAATAAGTCATCACAAAACATCCTTCGGGACAGGGTTTGTGTGAATCAGTAGCATATGACAAGGCTGGAAAGGGAGGCAGTTTTGCAAAGCCCATAGAGTTGCTGTCATAGTTCATCAAACCTAGGGCACCGCAGATTATAAAGCATACCATTATGTTATTTCCCACGCTACCAATTAAACTATGACTAGCATTGACTGTAAGAAGCATCCCCATTTCAAAGATGCTCAAATGTACGCAAAACGTGTCTAAAATTTGAGTTGACAAAATTCAGGAAGTGAAGAGACTGGAGCAGTGCAGTGGGGACAAGAAGGCATGAAGGATATTTTAATAAGGCAAGCTTGGTTGGCTTAGGATAAGGAGAATTTGCTCTGATATCACAGGCATGGGCGAGGCAAACGTCTGTGGGAAATGGGACCCAAACATTTCAGCATCCCACTCACAGCCTGTTGGCGCCATGGAGAATGGCGCTGCTGCCCTGGGGCTGTGCAGCTTGACCCTGCCTTCTGCACCCTGCTCCAGCTGAAGCAAACGTTTCACAAGCGCTCTGCCGAGGAGGGAGAGGGCGAACGCCCCGAAGCACAGTCTGCTTCTTCCCCCGGAGCCGACAGCCCCCGCCGCCAGAGCGCGCCGGCTCCCAGGCCTCTGCTCCCTTGTCTCACTGTGCACGGCTTATGAAAACTGACGAGGACAACGGGCCGTTCCTCAATCATGCATTTCCTAAGAGAACCAAAGGGGCTTTCTTCTATTTTCGTTCTTATAATTTAAAAAAAGGACCTTAGAGTTCCGGTTTTGTAGCCCAGAGAAACGTATAGATTAAATCATCAAGAATTATCAGTATACAGAAGGGGAGCTGTGGACCTTAAGGTTTAACCAGAAAAAACCCTGTCTGAGCCTCCACTGCCCCACTCACCCCCACCCACCCACACACACATATACACACACACGTAACATACACACATACAAGCTCACCCACCCACTCCCATACACACAGACACATACACACACACATACACACACACATACACACATACAAGCTCACCCACCCACCCCCATACACACACATATGCACACACACATACACACCCACATACACATACACCCGAAACACACACACATACACATACATACACATGCATGTACATGCATACATATCACATGCAAATACACATGTAAACATATACATATCACATATATACACAAACACATACTTATACACATATAAACATACATATTACATACATATACACACATACACACACACAGTGAGACACTTGCAGGTGAAAAACAGGTATTCTTTTTGATTCTGAGTTATTAGGTGTCATGAGATTTTCAGTCATAATCTAGAAATGGGTGATTTTCAATTTACTTTATGCGAGTTTTCTCCTGGCTACGCATTTGTCTACGGTGACATCAGAAGCAGCAAACCAAGGACTTACATGCATATTTCATTAGTAGATAATTACATTCCTTATAATTGGTTTCTAAATCAGACCATTTCACACAATTATGGTGTTTCCTTTGCCTATTCAGTCAGCCGAAAAGATAGTAAGAAAGTTCTTTGTTATCAAAATGGCATATTCTTAACCTCGATTATGGAGTGCAGGAGATAAACAAAAATAAAAATACAACAATTTTGCATACATAGAATACTCCTTGTTAAAATGTATCCTAGATACAAAAGAAAGAAGGAGAACACTACAAAGATGCTTCTAAATATATCCAGAGTAACAAAATGCCAAGAGGGGAATTTGATAGTAGGGACAGATTTTTTTTTTTTAAATCAATAATGAAGTCATGCTGTTTAAATGCCAAAATCATTTTTCACCCAAATGAAAAAAGAAAATTGGGCCATAATGACAGCCACAAAATAACTCCTAACAAAGGAGCTACAGGAGCCTGTACTTAGAAAAATCTAAGTGTATTTATTCCTGCATCGATTCCACAAACATTTCCTGAGCACTGTGCTAGGTGCTGAGGACAAAGCAGTGAGTAAAACAGTCTCAGCACCACCGGAACTTAGAGCTCACCCCTGGCTCACACACTCATATGCACATACACTCATACACTCACACAAACACACGACTTAATGAGCCAGCACACTGGTGGTACGTGGAGAAGTTCTCAGCAAGGTGGTATAAGGCAGCAGTGAAAAAGCATAATTTGTGTAAATCCCACCTTTACTAGGTAACCTTGGGCAACTAACTCACTCTTTGTGCCTCAGTTTTCCTGTCTGTAAAATGGAGATAATTCAAATACACCTACTCACACGGTGTTGCAAGGATTCCACAAATTAATATATGTAAGCACCTAAAACAGTGCTTGGTGTAACATAAGCAGTATTATAAGTGTTAGCTCTTACAAGATTTTCCAGCTTCTTCTCAGCTCTCCTCTAGAGCATAAAAATGAAGGTTCCTATTAGTTAGAAATGGAGGTCCATTTCTAACTCTCTGCAGTCCTCCGGGCCCACCTGCAATGACTCCTGGGTGAAAACTCTAAGGCCGCAGCCTTGGCCAGTAGCAGGTGTTCAATCCATGTTATTCTCACCCACTTTCTGCTTCTTCCTTAAAATATTGCCTCCTCCAACAGCAGCCCAAGGGGCTCCATTGTCAGGATTTCATCCTTCCTTCATCTCCATTCGGGGAGGAGGGACTACGTTCATTGATAGAATTTTCTTAATTTAAAATGGTCCCCACTCACGCCTGTAATCCCAGCACTTTGGTATTATATAAATGATTTATAAATGATATAATTCCGATGTCATCATTTACCAGACAGGTTGGAGGGCCACTGTTGAAAGGGTGGTGATGGATGTCAAGGGTGTGATTCCCGTGGGCATTTTGTGCTACAAAAGAAAGAAGGAGAGGGAGAGTTAGGAAAAATCTCGGATTATGAAAAGCAGCAACATTTGGGGGTTGTTTGAAGAAGTGAGGAAAATTTTAGGGCTCAAAATTTTAGGGACAGGTGAAGCTGGTGGGTGTAATACGGACTTCCAAAAATGCCTTTAACAGCCACAGCAGTGGCCAGTGCTCAGAAAAGGCAACCAACACGGAGCAAGGTCGCTGCCGAGCCCCCAGGCATGAACCGCTGGCGAAGGTGAAATGGCCTCGAACAGCCAGGGGGACTTGTCTATGTTCCAAGCTCCCTCAAGGGCTCCAGGGAGACTCCTTGGCCGGTCCTCATCCCGGTGCATCCACCACCCAGAGAGGACACAAAGACACAGCGAGAGCGCCCTGCCCGAAGGATGAAGGAAGAAAAGAATGAAGTTGCAACTTCACGGCATTTTGCTCTCAGGATCCAGTGTTGACAATAGTCCAGCTTGTTCAAAGACAAAGCTGGAGGTACAGAGAGAGTAGAAGAGCCCATAGGAAACACACACAGCCACGTTTTGAGGGCTCCCTGCAGAGGCTGCCCGAGATCAGGACACTGCTGTGGATGTGGAGAATGTCCGGTATAGGCGTACCGGCTCCCAGTGCCCGCCTTGGGGCATTCACTTTGTCCTTCACCTTGGCACAAGGCACTCTGGCCACTTTCCTGCCACCAAAGTTTCATTGTCCCTTTAAGTAGCACCCAGCTTTCTCTAGTCCTCAAGGTTGCTGGCTTCATTTAGCCCACCATGCCCCGCTCTTGCCCTCTTTTCCCTACGCTACCCCCAATCCTGACCCATGCTTCATTTGTTTCTCAGCTCGTGTTTTAGTCAAGGAATGAAATTGAGATTCTTTTTTTTTTTTTTTTTTTTTTTTTTTTTTTTGAGACAGAGGTTCACTCTTGTTGCCCAGGCTGGGGTGCAGTGGCACAATCTCAGCTCACTGCAACCTACACCTCCTGGGTTCAAGCAATTCTCCTGCCTCAGCTTCCTGAGTAGCTGGGATTACAGGCATTCGCCACCATGCCTGGCTAATTTTTGTGTTTTTAGTAGAGACGAGGTTTCACCATGTTAGCCAGGCTGGTCTTGAACTTCTGACCTCATGATCTGCCCACCTTGGCCTCCCAAAGTGCTGGG
Source organism: Piliocolobus tephrosceles (assembly GCF_002776525.5). Taxonomy (NCBI): domain Eukaryota; kingdom Metazoa; phylum Chordata; class Mammalia; order Primates; family Cercopithecidae; genus Piliocolobus; species Piliocolobus tephrosceles. The sequence goes on from NC_045455.1 coordinate 83,331,311, forward strand.
ATTACAGGCATGAGTCACCGCGCCCGGCTGAGAATCTTACTTAAAAACAAATGAGCCAAAACCCCATGTCTTTGTACACCTAAGTGTGTCTTCCCCCAGCCCTTTTGCAGTGATGCTGTTACTCCAGCGATGCTGCACTTACCTAAAGCAATGTCAGCTGTCCTCTGTGGAGTCACCTTCAAATGTGTATCAGCCACAAAAAAACATGCATCTCCGCTGGGCACAGTGGCTCACACCCTCAATCCCAGCACTCTGGGAGGCCAAGGTGAGTGGATCACCTGAGGTCAGGAGTTTGAGACCAGCCTGGCCAACGTGGCAAAACCCCGTCTCTACTAAAAATACAAAAATTAGCCAGTGTGGTGGCAGGTGCCTGTAATCCAGCTACTTGGGAGGCTGAGGCAGGAGAATCTCTTAAACCTGGGAGGCGGAGGTTGCAGTGAGCCGAGACCACGCCATTGTACTCCTGCCTGGGCAACAAGAGTGAAACTCTGTCTCAAAAAAAAAAAAAAAAGAGAACATCCATCTCATTGTGTTGTATCAGAAACACACTCGCCCTAGATGGATGCAAAAGGCACTGCCCTTGGAATCCAATAACCTGGCTTTTGTCTTAGATTCACTACCTGATAACTTTGTCAGTCCAGACTCAAACTCACGAGGCCTCTGGCCCTTCGTTTCTGGAGGGAAATAGTATTATCTGCTCCCATTTGTGGGATTTTGTGAGGATCAAATCAGTAATTATATAAGGAAGCACATGTAATGCCACAGAGCATCATATTAGATTTTTTAAATATTTTTAAAATATTTTTCTCTCCTCCCAATTCACTTGCCAAATCTCTGCTCACTTCTGCTCTCTGGAGAAAACATTCATTCATTCATTCATTCATTCAAGAAAGATGTATTACATCCCCACTACATGCTTGGAACACAAAGATAAAACGCATTCACTCTGTCCTCAAGGAGCCCATAGAAGAAAGAAGTAGGCAGGTAGGTTTGTGAATGGATGAATGAATAACGTAGTAAATCAATGAGTGAGGATTGAATGAGAGTCTTAAAAAACGTATCTACATGTGCTAGGAAGTGTCTAGTTGTACAAATGTGTGTATGAGGGCAGGAGAGTCGGTGAAAATTTTAAAAAGAAGAGAGATGATAGAACTGAATTTATTCTTTTTTGCCAGCTTTATTGAGGTATGATTGAGAAACACTGTGTGTATTTACGGTGTACAATGTGATACTCTGATATATATGTATACATGGTAAGATGATGGCCACAGTCAAATCCATCATTTCCGGCTGAGTGTGGTGGCTCACACCTATAATCCCAGCACTTTGGGAGCAGAGGCAGGTGGACCACTTGAGGTCGGGATTTCAAGACCAGCCTGACCAACATTGTGAAACCCTATCTCTACTAAAAACACAAAAATTAGCTAGGCGTGGTGGCTGGCGCCTGTCATCTCAGCTACTCAGAAGACTGAGGCAGCAGAATCGCTTGAACCTGGGAGGCAGAGGTTGCAGTGAGCCAAGATCATGCCATCATTGCACTCTAGCCTGGGTAACATGAGCAAAACTCTGTCTCAGAAAAAAAATAAAATAAAATAAAATAAATCCATCACTTCACATAGTGTCCTTTTTGTGTGTGCCTGGTAACACAAGGTTACTCCATGGGTATTTTGCTGTTTTTGAATGGCATGTTCTGCATATATCTGTTAAGTACATTTGTTCTAAAGCAAGCTTGTCCAACCCACAGCCTGCAGGCCACATGTAGCCCAGGACGGCTTTGAATGTGGCCCAACAGAAATTCACAAACTTTCTTAAAACATTATGAGATTTTTTGTGTGATTTTTTTTTTAACTCATCATTTATCATTAGTGTTAGTGTATTTTATGTGTGGCCCAACACAATTCTTCTTTTTCCAATGTGGCCCAGGAAAGCCAAAAGATTGGACACCCCTGGTCTAAAGTGTAGTTCAAGTCCAATGTGTCCTTATCAGTATTCTGCCTAGATGGTCTACCCACTGTTGAAAGTGGTGTATTAAAGTCATCTACTATTATTTCATTGCTCTCCATTTCTCCCTGCAGATCTCTTAATATTCGCTTTATATAGTTAGGTGCTCCAGTGTTGGGTGTATATATATTTATAATCATTACGTCTTCTTTATAAATTGATCTTTTATCATTACATATTGACATTTTTGTCTCCTCTTACAGTTATTGACTAAAAGTCTATTTTGTCTGATATAACTACCTCTTCCCTCTCTTGCTTTCTAGTTGCATAGAATATCTTTTTCAGCCTATTTCTATCCTAAAAGCTAAGATGAAACTCTTGCAGACAGCATATTGTTGGATCCTATTTTTTAAATCCTGTGTCTATTGATTAGAGAATTTAATCCATTCACATATAAAGTAATTATTGATAGGGAAGAACTAACTATTGCCTTTTATTGTGCCAGGAGATCCCTTTGGCCAGGACCTTCCCTATAATCTTCACTAATGTTCACCTCAGCTGACAGAACTGTACAGAGGCAGGGGTCCTCAGTGGCCAAGGCTGCAGGGGTCTACAAAGACAGCAAGGGCTTATGGGGTGGTGAAGGATGCTGGAGTCTTCCTGATCTCCCACAGATGAAGTTGTGACAGATTCCCCCTAGAAGCCAGATCCAGCTCGCAGGCGTGTTCATGGTGGCAGTGGCACTACTGTGTGGTGTGCAGCAACTGCGAGGTAGCCACAGAGCCTGGGTTGGGAATTCAGGTACTTGTGGAAGAACCACGACCCCTGGGTTTGAGACAGCAGCAGCACTGGTGCCTGGGCTGCAGGCACCGCCCTCCCTCTCCACTGCAGTGTTGGTGATGGTGTGCCAGGAGTGGGTGTTAGTACAGCAGCTGGGGAGCCAGGGTCCAGGGCATGGGCCACAGGAGCTCCAGGGTCTGGAATGCAGTCTATAGCCCACTATGACAGCAGTTCTGTTGTCTGAAGCACAGGAACACATAAAGTGCCCGGAACTCTGGGTGGGACCCAGGGCATGCATGGGGTTTGGTGGGGGGGCAGCCCCAGCTCAGGAGGGTCCAACACCAGTTTCCTTGGGGGGATGGTCCAACACCAGTTGCTTTTCCTCTTTTGGAGTAGGGGGTGGTCCACTGTACCAATGGCTGTTGGCTACTTCAGTGGCAAAAGCTGTCGGTGTCCTCTTCAAAGCAGGCTGCTGGGGTCTATGCAACAAGCACTTTCCCTCTGCTGGGAAAACTTTAGGGTATTCACAGCTGCTGCAGGGGCTGTTGAGGTCCGCAGTGGCAAAAGCTGTCAGTGTCCTCCACAGAGCACAAAGCATGAGACCACAGTGGCACCCGCGGGGGTGGCCGATACCCACAGCCCCTGCCCTTCTTCTTTGTCCCTGGTAATCTCCAGCTGTCTCCAGCGCGTTGATTTCCCCAGCAATCTTTTCTGTGTGCTTATTCTCCATTTTTCGCTCCACTATGTTGCTGCAGGTTTTTAATTGGACTCTTGAACCCTGCTGGTGCTATTTTTGTTCATGGACAGCTCTCTAATTCTTGTTGGAGGACAAAGGCTAGTACCGCCTACTCCACCATCTTCCTGATATCACCTCCTATTTAATTTTTCAACTAATATTTATTGAACATTGACCACATGTCAAGACTTCCCAAGGCACTGAAGACATGAAAGCAAGACAGGCAAGATGCCTGGCCTCATTGAGTTTACTTCTTGGGGAGGGAAACAGAGAACAAATATGTAAACAAATAGCTCAGAGAACTTCTGATTGTGACAAGAGATAAGATGTAAATAAAAGGAAAATATGGTAGAGAGTGACTGCAACTGGGGGTGTGGGCCCACATTAAATAGGGTGGTCAACAATGGCTTCTGAGAAATGCAAATCAAAACCACAAAGAGACACCATCTCATTCCAGTCAGAAAGGCTATTACTAAAAAGTCAAAAAACAACAGCTGCTGGTAAGGCTGTGGAGAAAAGAGAATGCTAATACACTGTTGCTGGGAACATGAATTACTTCAGCCAATGCGTAAAGCAGTGTAGAGATTTCTCAAGGAACTTAGACCAAGCCTACGACTGGGTATATATCCAAAAATAAATACATTGTTCTACCAAAAAGACACATGCGCTTGCTATGTTCATTGCTGCACTATTCACAGTAGCGAAGACATGGAGTCAACCTGGGTGCCCATCAACGGTGGACTGGACGATGAAAATGAAGTACATATACACCAGGGAATACTATGCAGCCATTAAAAAGAATGAATTCATGTCCTTTGCAGCAACATGAATGCAGCTGGAGGCCATTATTAATGCAGGAGCAAAAAAACAAATACCACATATTCTCACTTATGAGTAGGAGCTAAGTATTGGGTACTCACAGACAGAAAGATGGCAACAATTGACACTGGGGACTAATACAGGGGGAGGGAGAAGAAGGACAGTGGTTGTAAAACTAATTACTGGGGACTATGCTCACTACTTTGGGGATAGAGTCAATTATGAACCCCAAACATCAGCATCATGCAATATACACAGGTAACAAACCTGCACATGTATGCCCTGAACCTAAAATAAAAGTTGACTTTAAAAAAAAAAAAAAAAGTTTCACCTCTGAAAAGGTGCTACTTTCATGTGAGCTAGATATTTGAATTTTGGTGAGGGAATGGGATTGGTTTTTTTGGTTGGTTTGTCTGTTTTTCTGAGAGTCTTGCTCTGTCACCCTGGCTGGTGTGCAGTGGCTCACTGCAGCCTCGACCTCCCAGGCTCAAGTGATCCTCCTATCTCAGCCTCCCAAGAAGCTAGGACCACAGGTGCACACCACCATACCCAGCTAATTTTGTAGTGAGGGGGTGCTCCTTATGTTGTCCAGGCTCGTCTCAAACTCCTGGTCTCAAGCAATCCTCTTGTGTTGGCCTCCCGATGCACAGGGGCACTGGGATTCCAGTGTGAGCCACTGCACCCAGCTGAGCTGATATCTGAAGGGTGAGAGGCAGGCAAATGAAGAGCTGAAGCTCTAGGGAAAGAGAGTTCCGAGCAAAGGGACTCACAAGTGCAATGGCCCCGAGGCAGAGCAAGCCTGGGGTGTTCTAGGAAAGAGAGAGACTATAACTGGAGCTGGAGGCCAGGGAAAGGAGGTATAAAGTAAGGTCTGAGAGTAGAAAGTGCCAGGTTGCACAGGGCCGTTAGGCCATGGCAAAGGGTGTGAATTTATTCCAAGTGCAGTGGGACGCCACTGAGGAAATCAGGGTGGGGGTGAGAGTGACAGAATCAGATCTGCATTTTAAAAATATTAAATCTTTCCAATCTTCCCCATTTCTGAGGATTTATTAGTAAAGCCAGGAAACACATTAAAAGACTATGGCTGTGCTCGCCTTGGCAGTACACGAGCTAAAACTGGAACAGTACGGAGATCAGTATGGCCACCTGTGTTAAGAGCCTGCAGCTAAACCTGTTTTTTCTGATTCCAGAGCCAATGCCCTTTCCACCTGTTCTGGAAGATGGAGCTCCTTGCAGGTCATTCCAAAGTAAAAATATTACCGCCCATCTATAAGTATGCCAGAGAACCATTCTTCAGAGAGGGCCATTTTCAAAGTGCTGGCCAAAAAATGTTACTCTTATTCAAAATCAAAAGAATAAAAACTGCTACACCGGGAGGAACAGGTTCTTTTTGCCTCTACCTTTCAACATGATCATTGCAATATGCTCAAAAGTCTGCAAGTCTCAGAGGTACTTTCTGGTGAGTTCAAAGATGGTTGAGCGTGCTGCACAGAGCGATGTTGCTTGCATTTACAGTACTGGCTCATCTTTGCAAACAAATCGACATTGCAGTTGAGTTGAAGTGTCCGTGACATGGTTGTCTGCATGGTGTTGGGCTGTCTAGGCTGGCTCTTATCCTCTGGATGTAAGAACACGAGTTGTACATGGGACCAGAAGATCAACATAGGTAAGTCCTGCCAACTCACAAGAGGCCATCAGCCCACAAGAAAGGGCAGAGAGCAGAGTAGGAGTTCAGGAGAAAGGCAATCTTTAAAGTGTCCTTTGCTCCTGGACCAGCCCAAACTATTCTGGGTATTTCTTTTACTTTTCTTTTTTGTTTTTTCAGTAGATGATACAGCTTTGCAGTGCAATCTTCGCTGGTACAAAAGCATACTTGTGTGTTGTTGAGCCTGAGTGATGTACTATATGGAAAAACCACCAGTACAAAGAGGATATTAATTCACGTACACCCTATGAAGCAATTTCCTGCTTTTATAAGTTTAATGTTCTTACAATTGGGTCCAGCTTTTGCTGTAATTCTTTTCTCAGAAGGGGAATTATAATGTGCTGTCTAGGAGCCTATTTTCTCCCGTAGCTGTTATAAGCTGACTTAACTACATCAAGATTGTGTTAAGAATGTATCTAGTAACATAAAAGAAAATCAAAACCAATAGCAGAAAATGTCTGCTCTGGATACTGAAAGTTACCATTAAATACATTGCCACCTCCTTCAGCAAACATACACACATACACACACACACACACACACACACACACACACACACACGCTGCAGGGGACTGTTGCTTCCATTTCATCAATAAACTGAATAATAAATTCAGTATTTCCAATCAATTGCAAAGTGAATTATAATGAAACTGGCTATCTGTTCCCCCAAAGGTTGATGAGTACTCACTTAAAAAAGGCCACTTAGTTCGTCCTCTGCCACTAGAGAGAGTTACTCCATTTCTAAGGATCTCAGTTTCCATCATGAACCTGTACTCATTCAGTCAGCCTTTGCTGAAGACCTACTACGTGACTCTCAGGCCCTGTGGGGTCCTCGTCCCACCTGTGCGCAGTAGACATACCACAATGAGTGAGCACGGCGAGCTACAGGAGCTGCAGAGATGCCCACTGGGGTGTCCCCAGGAACGACAGACATTGCGTTTCCCTACAAGAAAAGATCCAATTCGGAAGTTTTTGTTTTTGTTTAATTAAAGAAAAAAGATGCTGAATAGAAAGCACCCTTCCTGTGGCTAAAGCAGGGATGCAATGGAGAGGCAGCTGAATGCAGGTCAGAGACTAGAAAGGAACCGCGGGTCCCAGGAACGGGTGTTGTTTTGTTTGTAAAGCCATTCCCAGGTTATGTGACACTAGCAACAGCCCTGGGCAGTTGATTCGGTGAACACAGATTGAGAGTAAGTGGAGGCCAAGACTTTAATACACATGACAACAAAGGCTCAAAAGGAGGAAGCAACTTGCTGGGTGAGATCAGTACACAACAGGACTGCTCCCAAGTCAGGGAGCTCGCAGAGGAGCAGGCTGGACAGGATCCAAGCAGAAACCAGGCCCAGCCACACTGACGAAGGCGCCCTCCAGCTCCCTCATGAGAGAGATGGAAGGTGACACGCGAGCCCCGCTGTGTCTTATTTATGGTTTGCTGTGTCTAATTATGGTTGAGAGAGTACCTGTGTGTGTGTGACATAAACTGCAAAGAGATCTTCTTTCCTAGTTTGGGTTCTGTCATATTGAAGTAATTTTTCTGTGACTTTATAGAGTTCTGAGGTTAAAAGCCAGCCAAGTACTGTGATAAAGAACTGCCCGACCTGGGGGACCTGCAGGGGACCCTGGTGATGGCCAGCCGTGTTTTTTTTATTTTTCTTTTCTTTTTTTTTTTTTTTTTTGAGACAGAGTCTCGCTCTGTCTCCAGGTTGGAGTGCGGTGGCACGATCTTGGCTCACTGCAACCTCCACCTTCCAGGTTCAAGCAATCATCCTGCCTCAGCCTCCTGAGAAGCTGGGACTACAGGTGCACGCCACCACACCCAGCTAAGTTTTTGTATTTTTAGTAGAGATGGGGTTTTACCATGTTGACCAGGATGGTCTTGATCTCTCGACCTCATGATCTGACGGCCTTAGCCTCCCAAAGCGCTGGGATTACAGGCGTAACCCACCACGCCTATTCTAGCCCTGCTTTTCTAAGATAACCCACACAGCTATATGTGTCGAAAGGGGTGGTTCCCATTGGTCTGAACCATGGTAGGTCGCCACCGTACTAGATAGGATGCCAAAAGCACAAATGATAGGTAAACTTCCTTAAAACTAACAATTTTTGTGCTTCAAAGGACAACATGAAGAAATTGAAAAGACAATGTACAAAACAGTAGAACATATTTAAAAATCCTATATCTAATAAGGGACTTATAACTAGAATATAGAAAGAACTGTTACAACTCAACAAAATAACCTAATTTTAGAATAGGCAAAGGACCTGAATAGGTATTTCTTGAAAGACAGATAAATGACCAAAGAGCCAACGAAAAGATGCTCAACATCGTTAGTCATCAGGGAAATGCAAAGCAAAGCCACACCGAGTCGCCACTTCACATCCACTGAAATAGCTATCATCAAAAAGACAGACAATCACAAATGTTGGTAAGGATGTGGAAAACTTGAAACCCTCTTACACTGATAGTGGAAATGGAAAATGGTGCAGCCAGCATTTTGGGAGGCCAAAGTGGGTGGATCACGAGGTCAAGAGACCGAGACCACCCTGGCCAACATGGTGAAACCCTGTCTCTACTAAAAAATACAAAAAATTAGCCGGGCGTGGTGGCGGGCACCTGTAGTCCCAGCTACTCAGGAGGCTGACGCAGGAGAATGGCGTGAACCCGGAGATGGAGGTTGCAGTGAACCGAGATTGCGCCACTGCACTCCAGCCTGGGCAACAGAGCGAGACTCCGTCTAAATAGATAAATAAATAAATAGTTGGGCAATTCCTCAAAAAGTTAAACATAAAGTTTCCATGTGACACAACATTTCTACTCTTAGGTATACACTCAAGATAACTGAAGACACTTGTCCACACAAAGCTTGTAAATGAATGTTTAGAGCAGTCTTATTCATAACAGCAACAAGGTAGACAAACCAAATGCTCGCTAGTTGATGATGGATAAACAAACTGTGGTTCTGATAGACTGAATAGTGGCCTCCAGTGGCCCTAATCCCTGGAACCTGTGGTTTTTATCTTACATGGCAAAAGCACTCTGCAGATGTGATCACGTTAAGAATTTTTTTTCAGGCAAGGTCTTATTCTGCCACCCAAGGCTGGAGTGTAGTGGCACCATCTTGGCTCACTGCAGCCTCAACCTCTTGGGCTCAAACAATCCTTCCACCTTGGCCTCCCAAGTTGCTGGGACTACAGTTGATGCCACCACACCTGGCTATTTTTTTCCCCCTTGTAGAGATGTTTCCCAATCTGGTCTCGAATTCCTGGGCTCAAGCAACCCCCCTGCCACAGCCACCTAAAGTTCTGGGATTGCAGGCATGAGCCACCATGCCTGGCTACCTTAAGGACCTTAAAATAGGGAGCAGATCCTGAATTATCCAGGTGGACCCAATGTAATCCAAAGAGTCCCCATATGAGGGAGGTAGAGGAGGATTTGACTACAGAACAGAAGGCAATGTGACAACTGAAGCAAAATGCTACACGCTGGCTTAGAGGACGGAGGAAGGAGCCGTAAGCCAAGGAATGCCAGCAGTCACCGGGAGCTGAAAAAGGTGAAGAAATGGATTTTCCCCGAGCCTGTAGAGGAAGTATGGCCCTGCTGACCCTTGATCTCAGCCAAGAGAAATTGATTTCAGACTTCTACCTCCAGAACTGTAAGACAATAAATGTGTGTTGTTTTAAGCAACCAATTTTGTGGTAATTTGTCATAGCAGCCATGGGAAACTAATTCAGTGGTACATCCATACAATGGAAGTATTGATAAAGGCTATACAATACAGATGAATCTTCAAAGTATTGTGCTAAGTGAGAGAAGCCAGGCACAAAAAGACATGTATTTTATGATTCCGTTTATGTGCTATATTCGGAATAGGCAAATACATAGAGACAGAAAGTAAATTAGTACTTGCCATGGGCTGAGGGAAGGGAAAAGTGAGTAGAGGTTTCTTCTAGAGGTGATAAAAATGTTTTGAAATAAAACTGTGGTGATTAATGCAGCATTTTGTGAATATACTAAAATCCACTGAACTGTACATTTTTTTAAAAATTGAACTTCATGGTATTAAACTGTTATTAAAAACTCAAAAGCTCAAGTTCAGCATAACAAAACTTACCTAGGACTAATTGGACTAAATGAACTGTTCGCATTATGATTAATATTTTATTCAAATCTACATTAGAAAAAGTTATTTTTAATCTATCCTTCACCCTTAGTTTAACAGATGATACCTACTCACACACTAGAATAAAGCAGTCTTTACCTGGTATTTTGTCCCAAAGGAACCGTCAAAATTCAAAAGAAAAAAATCCCATGAGCGATCTTCTCCCATGAGATATAAATTATAAGCTAATATGTCATCAAGACAATTTTAAAATAACAATTTTGTAGAGTAGGACATGCATTCGTTGGCCTTGTCAACAAAACAATAACAAAGATTAAATAATGTGGATAGCGCACTTTCTAATTTCTTTATTTTTCACAATGAAATTTTCTATTTCATAAATTAAAAAAAAATAGCTGAAGAAATTGATATAGCTTACTCAACACTGGAGGGAATTAATACTTATGATCATTCCCCTTTCTTACCAGAATATAATTGGGTATTGCCTATACCAAAAGTTCCTTTTAAATTTGATATGATAAGCTCACTATTAAAGAACAAAGCCTGTATTTTACATGTGGGAATGACATCCACGAAGTCTTCCTGGGAAACTCGTCTACTAGACGACTTGTGACATTAGGCTTCACACACAGTACCTTCATTTCCTAGCAGGCCAGAAATATTAACCAATATGAGGATCTCAGAGAAAATAGTGCTAATAACAATGATACAAATTCTTCTCACACATATAAGACATTTACCCCTCTAGGGACTGTGCAAAGCCTCCAGAAAAAAAGTTCATTCTAAAGCTTCAATATCATATGGCTCTGGCTTTGTTAGCCATACCCCAAAAAAAGGTATTTATGTATTAGTTAACACCTCTTATTATGCCTATATGAATAAACTTGTGAAATAAAACAAGACAGCAATTGAATAGGAGCCACGATAAAAATAAATAAATAAATAAAAAAGAAAGAAATAGGAGCCACGATAGTTTTATTCCTCTTACCAGTAACCGGTGGGGGCATGGGCATACAACTCTGGTCATTGAAACACTAATAAAAATCTGGTGGTTGGGGAGGGCAATACAAAAAGGATATTTTTTTTTTACAACAGGAAACACACACACACAGGAAAATCCCCCTTCTTCTGCTGACATGATCACAATGACATGTGATGACTGAGCTGCTGCAGCCATTTTGCAATGATGAGGACAACTGAGGATGCTGAGAGGTTTGAACTTGGATTATTACTTTACCTACCCCGGGTTCTCAATGATGTGTTTAGCTCATGAGTCAGTCAGCACTGGAGTCAGACTTCTTGTTATATGTGATACATCTTCTTTTCATTTAAGCCAATTGAGTTGGGAGTTTTCTTCTTCTTGCAACCAAACCAGACTTTCTATTAAAGACCCCGGTAACTATTCTATTACCCCCAAGATTCTGGTGCTCAGAGCATGCAAACCAGGTAAACAGCACCAATAATATAAAGTGTCCTGGACATTTATACATGCTCTTGGAGATTTTACAAAAGATAGATATGGATATAGATATAGACTTAAAAGGACAGCATGCTTCAGGGTACATATATGGTATTAAAATACTGTGGCCCAAAAGACAGCCCCTGGATCCAGGTAGAAAAGATTCCCAGCATCTCCAGGGAACAGGGAAGAGGAAAAGTGAACTAACAAACGATCCCAAGGGTCATGGTTAGAGGAAAAGTTCTGATGAGAAAAGCCATGCTCTGGAGAAGCATCTTCAGAAACATACAGCACTTCCATCTGTACCGGGGTCATGGGTGACATGAAGCGGCACTTCTGTAATGCATGACAGCATTTGGTACAGCCCAAAGCCTGAGGTTCCTACATAGTATAACAGTTGCACTCCTCAAAATAGCTGACTGCATGCTGAGTGCCCAATGGTAAGAAGGTGAAATGTAGACATGTTCAGCAACAGTTGGAGACATTCACCCATATCGTTTTTCATCCACAGGGTTGAAGAGCAGACAGTGACTCAGAGGGACACAAGTGGGCGTCTAATGAAGAGAGATGCCCTAAGGCTGCCTCTCAGCACAAGAACAATCTTCTTTTATATGACATGGTCATCTCATCTACCACTAGGAACCCTAGCAATTCTTCTGTATTTGTATGTAATTAATCCTTTCTCAGTTTTGTTTCAGGGAAATAATTTTTTTCTGCTGGGAAGATACGTTACAGACTACCAGGTCTCAGCCATTTCACACATAAGGAAACTGAGACCAAGAAAGGTTTGGTGAATTTTTCAGGATCTCAAGCCAGTGCTAGAACCTACATCTTTTCACTCTTTGTTGTTGTTGCTGTTGTTGTTGCTGTTGTTGTTGTTGTTGTTGAGACGGAGTTTCGCTCTGTCGCCCAGGCTGGAGTGCAGTGGCGCCATCTCAGCTCACTGCAAGCTCTGCCTCCCGGGTTCACACCATTCTCCTGCCTCAGCCTCCCGAGCAGCTGGGACTACAGGCACCCGCCACAGCGCCGGGCTAATTTTTTTTTTTTTTTGTATTTTTTAGTAGAGAGGGGTTTCACCGTGATCTTGATCTCCTGACCTCGTGATCCGCCAACCTCAGCTTCCCGAGTAGCTGGGACTACAGGCACCCGCTACCACGCCCGGCTAGTTTTTTGTATTTTTAGTCCAGACAGGGTTTCACCGTGTTAGCCAAGATGGCATCTTTTCACTCTTAATCCATGGCTCTTTTCACTCCCTTAGGCTTTCCACTCAAATATAATCTTGTTCCTATGTAAAATAAACATGCTTTTACTTGCTTTGCCAACAATTCATCTTCTTGATATTTTGAATTTGAATTCTAATTTTACATTCAAATATGCTAACAAGTCTACTTCTAAGCCACTGGGAATTGGTTTGGTTCCAGATCTTCTTTCTTCTTTCTTTCTTTCTCCTTCCTTCCTTCCTTTTCTTCTTTTTCTTTCTTTCTTCTTTCTTTTTTTTTGTTCAGCAATAGAGCAAAGAATAAAAACCTGATAAGTAAACACAAGGCAGCTAAACCTAACAAAAGCTCTAACTAGAAAGAAATGTGTATTCTCTTTGCTATCCTCTCATGTTGAGGTCTTTAAAACTGATCTTGAAGGTTCAAAACCAGTTTTACCATCAAAAATATTCACAGCAATTATTCCTATTAACAGCAGGGTTGTTCTTACCACACATGTATTATTTGTAATCAGAACATTAATTCTCCAGATCCACAGAGATTAGACAGCAATCAATGTTTATATCATGTTGACACAAACCTAATAGTATTCTAATAAGTAGCCCAACAGAGTTTATGTAATTAACCAAGCTGTTTGCTTTCTGCTAAAATCTAAGGATGTCTCCAGACTTCCCATGGTAAAAAGTTTACCTTACAAAATGCAAGTTTTAAACAGCCAGCTATAATCGTTTGAATGGCGAGATTGCCATTTCAGAGTTTCAATGTATTGATCTGACAATCTCATTTCAAACTGATCTAAGAAAACTGAACTCTGAAAGCCATGTTGCCTGTTGAAGACAGTAGTACATCCTTACATTATAGGACAACTGATTGCAATGATCTCTAAGAAGTGCTTCAAAACTTTCATATTTAAATTACTGTCTGACCTAAGTGACTATTGTTAAGGCTTGTCAACCATTAGCTGTGTAGAGATTTGCATTATTCAATTAAATTGGATCTGCCTAGTTTGAATGAAATGATACACTTAAGCTTTTGCCATCAGCATCAATTAATATGTGCTCAGTCTCTCTTGGGGTCTGGCATCACATTATGTTCTCTTTATGTGTAAATATATTTAGCAGCAAATAAAATACCACTTTCAATTTTCAAATAAGCTTACTCAGTTTATGATTAAATTCCTCAGAGCAGTTTGTTAACCTTGGCATTTACACATAAAACACTAACAATTGTGTAGAGATTCTTAAGAGATTTGTTTAGAAGATGTTGAGTTAAGAAACACAATACCAGAGGAAGGGCAAAATTAAAACACTAAAGTAGTCGCATTCACATCACAGCTCTGAGAACAAAAGCAGTACGGCAGAGCACAGCTCAGCAGAAGTGATTCATGCTCGCTCAGGCCGAGGCACAGTGAGGGAGCCATAGGGGAGAAAGAAAGCGTGGAAACCAAGACCAGCACAATATTCCTACTAAAAGGATGGAGAGAGATGGGAAGAGAGGGAAGCAGAGCTAAATAAAGAGAGACAGAGAGAGAGAGAGAGAGAGAGAGAAAGTAAGTTACGACCAATGCTGACACTGTATAATCCAGTAAACAAAAATACAACCTCATTCTCTTAAACAGAAGTATAACCTGGGTTGTGGATACAGACGAGGTCAGAAGATTGACCGTCACCAAGTACCTCAAGGCATTTCCAAGGGTCTTTCTCTTTTTTATTATCATTTTTTTCTCCAGCTTTATTGAGGTATACTTGACAAATAAAAATGTATACATTTGAAGTGTACAATGTGATATTTTGATATATGTATATATTGTGAAATGGTTGCCACCATCAAGCTAACATATCCACACCTCACCTAGTTACTCGTGTGTGTGTGTGTGTGTGGTAACACTTCATCTCTGCTCTCTTAGCAAATTTCAGTATATATAATAACACAGTATTATTAACTGTAGTCATCATGCCGTACAATAGCTCTTTAGAAGGTATGCATCCCACATAACTGAAACTGTACCCTTGACCAGTGTCTCCCTACTCCCCTCTCACCATCCCCCGGCAACCATCATTCTACTCTCTGCTTCTCTCAGTTTGACCTCCTGGATTCCACGAGATCATACAGCACTTTGTTTTCTGGGTCTGGCTTATTTCATTTAACATAATGTCCTCCAGCTTCATCCATGTTGTTGCAAATGGCAGGATTTCCTTCTCTTTTGTGGCTGATGTGTATATATACACGTATATATTATGAATAATATATACGTATATGCACACACAATAGAGTATTAATTGCATATATATGTGTGTGTGTGTATATATCTCACATTTTCTTTATCCATTCATCCATCAACAGACACTTAGGTTGTTTCCGTATCTTGGTGGTTGTGAATAGTGCTGCGATGGGAGTACAGATATCACCTTGAGAAATCACACTGATTTCATCTCCTTTGAATATATGTCCAGAAGTGGAATTGCTGGATTATATGCTGGGTCTGTTTTTAATTTTTTGAGAAACCTTTATACTGTTTTCCACAGTGGCTGTGCTAATTTACATTCCAACCAACAGTGTGTATTCCCTTTGCTGCACATCCTCACCAACACCTGTTATTGTCTGTCCTTTTGGTAACAGGCATTCTAACAGGTGGAAGGTGCTGGCTCATTGTGGTTTTCATTTGCATTTCCCTGATGAATAGTAATATTGAGAACCTTTTAATACACCTGTTGGCAATTTTATGTCTTCTTCAGATAAATGTCTAATCAGGTCTTTACCCATTTTTTTAGTTGGGTTATTTGGTTTGTTTTGTTTGTTTGTTTGTTTTTGCTACGGAGTAGTTTTAAGTTTCTTATATATTTTGAATATTGGCCCCTTATCAGATGTATGGTTTACAAATATTTTCTCCCATTCCCTAGGTTGCCTTTTTGTTTTGTTGGTTATCCTCTTTCCTGTGCAGAAGCCTTTTAGTTTGATGTTGTCCCACTTGCTTATTTTTGCCTGTGTTGCCCATGCTTTTGGTGTCACATCCAAAAAATCACTGCCCAGGTCAATATCAAGAATGTTTATTTGTATGTTTTCTTCTAGTAGTTTAGTTTCAGGTCTTATGTTTACATCTTTAATCCATTTGAGTTGATACTTTTATGTGCTGCAAGATAAGGATCCAATTTCATTCTTCTGCATGTGAATATATGGTTTTCCTAGCTCCATTGATTGAAGAGACTGTCCTTTCTCCATCGTGTGTTCTTGGCACCCTTGTCAAAGATCGGTTGGGCATATATAAGTGAGTTTATTTCAGGGCTCTCTATTCTGTTCCAATGGTCTACATGTCTGTTTTTTATGCCAGTATCACACTGTTTTGATTAGTGTAGCTTTAAAATCAGAAAGTGTGATGCTGCTAGTTTTGTTTTTCTTGCTCCAGATTGCTTTGGCTAACATTCTCTTACTTGCTCTTGTGGATACACAGGATCTGGTCTCACATGACACTCCCTGGGCACTGAGCCTCTACCCAGCAGAGTTCTGTTGGCACCTAAAGTGTCCAAGGGGCACTGTCACATGAAAGAGGCATGAGGGCCACTTCCCCAGACCTGCACTCTCCTGATAGGGCATCCTGGGCCATCGCTTTCACCTCGGACACCTCACAGTGCACTTGGAGCTCTGCAAAGAGGGAGAAATGGCTGTCTTTCCTTTTTAGACAATATTCAGTTACAGGTGTTCCAAATCAGGGCAGATTTTACCCCAAAGACTTGTGAGGTTTTTGATAACGGACCTTTTTCTGTTTACTTACAGGCCTCTCTCTCTTTAGGACACAGACATGGGCTAAGAGCAGATCAAGTAAGAGAAAAACTACAAGCCTTACTGAAAATGCCTCTTTGCTTTTGGAATCCTAGACCCTGATGTGGGGATGGAGGAGCTGGCTCCTTCTTCTTCGGGTGGAAGGGCCTCAGGCCCTAATGTTCTGATGAGCTCTTGTAGGCTGCCCTCCCCGTTCTACCCACCAAAGCCACCTGACGTGCACAGTAATATCTGAGTCCAGAATTAAAGCAAGCATTTGTCATGTGTATCTTATCTAATGCATTTAATATATAAACAAGAATATATGCAATGTGTCACACAGCATAATAAATGAAGTGTCCATTATTAAGCCATGAAATTTAAGCAGCAGAACAGAAACACTACCGTTGCTTCTATCTATGTACTCCTTTTATATCCCAACCTTGTGATCTCACCAGATACAACCTCTTTCTTGAATGTTAGGTTTTATCATTTCCTTACCTTTTTATATATACAGTCATATACATATACACTTGTATATACAGTTTCATAACATACGTATCACTAAACAATATAGGGTTTCATTTTGCTTGTTGAACTTCATAAAAATGTCTCATTAGGTATGTAGTCTTCTGAGATTAGCTTTTCTCACTCAACATTCTGGTACTAAGACTCATCCATGCTCACTCATTTTCACTATTTCGTCAACAGGGTTGTATTAAACATTCTTTTACGTTTCATGATGCTCATGTACAAGAGCTTCTCTAGAGAATATACTAGGAGTCGAACTGCTCTGTCATAGGATATACAAACGTACAGCTTTACAAAATGATGTCGTTTTCCAATGTACCAATTTATATTCTTACTGGTCGTGCGTGTGAGTTTCTTTCATCTACATCATTTCCGAAACTCAGATTGGCAAACTTCTTAAGTTTTCCAATCTGCTGGGTATAAAATGATTTCTAGTTGAGAGCTAGACTTCCCTGATTAGTGATGAGGTTGAGCGTGATTATTTACCATCTGTGTTTCCTCTGTGTGAAAAGTCCGCTCAAGCGTTTTGCCTGTTCTCATACTGCGTTGTCTTGTCTTTGCTGTACAGGAGTTCTTGCTAACTCTGGATGTTAATCTTTTGTCAGTTATATGTGTTGCAGTTGTATCCCAGATTGGGGCTTGATTCTTCCCTTTATGATGTCCTTTAATAAACAGAAATTTTTAACATTAATGTAGTCAAATTTAATATTTTCCTTTATGTCTTAGTTAAGAAATCCTTGTCTATCCCAAGGTAATAAAGATATTGTCCTCCATTTTCTTCTAAAAATTTGTTCTTTTCTTTTTTGAGACAGGATCTTGCTCTGTCACCCAGGCCAGAGTGCAGTGACACAATCACAGCTCACTGCAGCCCTGACCTCCGGGGCTCAAGCAATCCTCCCACCCCAGCCTCTCATGTAGCTGTGACTACAGGCGCACACCAGCTGGCTCATTGTTTAATTTTTTTTTTTTTTTTTTTTTTTTTTTTTTGTAGAGACAGGCTCTCACATTGTTGCCCAGGCTGAAAGTTTTAAAATATTTATTTTCACACTTAGACCTTTAATCCATTGGGGATCTATATTGATACACAGTGTGAAACCGAGATACAATTTCATATTTTTCTAAGTGGATAAACAATTGCCCCAGCACCACTTACTGAACAGTTCCTTCTCCACCACTGATCTGCATTGTCCTCTCCACCATAAATCAAATTTCCGAAGACTGACAGGTCCATTTCTAGGCTCATTAATCTGTTCCATTAGTCAACTTTCTATCCCTGCACTACAACATATTGTCTTAATTAGCAAAGTTCCATTCTAAGTCTTGATAGGGGAACCATTCCCATCTTTTTCTTCTTCTAGATTGTCTTGGTTATTTCTATTTGTTCTACCTAAATCTTAGAATTGTCAAGTTTCCTGAAAATAAAAATGAGATTTGTATTCATATTGTTTTGAATTTGAGGACAACTGACATTTTTTGTTACATGATTCTTCCCATCTATTAATATGGCATATTTCTAGCTTACCTTTTAAGTGTTTTTAAATGAACCATATTATTTTCTTCATTATTTGGCAATTTTTCTTAGATTTATTGCTTGGTTCCTTAGAATTTCTGTTGTGTGTATATATAAACACACACACACACACAGAGTATATATACAGCTTTATTGATGTACAATTCACATACCATAAAATTCACCCACTTAGTGTGCAATTCAATGGCATTTAGTGTATTCACTAGTTAATGGCCTTAACTAGAGACTAGATGTCCTTTTGGGAGCCTTCTTTGGTGGTGACCAGAAATGACAGGACAGGATGATGAGCTACTCCTGGACAAGAATGCTGATGAATGCGTTCGTCCTCGCACTGCACAGCTATTTCTCCTAGGCCTGGGTAGAGCAGGCATTCGTCTTGGTGGAGTTCTTCCTGGAGATTTCTGCCTTCTAGATACAATCTTGATTGGGATCTCTGGCACCATCTAAGTTGAAGATGAGAAAGTGAGCGAGATGTGTGAGGGATCTTGATTTGGAATGTGACTGAGATCTTGGTGGGGGTATTTTCCTTTTTCTTTCCTTTTTTGAGAATTTTTTTCATTTAATCTTCTCCTAGCTGTGGCTCCATGTTCTTGAGCTCAAAACAGCTCTACTACTCATTGACTGATCTTTAAACACATACATCTATGAAGGAAGTTCCCTATTTGAAATCCTCCTGCCAAGTACAAACCATTTCTTTCTTTCTTTTTTTTTTTATTTGAGAGAGTCTCACTCTGTTACCCAGACTGGAGTGTAGTGGCACGATCTCGGCTCACCACAACCTCTGCCTCCTGAGTTCAAGCAATTCTCCTGCCTCAGCCTCCCGAGTAGCTGAGATTACAGGCATGTGCCACCACACCCGGCTAATTTTTGTATTTTTAGTAGAGATGGGGTTTCACCATGTTGGCCAGGCTGGTCTCAAACTCCTGACCTCAGGTGATCCGCCCACCTCGGTCTCCCAAAGTGCTGGGATTACAGGCGTGAGCCACCCTGCCTGCCTCAAACTATTTCCCCTTAAATTAATTTAAATGAAATTGCTGTAGAGAGGCAGATGATGTTACTGAGCCAGAGAGACTCACATTCAGATCCAGCCTTGCCATTTTCTGTGTCGTCCTTTGCAAGATTGAAACAGAGTGTTAGGTGCAACTCTTCCAGTTGTGTCAGAGTTTTGTCTAAAAGTCCATGGCAGAACAAGCATTCTGTGTCCCACGAGCCATCTGGAAGACAGAAAGCACCTACCAGGATGCCTAAGAGACCTTAAAGCTTGGGTTCGCACGCTCAGGCGGGCAGGGAGAGGACGCCATGTTCCACTCTCTGTAAGTCACGTGGGGGAAGGAAGGGGAAGAGGGAAGGGAAGGAAGCTCAAGCGGTGTCCAGGAGTTAGAACGTGACTCCTTGGGGAGGCACCGGGGGACCAGGCTGTGTAGGTGAGAAGAAGCCTGTCTGTGGTCACCCAGGAAAACCATGGGACCTGTAACATCCCCTGGTGGGAAAGAAGGGAGTGGGTTTGAAGTGACAGGGGAGGTGAAAAAAATGTCACTTTCTCCTTGCTCGCTACTAAACTCAGGACTTGCAATAAGCCTATCACATTTATTACTCAAAATCCACTGAGACTCAGTTTCCTCACCTGTAAAGTGGAAGTAGGAATAGTAGCCATCCCACAGGGCTTCTGAGGATTTGAGATAATAATGAACTTAGCACGCAGAAGGCACTCAGTTGTATTTCTATGTAGTTCTATGTAGTTTCTTCCCTTCAAAATTGGAGTACTGTATTGTAGAAACAGTTTTATTACTGGATTAAACCATAAGAAATTGTTAATATTCAGCCATTTTGTCATACGGAAACGGCAATTTCATATGTTTTGACATAATGTATCAGGTGTGTTTTTCATATTATCTTTGAAAACATAATTTTTAATGACTGCATCTTGTTCTATCATATGAATAAACTCCGATTTACTCAGTTCTATTCTCTGTTCTATACACATTCAGGTTGTTCTAAATTTTTATTGTTTTCTACAGGTTTCTAACTAGAACATATGTCATTTAATGAGATCTAAAATAATGTGTTGTGTATTCATCATAGAATTTTCTGGAAATGCTAATGAATATTTTCTTTCTAACCCACATGGCCCCTATCAGTCTGCCCTCTCCCGTTGGCCCCGGCCCACCACTGTGCAGAGCACTGGACTGCCCTTCCCTCTGCTTCTCTCCAGCTTCACTGAGTCTTTCCTGAGAACTATGGGAAGTGGGGCTGGAGGAACCCAAGGCTTTGGGTGCAGCCATAAAAGAATCTTGCCAAAGCTCTTGTTACAAGTACATTGATGTGGCGTAATCACTGAGGTGCACTCAAACTCCACGTTTCTTCTTGTTCTGTTTTCCACTCTGCCTTATAACCTAGACAGTGAGGGGAGGGTTATTCATAACCTCGGAATGAGAGCAAGCCCACGCCCTTTCTCACCACTGCTAAATATACAGATCTCTACGGTTACTTGAAACCATTCATCTTCAGTTCAAACTTGAAATGTCTGGTCCAATATATTAACGAACACTTCACTCACCTCCCTTCCCTCTGCCCTCCTCTATTAAGCTAAGGCTGGCAGGTGGGTGGCCTGCTTTGCGGGGAAGATGTGCTGTTTTTCTCCCTTCCTGCCCACGACCACAATGGCTAAAAGCCATTTCTGAAGGTTACATGGCAAATCCAGAGGGTGCGACAAGGAAGGAATAGAGATCAGGGAGAGAAAGCTCCTACTTGTGTCTTGGTGGTGGCCAAGCTCTCTGGGCTGGGCAGATGCTTCTGGCAGATTCTTTCCCTCTTAGGCTTTTTTTCTTCCTGCTGAGCCACCTACCCCCCACACCCCTTCAGGGTGGCTCTCCTTCAGCCAGTCACTCTAGAATTCCCTCTTAATTTTGGAATCCCCCACAATTCTGAGCAGTCCTCATCCTAGAAGGCCACCCTCTTGGACAAAATCTCTTTTCAGTGACCCCAGGCCTTCCTCTTACCCAGATTCTACATCCACTGCCCAGGATCCAGGACTGTAGAACAGCCAGGCCAGCAGAGGGGAGGGTAGTGCTTCCCAGGCACTGCCCAGACCGGCTGCTCTCCCTCCACCTTCATGCCCACCCCACCCCGCTCCTCTCCCCTGACCCCTCAGATCTTGCTAGGTAGGCCACGCAGCAGGACGCTGAGCAACCCACTCAGCACATTACGCAGGGGCAGTGGGGGGCTCACAGCACAGCATTTTCCAACATATCCTCTCTCCCTCCATACCGTCAGCTACTTTACATCTTCCCTTATATGGAAGATCCCTCGTATCTTCTCTAACCAGTTCTCAAACCCATTCACACTTTCCCATGCACAATCATACCATGTTTGGGTGGTCTGCCTTTCATTTCGTCTCCTGCTGGCTGTGGCTCCACCTCCTTGAGCTCTGAACAGCTCTGCCACTCACTCACTCACTCACTCACTCATCTCTAAACACATAAATCTATGGAGGAAGCCCCTTATTTGAAATAATCCTTCTGCCAACTAAATAAATCTCTTCAAATGCAAACCATTTCCATTTAAGTTCATTGCGCTTTGTATTAGAATTCTCCAGCTTTACGGTTTTTTTGAGCAGTAGCAGGGGAAAGTTGTCTGCCTGTAGACAACTTTACAGGCAGAGGGATTAACTACTTCTGTTGTACTTTCCTTTTTATTAAATTATTGTAATTGCAGCAACACTTTTCCTTCCTAAGATCTTTGAGTGTATTAAAGTGTCCGTGACGCATGAACTGAGGGTAGCAGTGAAGTTCAAGAAAGAAAGCCACAGGGAAGACAGCTGCCACTGGGATGGGACAGAAGCCAAGTCAGGGGTCAGAAAGGCTATCATTTCCAGGCCGGGCGCGGTGGCTCACGCCTGTAATCCCAGCAATTTGGGAGACCAAGGGGGGCAGATCATGAGGTCAGGAAATGGAGACCATCCTGGCTAACACGGTGAAACGCCATCTCCACTAAAAACACAAAAAATTAGCTGGGCGTGGTGGCGGGCGCCTGTAGTCCCAGCTACTCGGGAGGCTGAGGCAGGAGAATGGCGTGAACCCGGGAGGCAGAGCTTGCAGTGAGCTGAGATCGTGCCACTGCACTGCAGCCTGGGCGACAGAGCGAGACTCCGTCTCAAAAACAAAAAAAAAAAAAAAAAGAAAGGCCAACATTTCCAAAGGCTACGGAGAGCACACAGGACAGAGGGAGTGAGTAATCAGAGGCCAGGCAGGGAAGGAAGGACACGCAGCTGAAGGAGGCAAGCCCATCTATTTCCAGTCACTCACCTGTGGCCGACTGAGTCCTCCAGGGAGCCACACCACTGCCACTGGCACTTCTTAGAGAGGTGGGGTCTGTGCTCCCAGGCAAATGACAATCAAGCATGAATGCAGAATAAATTTATTTTCAAACATTCAAGTACTCACAAAATTTACTTCCCATAACCCTTTCTCAAGAACTTACTTGAGGATGAGCTCCAGCAAAATAAGGAAATAATCTAAGAGGAAGACGTGAGATCTAGGAAACAAACAGTAGAATCTACCCAAAAGAAGGAAGGTCACAGAATGAGAGCTGTGCATCGGTCCTGGAACAGAAAGACAGAAAGCTCCAGAGAGCCAGGTTCAGGGAAAAGCATGGGTGCGGTTGGGGTTGGGGTAAGGATTCAAGAATATACTATCCTTGAGAGTTTGGGACATTTCATTATAGGACTTTCCATAATGTTTTTTCAATCATGTTTATGTATTACTTTATACAAATTACAATTGTCTTAATAAAAAAACACTATTGGTGTCACTTAACAGTCCAGATGCAGCCACTGAGTCAACAGAGAAATGCTTTGTATTTGGGAGCCTTGTTAATGATACTTGCAACGCGGGTTAGGGTTAGACTAACTAGACTGATGATGCAATGATCTAAATTGGCTAGTAAGATAGAAACAGGCCAGGCGAGTGGCTCACACCTATAATCCCAGCACTTTGGGAGGCCGAGGCAGGCGGATCACCTGAGGTCGGGAGTTCGAGACCAGCCTGACCAACGTGGAGAAACCTCGTTTCTATTTTAAAAACACAAAAAATTAGCCTGGCGTGGTGGCACGTGCCTAATCCCAGCTACTCGGGAGGCTCATGTAGGAGAATCACTTGAACTCAGGAGGCAGAGGTTGTGGTGAGCCGAGATCATGCCACTGCACTCCAGCCTGGGCAACAAGAGCGACACACCGTTTCAAAGAAAAAAAGAAACAGCTTGCAAGCAGGAGACAGACTTTTAAATAAAAATTTAAAACCTGTATTTTAAGCTTTAATTAGCATATATATTGATGTCGTTATAGCAAAGAAAATATTTATGGTCTGGTTATGACACAGAGCTTTGAACCAAGAGGCCTCCAAGGTTCTACTCCAAGCTCTGTCAGGTTAACTTACTATGTAACCTGGAAAAATGCCTGACTGCTCTGTCCTCCAGTTTCAACATTTCTAAAAGAGGATTCTTTTATTTAGCCTATGTATTGACTGTCTGCTAGTAGACAGTGTGCTGGACCCTGGGATTGCAACAGAGAACAAGCCCCTCTGAGCCATATTCTAACGGAAGGGGCAGACAAAAAGTAAATGTGAGCGTCTATTATAATACACCAGAAGGGGGTGAGAGCCATGCAGAAAAGTAAAGCATAAGAGAGTAAGTAGTAAGGAATGTTGGGCCAGGGGATGACATTTTAAATTAGAAAGTCAGGAAGGCTGCGTTGAGTCAGAAATATCTGAGTAGACTTGATGGAGATGAGAACAAGACTCACCTATACCTGGGTGACGAATATTCCAGGAAGAGGAAATACAACACACAAGTGCTATGACATGGAAGGAAACTTGCCTGGTACATTAGAGGGGCAGCAAGGAAGCCTGGGGGCCGAAGCACAGCCTGTGAGGGGAGAGTAGGAGGTGATAAAGTCAGATATGTGACGGGGACCAGGTCATAGGGCCTGTGAGGCCACTGTAAGGACCTTGGCTTTCACTCCAATGTTGATGCATTGGGGAATTTTAAGCAAAAGAGACATATGACCTGAATTCCATTTTAAAAGGGTAACTCTGGCTGCTGTGTGGAGAATGGGCTCTGGGAGACAAGAGAAGCAGCAGAGAAACCAGGTAAGAAGCTTCTGCAACAGTCCTGATGTTATGGGTTGAATGTGCCCCCACCCACTCAAATTGATATATTGAAGTTTTAACCCCCAGTATCTCAGAATGTGACTTATTTGGACTTATTTAGTCTTTACAGAGGTTTTAAGACGAGGTCATTAGGGTGGGCCTAATCCAATATGACTGATGTCCTTATAAAATGGGGAAATTTGAACAACAGATACATACGTAAGATGATATAAGCGGACACATGGAGGAGACAGCCATCTACAAGCCAGAGAAAAACCTGGAATAAATCCTGCCCTCAGAAGGAACCAACCCTACCAACACCTTAATTTTGGTCTCCAGAATTTCTGGCTTCCAGAATTGTGAGAAAATAAATTTCCGTTAAGATACCCAGTTTGTAGTAGTTTCTCTGGCAGCCCTAGCAAACTGATAAACCAGGTAAGATATAATAGTGGCTTGGATGGAAGTAGCAGTGGAAGTGATTAGATCCTGGATATATTTTGCAAGAAGAGTCAATGGGATTTCCTGATAGATTAGAAAGGATGTGTGAGGGAAACGGAGTAGACTTCAGGGTTTGGGTATGAATAACTAAAAGAATGAAATTGCTACAGACAGAGATGCGGAAAGCTGAGGCTGGACTGGGTTTAGAGGTAGGCATGGGTGGAAAGCCCAGGAATTCAGTTTTGGATATGTTATTACAGATTGAATCAGGGATGATTATGAGACAATTAATTGTGAGAATCAAATGAATTCAGCACATATTTGTTACATGTTTATTATGTGCAATGCACTGTGGCAGTTTTATGTAGTATTTTTTAAACGTTTAAAAGTCTCTGTTTTATAGAAGTACAGACGACAAATTGTACGATGTTCCACCTCAAAATGGCGAAAACACTAAAATTAAGAAGTGGCAGAGGCTATGCATGGGTTGGCCATAAAGTAATCAGTTTCTTTAATGGATTGTTAATTTCCTCTACAGATAATTTCACAGCTGTAAGTTAGCAAGATGATAATGACAAGTCATTACAGTTAATACTCTGAGGTATTCATTCAGAGTCATATGCTCTAGTATGACTGGTTTTCTCAGTCTTGATTCTATAAAGATAGGTATGCTTTGTGGGCTCAAGAATCAGAAAGATCTAAATCCAAATTCTGGCTCTGACCCGAGCTGTTCGAACATGGCAAGATACTCTCCAAGTCTTGGTTCCTTTATCCATAAAATGGTGATAAATGTATCTCACAGGTTTGTTGTGAGGAGTAATTAAGCGACACATATAAAGTGCTTACTCTAGTGATCAGTTCACAGCAAGTACTCAAACTATTACTATTCGTTTCTTGTGCTATAGGAATTCAGGTTGAGGTGAACCACTATCACTATACGGTCAGAAAATAATATAATGGGACAAATAACCCCTAGGCTAGGACTTAAAGCAGAAGAGGTATTTGCACCGGCAGCAGAGACCAATTCTTCTCAAGATTTAAGGTGAATTTCAATTATCCAGGGATCTTATTGAAAAGCAGATTCTCAGGAGGTCTGGGGGTGGGCCCTGAGATTCTGCATTCTTGTTCTCTTTTTTTTTTTTAATTATACTTTAAGTTCTAGGGTACATGTGCACAGCGTGCAGGTTTGTTACATATGTATACTTGTGCCATGTTGGTGTGCTGCACCCATCAACTCGTCAGGCAACCTACAGAATAGGAGAAAATTTTTGCAATCTACTCATCTGACAAAGGGCTAATATCCAGAATCTACAAAGAACTCAAACAAATATATAAGAAGAAAACAAACAACCCCATCAAAAAGTGGGCAAAGGATATGAACAGACATTTCTCAAAAGAAGACATTCATACAGCCAACAGACACAAGAAAAAATGCTCATCATCACTAGCCATCAGAGAAATGCAAATCAAAACCACAATGAGATACCATCTCACACCAGTTAGAATGGCAATCATTAAAAAGTCAGGAAGCAACAGGTGTTGGAGAGGATGTGGAGAAATAGGAACACTTTAACACTGTTGGTGGGATTGTAAACTAGTTCAACCATTATGGAAAACAGTATGGCAATTCCTCAAGGATCTAGAACTAGATGTACCATACGACCCAGCCATCCCACTACTGGGTATATACCCAAAGGATTATAAATCATGCTGCTATAAAGACACATGCACACGTATGTTTATTGTGGCACTATTCACAATAGCTGAGATTCTGCATTCTTAACAAGCTCCCAGGTGATGCCGTGCTGCTCCTTGACCCACACTTTGAATACAAAGGGCCTAGATCACTGGCAAGTAGAATGATGTAAGCCAGGCCTAAGGGTGTAGATATACAGTATGTTGAATGGCAGGTACAGGCAGTCTGGCAGAAGTAAAGTTAACAGAAAATATGATGAAAAAGTTTGGAAAGTAGGATGAAGCAGGATGTGAAAGGCTTGTTGATTTTATACTTCACTGTGTAGTAGAGAGCTGTGAGTGGGAGAACAATAGCTTGGTGGAGGTCAGGCAGAGTGGTTCACATCTGTAATCCCAACAACTTGGGAAGCTGAGGCAGGAGAACTGCTTGACTCTGGGAGTTCGAGAACAGTCTGGCCAACATAGTGAGACCCGGGCTCTACAAAATATGCTGAAAAATTAGTCAGGTGTGGTGGCACACACTTGTAGTCCCAGCTACTTGGGAGACAGAGGTGGGAGGACTGCCAGGCTGCAGTCCTCTGTGATCGTGCCTCTGCACTCCAGCCTGGGCGACAGAGCAAGAACGTGTCTCTAAAAAAAGAAAATAATACTGTGGTGAAGACAGCACCTTCACACACTCTGGTATTTATCTGTACAACACATCTGAGCAAAAACGGGCTGAGGATGAAGAGGTCCAAGAAGACTGCTCCAGTCAGGGTCCTTTTATCTGCAGAAAGTGAAATCCCTTCAAACCAGTCTGAATAACAGGAAGTGGGGAAGTGGTTACTGCAAGGCCACAGGGCTCAGAAGGTGCAGAGGTGGATTCAGATCGAGGCCACCTCTCTCTCACAGAATCTCTAGGGACTTACCTTCTTTCCACACATCTGCTCGCCCACCTTTGTCCTGCAGCAGACTTTCCCTTAACTTCCTCTCCATATGGCCCAGAGTAGCCCATGGATTTTTTATTTACTGTCCATGACTCACTGAAGACTGCTGTCTGTCTTTTAATTCATATAGGAAAATCCAAACAAGTCACACAGTGCATAGATAGGTCATTGTGAACAGGCAACTCTTCCCTGTGAGGAAGCATCAGAGGGAGGACAAGATCATGCAACTCAGTAGAAGCAATGTGCCAGGGCGGATTAAAAAGGCTGTGGGCAGGTACCCCAATATATGTATGTTTAATGGGAAACAAAGTTCTGGTTTATCCTTAAAAAAAAAAAAAAAAAAAAAAAGGCACCTCCTTATTCCTCCTCATCCAGACTTCTCCAAATCAGCCTCCACTATCTCCACTTTCTGAACTCACATTTGCTCACCCCACTGCAGTCTGGCTTCTGCCCCAATAGTGCCCTAAGTCTGCTCTATCAAAAGTCACCTGTGATTTCACAAGTCACTAAATACCAAAAACAGTAATGCCAGTGTCTCTGTGGCTCCAATTCTGCCTTGTGTCAACTTGTACAGGGAATCTAGTTTCTCCACCAATATGCCCAAACAAATCCAATCACATCAAATATATCATTGTTTGAATGAGGTAGTAAAAAGGTGAGATTACACAATGAACGTAATTTCATTTGACAAATTCCTTCCTCCGACAATTGCCTTTACTCAGTTTGCTCCTCTCCATATTCACCAAGGACAGCTCCTAGCCCCTCTCTGAAAGCTGGAAGCCAGCTGATCCCCAGAAGCAAGGCTCAGTATTCCCCAACTTGAATGGCGATCTCACAAGAGAGAGTTCTCATCCCATACTCCTATCAGTGGAGAAAGTGTCACCTCGCAGTTTCTTCCCGCACCATCTGCCAGATGTGCGTGACCACTGTCCAATCATCTGAAGGTTCCCATAGGCTGGGTGCTATCGTCCCATGAACAAAGTGAACAGAGGTCCCCAGGAGTCAGCTTAGGCTCCAGTCCCACTCAGATCTGGGTGCAGGCTGACTCCCACAGAGATCAGCTATGAGTTAAGTACAGCTCGTAACTCCTTGGAGAATTCAGAGCCCAACCATATTTTGGGAAGACTATTTATTCTCTTATTATGGTTTAACCTTGTTTTTTGGTAATAACAAGTACCTCTCAGTTAATGGTAACTCCTCTCTCCAGTGCTTGGGCCAGGTACTTTCTCTCACAGTTCATACCCAATATATCAGCAAATTCTGTTCGCTATACCTTTAGTATATATCCAGAACCCAAGCACTTTTCACTGCATCCATTACTACCATCCCATCCATCAAGGCCATTCCAGTCACAGATAACCCAGATTAGCACAACCACTTCCTTAACTAGTCTTTCTGCCTCAGCTCTCCCCTCTCACATTAGCCAGAGGATCGTTTTAAAATGGAAGTCAGAGTATGACTCCTCTCTTCAAAATCTCGGGTGGCTTCCCATCTCACTTAAAAGCCCTATGGCTTTTGCTTATAGTCCTTGTAATAGTCCACAAGGTCCTACATCTGTGCTTCCATGCCCCTGACTTCATATAAAACTCTCCCATCTTTACTCCATTTAGCCACACTGGCCATCTTGGAAAATACTAGCAATAGCTAATATTTTTTGATCACTTACTATGTGCCATGTACTTCTTTACATTTATTAAATCCATCAGAACTGAGACTCTGAGAGGTTATACAACTTGCTCAAGGTTACACAACTGGTAAGCAGCAAAACTGAGGATGAAACCGAGTATGGCTGCAAAGCCACAGTCTCAGCTATACAGTATAGCAAAATTCTGCCTTTAATACATATTTTTATTAGAGCCACCTTATAAACATCTGTCATTTTTTTCCTTGACCTGAGAGTATTTTTTAAAAATTCCAGGTAATTAGATATTCCATTTTAATTCATTTTTAATTTTGTAATTTGAGACTCTTTTGGCTTGACAGCCAATTTCCATACATGACTCAAGAGTTTCTTGAAAAGGTGTATTGTTCAAAATTACCATATTTAACATCTCTATTAGATCTACCTTATTTTGATCCCTTATATACTTTGATATGTAACTTTCTGCACAGTTTTCATTTTTAACTCATCATTAGTTATTTGAGCTTTTTCAGAATTCAAGTTCTCTAATTTATTTGCTTGTGTGGAGAATGCCTGAAGTCTTTCCTGGGATATTCTTTTGACAGCTATTCTGTTTTTTTCTTTTGTAGGGGGGCAGAGGTGGGTAGGAGGGCAGAGATGTTGGGTTGTGGTAACTATTCATAGTTCTCCCGCTGGTTCCTTTTTGCCATTAGTCACTTTCTGAGAAGGGCAGGTACTATCCAGGCCCTCTGTTTACAAAATCATAGCATTGTAAGAGATTGGCCACCTGAAACAGTTGGTAGCTTCAACTTGAGTTTCATGATACAACCTCTCTGAGGAGTAGGGGACAGATCCCATCCTTAGTTTTTGTCTTGCCTCGTAGAGCATGAGGTAGGCATGGCTGACAGTGAAGCCTGTCATGGGTTCTCTAGAGACCCATCTGTTGTTTCTCTCAGCTGAATTCAGTCTCCACCTGCAAGTGGGTTGTGCAGCTGTATTTTCCTTGGTGATTTCTCACTTCAAGATATATTCGAAGGCTAGAATGCAGAAAGTGCAGTGTTTCAATGAGATTTATCAATTCCACACCCCTTGCCACTTAGGATAAATGAACTGAGTTACTGCAGGGGTGCCCAAAATGTGTCTTGGGCCCAGTGGAAGCCCTTTAAATCATCTTTGTGATATCTACAAAAGAATCTTCGAGTGGGTTTTTCAGAGTGGTGACACTTTCAGAGAATTCATTCTCGAGCTTGAAAAGTCTACCCCAATTGATTTTGGTTTGAGTCCAAAAATATTTGGTGGATATTCTTCCTACTTTGTGGTATAAACTTAGGCTTTCCCCCCACTTTCCCTTAACTGAAGTTTACTAGTTATTTAAATCCTCCTGTTTTCAACAGTTGCAATAGCATGGAAAGTAAAATGTCTTCTGTTTAAAAAGTGAAAAAATCAGGACTCCTTGACAGTCTATATCCCAGCTAATTGAAAAGATGAGATCTCACAATGACGATGGTGGGCAGAAGGGCTGTGGTGGGAAGAGAAAAAGGAAGATGAAGTCACAGGAAATCCAAGTAATCAGTAATTAGTCCAGGCACAGTGGCTCATGTCTGTAATCCCAGTATTTTGGGAGGCCGAGGCAGGAGGATGGCTCAAAGCCAGGAGTTTGAGATCTGCCTGGGAAACACAGGGAGACCCTGTCTCTATGAAAACTATTTTAAAAAATTAGTTGGGCATGGTGGTATGCGCCTGCAGTTCTAGTTACTCGAGAGGGTGAGGCAGGAAGATCGCCTGAACCTAGGCATTCAACGTTGCAGTAAGGTATGATCATACCACTGTACTCAAGCCTTGGTGACAGAGCAAGACACTGTCTCTAAAAAATAAAAATAAGTAAAACAAATAACCAGTCATTAGAGATCATAAAGTCCAGAAGTCAGCAAGGGACAAAGACTGGGAATTACTCATCAGAGTTGAAGCTGCCAATAATTTGTAGCACAAATAAAGTTTACTTTTTCTCAGAGTCACAGTATTTAGTTTTATCTACAGTGTAATCAAGTTGGGCCATTTAAAATAAGCTCAGTTTAAGAGGTCAAAAGCAGAGGGTAAGGCAAGAAGACACAGAACTTGGTCTCAGAATCAGGTTTGGATGAGATTACAGCCTGAGACATAATAATAGGAATTAAAACAAAACCAGCTGGCAAGATGAACTGCAGGCAATGGGCAACTGTCCGGTATTTGAGAGCCCATGAGAAGTGGATACTGGAAGACGGTAACATGGCTTGGATATTCTCCAGCTCTGACTCATATAAATCTCACTGAGATATATCTATAGCTACATATCTGTATCATATCTCTGCAGTTGTTTTCTTTAAATATCAACTCTTACCCTCTTATTCACAAGTGGGCAAGGATCCCCGTGAACTGAATTCATGACATATGCTTTGATAACTAAAGGCTAACAATTTTAACTATTATTTGTAGTGTCCTTTATCCTTTACAAAGACTTTTCACACACACCGTATTTTATTTGATTGATGACACTTTAGTTTTTCAGAGCTATTTTTTGCCTATTTGACAGATGAGGAAACCGTAGTGGAGACAGATAAAAATGACTTGCCTGTGATCACACATCTATTACATTTGCAGAGCCAGTAGAATGAAGGCTCCATCAGCTATTTACCCTTTCCTTTACACCTGGAGTTAACACAAGTAATAAACACATCTACACCAATATGAAGTGTCAAATATTTTCCCGATAAATGTAGTATCATTCAAATGTACGTGGAGAGGAGTAAAAACTTACAGAGCATGGCAAATCTAAAGTTACTGCCTAAGTTTAGGTATGGTCAAAAGTTCCCTTGAGGCCGGGCACAGGGGCTTAAACCTGTAATCCCCGCACTTTGGGAGGCCGAGGTGTGCAGATCACTTGAGGTCAGGAGTTCGAGACCAGCTGGCCAAAACGGTGAAACCCCATCTCTACTAAATATACAAAAATTAGCTGGGCATGGTGGTGCACCCCTGTAGTCCCAGCTATTCCAGAGGCTGAGGCACGGGAATCGCTTGAATGCAAAAGGTGGAAGCTGCAGTGAGCAGAGATCACGCCACTGCACTCCAGCAGTGATAGAGTAAGAGTCCATTTCCAAAAAAAAAAAAAAAGTATCCTTGAGAATAGGTAAATTTATGTTATTGCTTCCTTGCAAGATTTACTTCATTTATCTGCCTTATACTTATGCAAACATATATATGTTGTTGTGATGATTAAAGAAGATAGGAGAGTGAGATCTTTCAAAGCAAATGTTTTTAAAATCAGTGTATATTAATGATATGGCTCTACCAAAGTAGTATGTCTGTTATCTATATACATATATATTTTCTCAAGGGATAATAGAAGTACAACTACTATTGTATAAAAATCAGTACAATTATTTTTTATCTTTAAAAAGAAGACAAAAAGCTGATGACTCTTACATTAAGTTGCAATGCCAATTAAGTAATAAGTGAAGAAAAACCACCAGTGAAAATAAGGGGGATAGAGAAAGGTAGGAACAAAACCCTGTTAGAATAGTGTCACAGGGGCCAGTAAAAAGGAAGGGATATACAGAAGTCATGAACAGTACCTAAAAAAAGGACGGGTTATAGTCACTGACACGCTCCAATAATAGCTCCAAAAAAATGAGCTGCTCTCCAACTGGGGTGGCTAGCAGAAGCCCTGAGGAACCGAAGTGACTCCAACTTATGAGATGAACAGCAGTAGCATAATGACACGCTATAAGATAACAGCCTTTTAAGAAGCAGCTCAGGAAGACTCAAAGACGATGGATTGAATACAGGTTTATGAAACTCTTGTGCCCAAAACAAAACAGGTAAGAATAAAACCTAAGTGCTGGAATCAGGGAGGGACACCACAGGATCAAGACAGAACAATGATTACCGGCAACTACCCTCCCTCATAAAATTATGGGAGATAATATAAAAACACAGACATATACTAGATAAATCCGCAATGATGAGAAAAAGAAATGTAGAAATCTTGACAAATTCTGGGGAAAAAAGTATATCCTGAGAAAGAACTATAGCCGAAAGCACATGCTGGAAAAAAGTGTTGCCAAGGTAAAGCTGAGATGTGGAAGACAGCTGGCTCTAAAATGTCAAAAACTCTAAGACTTCCAGAAGAAACACAGAGAAAATGGAGGAAAAAAATAAATAATAAAAATAGCTAAATGCTGGGTTTTTTTTTTTTTTTTTTTTTTTGAGATGGAGTCTCCCTCTGTCGCCCAGGCTGGAGTGCAGTGGCCAGATCTCAGCTCACTGCAAGCTCCGCCTCCTGGATTCATGCCATTCTCCTGCCTCAGCCTCCCGAGTAGCTGGGACTACAGGCGCCCCGCCACCTCGCCCAGCTAGGTTTTGTATTTTTTTTTTTTTTTTTAGTAGAGACGGGGTTTCACCATTTTGGCCAGGATGGTCTCGATCTCCTGACCTCGTGATCTGCCCATCTCGGCCTCCCAAAGTGCTGGGATTACAGGCTTGAGCCACCGCGCCCGGCCTAAATGCTGTTTTTTAATCAGATGGAACACAAAATGACACAGGAAAGTTGATAAAAAGGAGTATCAAATACTAATAAAAAGCACAGCAAGATTAAGGCCATACAATTCAATCAAAAAGCATTAAAGAGAAAAAAACAGGTATTTAATACTGCTGACATGATACAATGCATCAAGAATACATATCAGTCACAGGACTCCTCACATCAAAACTTTGAAATATATAAAGTAAAAACTGATACAAATACAAGGAGAAATATTCACAATCTTTGTGGGAGACATTAACAAAACCATCTCCCCTAAACCAGAAAGTTTGACAGACAATAAAAACAAGATATAAAAATTTATATAACCTAAATAAACAAGCTCAATCTAAAATACAGATACACACAAACTGATATAAGGCACTGTGAATAAGCCTTCTTTCTGGCATACATAAAACCACAGAAAAATCTCTCAGTAATACAGACAACCAAAATTATACAAGTGACATTCTTGGCCCATGAATTTAGCTATATCGGAATAACAAAAGGACAATAAAATAAAAAATACGCCCCTCCCTTCAAGCCTCTCCTCAAATTTTTTTCCTCCTTTGAGAGGAAAAAAAAAACAACAACAAAAACAAACAAAAAACCAAAAAACACTAGGCTTAATAATCAAAACTAAAATGGCAAATTATTTAGTAACGAGCAAAAGGGGGAACACCACCAAACAAGACCTATGTGATATAATCAAGAAGTACTTAGAAGAGGAATGCATATATTAGAAAACAAGAAAGACCAAGATGTAAGTGAACTAAGCATTCAACCCAAGACTAAAAGAACTACTAAGTGCAAGTGAAGTTGAAAAAAGAAACCAAGATCACTGCAAAAATTATAGAAATAAATGCTCAATCAATAAAACTAAAAGCTGCTTCTTGAAAGTTTTTAATGATTCCAATGACAAAGGAAAAAATGTTGACAAAAAACTTAGACTCAAGAAAACAAAATATATAGAGAGATGCTGCAGAGGTTTACAAAACAGCCTGTGTTAAAACTTTTCCTAACAAATTTTCAAACCTAGAAATGCATGATTTCCAAGGAAAAGATGATTACCAAAATTAAGCCAGGTAGAAGGAACAATCTGGCTTAACCAACCATAAAAGCAGCTACAAAGACAATAAAAGTTTCAGCTCCTAAAAAAATCTACTAAGCACCAAAGGAGTCACACAGTTTTTAGTAAGATGATATGGAGACTAAACTAGTGTTCTTATCCACCACCAACAATTAGAAAGGCACTTTTAAAGAAAGATACAATGTGCAAAAGTGTTATGAAGAAAATTGTAAAACTTTATTGATAGAAAAAAAAGCAAGATCGATACAAAGAGACTGACCAACTAACTAGCCATATTCATAAATAGGAAGATTCAATATCATAAAGATGGCCATTTTCTCCAAATATGTATTTTTAAATGAAAAGTAGTTCTAATAAAAACCCTAGAGATTTTTCCCCAGAATCTGGCAACATGATCTAAAAATTCTTGTAGAGGTATAAAAATACAATAGCCAGGACAATTTTGAAGAGTATTAATAAAGAAATGCCTTACTATAAAACTGCAGTAAATATACTACATACATAAGCTAATGCAATAGAAAAGGAAGCCTAGAAACAGATCTCAACCTATAACTGCCTGCATTTAGTATATGGCAGATACAGCATTGTAAGTCAAGTAGAAAAAATAAACTATTCAATAACTAATGGTACTGAGGCAAATGGCTATCCATTTGAAGAAGAGAAAGTAAGATCCTTAGCTCACAACATAAATACAGTTTCAAACTGATACCAAACTAAAAATGCAAAGCAAACAAAAGCTCTTATACATTGCTGGTGGAAGCATAAAGTAATATAACTACTTAGGAATGCGATTTGACAATACCTAGAAAGCAGAATGCCCATATTTACTAAATTCAACATTTCCATTCAGAATAATTGTTTATGAGACAGGAAGATGTTTACTTTCGAACTGCTTATAAAAGTGAAAGTGCAAACAACCTGATTATCTACCAATAAGAAAAATGATTAACTGTGATAGAAAAATGGACTGTCATATATTCCAACAACAGAATGCTTTACAGTAATAATGAGGAATTAACTACTGGATGTAATCAAATCCAAGATAATATCAATTATAAGGTACAGCATTATTCCGTCATTAAGCAAATGCTGCCAATTTTAAGACACCACTGATTTAGGAAGCATCCCATTTTAAAAGATGTTATACTGGGAAGAAATGGAGACCAACGAATGTCAACATGTCTATATTTCAAAGACACGGTGTTGGGTGAAAAATAGGTTTCAAAATGATAACTACAATGTCTTTTTTCCAAAAAAATTTAAAAACACGAAATAGTCCTAGCTATTTTAAATGCACATAAGTAAAACGAAGATGAACACATGCATGAGAATGATACACATTATTAGGATAAAACAAAAAAGGGACTGCAGCTTGTGCAAAGCTTTTTTATATGTTAAGAGTGAGCTTATCTTCTCCACCAAGGGGACAGAGACAAATCAATCACTCCACAGCGTCTGTGACACACACAATTATAGAATATCCTTCAAACCCAAAAAACACAGCTTGCTAAACGTTTCTGAGATCTTATTCCTCACTCATAGGAAGTGGGTAGGGTGTGCATCTGTGTGCATGCAAGAAGTTAATGCAAACTGAAACACAGCATCGTTAGTATCTTTTAAACTTGGGAAATGAGATCACGAATATCTATTAATGAGATAATCATTGTCTGCTGTATTATTTCCTGCATGTCTGAAACACTTTTTTACTTAAAATTTTAGAAAGCACCAAATAAAACTTTTTAAAATTCTATTAAAATTTCAGGAAGCAAATAACTCCTATACTACATAAATATTTATGGAAAAACACAAACAACTTTCCATCTCATTCTAGAAGGCTAGCAAAACCCCTTACATCAATACTGGAATAATGCTAGTATGACAAATTATAAAGCAATCTCAGACGGACATGAGAATACTAAGTAAAATGTTAGCAAACTGAATCTAGTAGCATGACCAAGCTGAGTTAGTCCTACCAAAGCGAGGATTATTCTATATATGACGTATATTAATATAATTCATTAAATTATATTTTTAAAAACATAAACTTCCATACAAACATGGAATTAAACATATATTCCAGATTTTATTTTTTAATAACCTGATTAGAAATAGAAACTGTATTAGAAAAGGCAGAATGCTTTCCATTTACCAATGCTCTGGAGGAACCAACCAATGCTAATTAGACCAGAAAGACATTTTGTATATGGATCAGAACAATATGAAATAATACTGACAAAACCATTTGCAGACTGTATTATCTATCTAACAAATCTAAGATAATTAACTAAAAGGCTGTTAGAATTACAGTTCAACAAAGCAGCTAAAAACAAAATAGCAGCTGGGTTCAGTGGCTCACATCTGTAATCCCAGCACTTTGGGAGGCCAAGGTGGGTGGATCAGCTTGAGGCCACAAGTTCGAGACCAGCCTGGCTAACATGGGGAAAGCCCATCTCTGCTAAAAGTACAAAAAACTGGCCGGGTGTGGTGGCACAGGCCTGTAGTCCCAGCTACTCGGGAGGCTGACGCACAAGAACTGCTTGAGCCTGGGAGGCAGAGATTGCAGTGAGCTGAGATTGCTCTACTGCATAGAGCAAGACTGTCTCAAAAGAAGGGGGGAAAAAAAAAAGCATAGCAGTTATACCCATTAGAAAATAATGGAAATAGCAAGGTAAGTAATAATAATAAAACCCATAAAACATTTTAAAAGGTGCAAAGCCTATTCCTAAGATGAAAATAAAAACTGTATTGAAAGGAAGGCCTTAAAAAAAAATCTATCTCAGTGAGAAGACTCAATACTGAATAAGCAAAAATAACAAGAATAACCAAGGAATGACCAAGACATTTTTAAAATAAAGACTTGGAGAATTTTTGGAACAAATATAAAAACTTATCGGTATAGTGAATTAGATATTGGTACAGGCAAAAGATAAAAATTAGAAAAAGAAATCAATGAAATAAAACACAAAATATGATGGAAGAATTAGCTAAATAGGAGTGACCCATGATGCAGAGTTTTGTAGGGCACATTATCCTAAAAGCGATTTATATTAAAAGTATATAAATGTAGGGCACATTATCCTAAAATCAGTGGTGTCTTAAAATTTTATCCCATTGAAGGGATAAAAGGTTTATATTATTTGCTACTGCGCTGCTGCTGCTGCTACTACTGCTGCGGGGTAGATGAAATCATGGTACTTCACAATCTGGCTACATTATGAAAATGAATTTGAGGCGGGGCAAGAGTAAATGTGAGACCAACAAATAAATGATGAGAACTTAAAAGAGAATGGTGGAAAAAAGTGGAAAAACTCAAGGGATAATCAGGAGGTAAACTCAACAGGACTTGATGACAGTCTGGATACAGGTGTAAGGGACAGGAATTAAAGCAAATTTATAGATTTGCATTACTAGTTAGATACTAATTCCATTTTCAGACATACGAAGATGATCAGATTTGGGAAGGAAAGGTTATTCATTTAGTTTCAGAAATGCTGAATTGGAGGTATTATAATAAATTTCTTAATAGTTACATGCTTTCAGATTTTAGAAATGCCAGATGATGTAAAATGCCTACATTTTTTTTTTTTTAGAACCTGTTTCCACCTTCAAACAGAAATTCACATAAAGGACTGGAATCCAAATGTCCAAAGCACCCAAAGACTATGTAAATATTAATAAATCACATGCTGAAACTGATGAACCCTGACACCAAATATTTTATCCTGAAGAATATGTCCCACCCAGCTTCCCTCATATCGGTAAAGGACACCACTCACTCAGTTTCTCTAGCTCAAAGCTTAGGAGTCATCTCTGATTCATCTCCCTCACACTTTCATATCCATCAGCAAGGGCTACTAACTGTAACTTCAAAATACCTCATGAATCCAAGTACTTCTCACAATTTCTATCACTCTCATTGTGAAATGAATGAACAAATTGTCTAGACTACTGATATAATTTAATAAAACTGGGGGGCTTCTATTCTTACACTCTATTAGCCATTCTCAACAATAGCCAGAGTAACATTTTTAAAAATTAAAACAAAGAAACCTTGCCACTATCCTACTGAAAGCCTACAATGGATTCTCATCAACCTTTGAACAAAATTGCCAAGAGACATCACAGGTCTACCCCTTCATCTTTTGTTCAATTTAACTCCAGAAACATCAGCCTTCTTGAAATCCTTGATGCACAAAGTTCATTCTTGCCTAAGGACTTTTGTACTTACTCTTCCTTCTGCCTGGAATACTCTTCTCCCAGATATTCATAAGGCTTGATGTCTCACTTAATTGAAGTCCATGCTCAGATGTCACCTTCTCAAAGAAGCCGCCTTTGACTACCCTGTGTCAAATAGCATTCCTGCTGGGAAGCTGGGCGGAATAGCTTGAACAAAATCTCCTGCAGGCTTGCTGTGCTAGTCTGTCACATAATGCACGTCTTACCATTAAGACATTTGAAACAACCGGATTCAGTCTAACTAAAGTTGCAACCCAGGCTAAACTCTTGAGGTGATCAATCTCTATAATGTCTAAAAGAAAAAAGGGAAAATCTCTTGGGAGAAAAATCACATCAACTTCAATCCTTCAGTACTTTTAATTCAATGTCCTCAAATAAGAAAAAAGTTACAAGATCCATAAGAGGAAGGAAAAAATGTGACCAGGAAAATTTTGATTGATGTTCAATAGAAAAAACAGTTAAAAGAATGAGATCCACAAAGGACTGAGCTGTTGTAGTTAATTCGTACAGATTCGGACTATATAATTAAGAGAAAAGAGGAAAAGAGGAGTAAAAAGAGACTTTCAACACAGAACTGAAACCTATAAAATATTATTAACTGGACATTCTAGAACTGAAAAATACTTTTTTTTTTTTTTTAAAGACAGAGTCTCACTCTGTCCCCCAGGCTGGAGTGCAGCGCACTGTGTGATGATCTCAGCTCACTGCAACCTCTGGCTCCCAGGTTCAAGCAATTCTTCTGCCTCAGCCTCCCGAGTATCTAGGATTATAGGCGCCCATCACCACACCTGGCTAATTTTTTATTTTTAGTAGAGACAGGGTTTCACCACATTGGCCAGGCTTGTCTTGAACTCCTGACCTCAAGTGGTCCACCCACCTCAGCCTCCCAAAGTGCTGGGATAACAGATGCGAGCCACCACACTGGCCTAAAAAATACAATATTTGAAATTAATAACTAATTGAAAAGTTAACGGGAAGAACAGACATAGCAAAAGAAATCTGAAGACGGATCAACAGAAATATACAAAATGAAGCACAGAGAGGAAAAAGAGAGTGGAAAGAACAGAAAACACACTTAAAGGCAGATGGGATACAAGCAGTCTAACATATTTATAACTGGAATATCAGAAAGAGAAAATAGTGTAGAATATGTGAAGAATATGTGAACAGCCAAAAATGTTTCAAAACTGATGAAAGATATCAACCTGCAGATACAACTGGTCAGTAAACCCCAAGCAAATTAAATAAAATGAAAAGCATACCTAGGCATACCACAGTCAAACTGCTGAAAACAAGAAACTAAAAAAAAAAAGAAAGAAAAATGAACTAACATGATAGCACAAAATGATTCTTAAAAAAAGAGCGAAAACGGAAAATCTATGGGTAAATATGAGAACATGGACTATTCAACAAAGATATTGTGGCATTTTTATACTGAAAATAGACAACAACTTTAGCACAAAGGATCGAGAGGCAGATACAGCTGAATTGTTTTAAACTTTTTGCATTGTTCTGATGGTGGCAAAAGCATTAACCACATACTATAATAAGCCAAACATAAAAACTGTAATTCTAAAATAACACAACCAGGTTTAACTAAAAAGCAAATGGAAGAGATAGAATAATAAAAAGCACTTTAACTGAGCCAGAAGGAGGTAGGAAAGGAGAAAATAGAGACTGGCATAAAAGAAAATAAATAGCAAAATAGTAGATTTAAAATCAACTATATAAGTAACTACACTAGAGCTTAAACACTATTAAAGAACAAAGATTCTCAGATGAAAGAACAAAATCCAAGTATAAAATGTTTACGATACACATTTTAACCATGAGAACATAAATATGTTGAAAATAAAAGGAAAAATTTTATCAAGCAAACAATAGCTAAAACAAAACTGATATGGCTACATTAATATCAAGCAAAGTAGATTAAAAATATTCACAAAGATACCAAGTGACATTTTAAATTATAAACCATATCACTTCATCATGAACATATAACAATCCTAAACTATATGTTTCAAAGTATATAAAATAACTTTTCCATCTATCATTAGTACTTTCTATCCTGCTTTTCCTTTTTTCACTGCATTGTTCACAATCTGACATTATATATTAATCTTTTTTTTTTTTTTTTTTTTTGCTTATTTACCCACCTCTAACATAATGAAAGTACCACAAAAGCAGGGACTTACTCTATCTTGATCACACTTTATCCTCCATAAAACTCAGTAAAATTTTTGAGTGCCTGGCACATAGTAGGCACTTAATAAATGTTTGCCAAATGAATTAATAAAACTGCGACTGGCAACTTATTTATTTAGTGCTTATTTTTAAAGTTTATATTATACATTTATTTTGTTCAGTTACGCAATTATTTAACTTAAATAATACTTAAAAAACCTCTGTCCGCCAACATTTTGCATGAGAAGTTTAAACAAAAGGTTTGGAAAAAGTTACTGAGACATGTTTCCACTTCATGAAACAAAGTCTCCAAAATTAGAAATCATCAAATGTGCCTTTCTCCATTTAGTATTTAAATATGTATGTTGATTTACATAAACAAAATAATACATCATATTAGCTTTCATGTTTATTCAACTTCACAGAAATCCAAAAATGTGTCTGAAAATTGGTTATCTATTTAAATATCAATTGTTCATTATGGTGACATAATACTATGTGGTGGCAGAGATAAGCCTAATTTAAACAAATTCTTAAATTCCTGACATTCTTACAAGTGGACAAAATGAAATCTTAAAAATCAAACTTACAAGTTATAAGAAGATATAGAAAGTAATTTAACTTTTAATACCTGGAATAAGTTTTACAGCCACATTTGTAATTTACATATACAGTGGAGATCACTGAAAAAGCTTCCTGTTGCACTGCAGCAAGAAATTTTATTATAATGTAGATCAAACAAATTTGCTACAGAGTGCAGCAAGATAACCTCACTGAGGAATAAGATTTTCATAATGGAGCTTGTTACAGGGAGTTAAATATTTTCTTAATGTTATATAGTACATATTTTCAAAACAAACATTATCACTGAATAGACTGCTAACAATTGTTAGCAACTAATGTTTCATACACACTTAATTTTATTGTAAAGTATGTGGCTCTACAAATGTTAGTACATGAAATGTTAATACATGAAATGTTAAGTTTAAACGTAAGATAATCCCCTAAGTTGGAGACTCGAGACATCAAAACTTTGATTATTGCACCTATTTCTCTACCAAAACAAAAACAAAAAGGAAAAAGAAAAAGAAAAAGAAAAATTTACATCGTAATCCACCCAAAAGAAGAACAGACAGGTTGTAAAATTACAGACTCATTGGCATTGAACATAACAAAATCTACAATGAACATTTTTTTGTGAACTGCTGTACAGCATTACAAAAATGTGCGATGAAATTTGGTTAACTATGATCATGCAAATAAAAATCCTTCACAATCATTTTTTCGTATGTTTTATAAAATGTTCTTAATGATATATTTCCATAAACATTTCCGGTGCAATTTAGTCAATGACAAAAATACAAAGCTATTCCTTATTCTTTACGTTATAGATTTTAAAACATGCCTTTGTACTGCTGAAACAGAAATTACGTGTTTGGGAAAACCGAGCTAAGGAACCATTTCAAAACCAATGTATCTTGATCCAACCTGAGCTGCTTTTGATATATGACAGCCTCTCATAATTACTGGTGTCAGTATTGTTGTAAATGAAGAATAGTTAAATATGGAGAGATTAAGACACAATTCAAAACACTTTTTTAAAAATAAATGGCTGTTTCATAAACACGAACAAATCTTTAAAAGAAAAATAATCACATCAATTGCAGTATACATTGGCAAATAGTAAAATGTCATTTTCCAAAATAGTAGCTTCTTTATTATATGCCCCATCTATTATAACCAATCTTGGAAATATACCTTAAACATAATGGTGTATCATATGAAAATGTTCCACTATTCAATGTGATAAATTTAATAAGTTAGAATATGATTTTTATTTTCCTCTGGTGTTAACCATGAAAAAACATAAGAGCACCTAAAATACTAAAATGAATTTAGGTAAGCATTAAGTAGTAACCTATATGTTTTGGTTCAAAATACAGTTTATACAACTGTACAAAGGATACCACCTTAAGTAATTTATTTCTGTATTTTGCAGATTACAATGAAGAAAACAAAAGACCTGCTCTAAATCCAAATAAATTTCCACTTCTCCCAATCTGGACAAAGTGGAATTTCATTCAAAGTTCAAAGTTAGGAATTTCATTCAAAGTTCACAAGACTGTGACAACTACAGTAGCTGATAGTTGGATACACCACTTCTACCCTGCCCAACCCCCCCCCGAATCAGTTTTTTGGCTCCAA
Organism: Piliocolobus tephrosceles; assembly: GCF_002776525.5. Lineage (NCBI taxonomy): Eukaryota > Metazoa > Chordata > Mammalia > Primates > Cercopithecidae > Piliocolobus > Piliocolobus tephrosceles. The sequence goes on from NC_045455.1 coordinate 83,375,000, forward strand.
AATAAAGTACAATAATAAACTCTTGATGAAAAACTATGTTATGGGGCAATCTATCATATACTATGGCTAAATATGAATTTACAGAAAAGAGCACATCCCATTTTCAGCACTTTTTTTCATAAACATGCAACTCACTATAAAATACAAAACACTTGGCTTTCAAGAACAGCTTTATAAAGACACACTGCATCAATAAAATTTTTTCTTTCTGATTAACTTTACACTGTTATGGAGAATTGGAATTTTTCTAACGTGTATATATCAGGTTTTATATTATAGTGTAATTTGCATTTTTTGAACATAATGTTCAAGAGGAAATATCTATACACAATAACATTCTAGACTATTAAAAACTCATTCAAATTACAGAATTTTATTGATACAGTAGATTAATAAAAACTGAAAGGATGATAAAATGGGATAAAGAATTCAGTACATTATTTTATAACACACTCTTTAAAATTAAAATACTTTAAATCTTTCTTCTTAAAATTTTCATTGCCATGAAAGGCCAGAAAATTCTGGGACCAATCAATACTGAGGTGTACAGTAATCCAAGAACTTCAGGACTATTTCACAATTTGCATGGTTGTCCTCCTATCAGAGGCATCGTTCCGGTGTAATGGCAAACAATTTAGCACCTCTGAAGATTAAGGGTGCCCAGGAGTAAACACTAGGTAAGATACACACGGGGAAGAGACCACTTAACTCTCCAACAAATAGTGACATCAAGAAAATGACACCAATTGTTGAAAAAAAATTTTTTCACAGTAAAATTGCAGAGAATACAAATACAAACACTGACAGATTACTGCTTAAGATCTATCCTAACAAATTCTTTTCAAATCAATAGATCCAATAAACAGTTGGGTACTGTCAGTTTAAAGCCGCAGATAAAAGCTATACAAGCACTTCAGAAGTCGGAAACATTAAAAAAAGAAAAAAGATATTTACAAGTTTCTTCTTTATGTCTACACAGCCATCGCACATTACACGTTCACAAGACTCCATAGTCAAGGTTATCATGCGTATGGCTAAAGCATGTGACCACAAATGTATGGGGCCACCAAAGTAAGGTCCAACTGTCCACTCTTCAGCAGTCCCATTTTGTGCATCAAAGGCTTTATTCAGCCTCAAGTTTGACCAAAAAGAAAAAAAAAGATTTTTCCAAAGCTTTCACAGAGAAAGTTATTAATTACATTTGCTCATCGCCGTTCCCTTTTAGCACTTCGCCGCCGTACCTTAAAAGGAAAGTCACCAGATGCTTAATTAAAATGGGTATATGTGCATAAGATATGCAGTAATCATTTTTAACCAATATTTATTCTCGTTTGTTCCTGATTTTCTTTGCTTTCCTTTCCCTGAAACTTTTTTATCCTTACTTTCTGCCCCGGCATCACATACTTAGACCTCTATAATATTTGAACATTTACATGCTCACAGACTTTCCCAGAACAGCAAAAGAAAAAAAATATTTTACTTTTCTATCTAATAATTTTAAAGAGAAATGAACAGAAGTCAATGTCTACAGCAAGAAAAACAACTCAAACAGATTAATCATCTTTCTACTTATGTTTCCTGTGGTAAATGAAAACATTTCACATTTATGAACTTATATTATCTTTCTGGGAAAGTAGTTACAGAATTTGAATCTTAACAATTATCAGTACAGTAAAATAACCTAAAATGCAAACATATTATCATTTACTGGTAAGCACTAATGAAAGCATAAAACTTTAGCTCAAAAAATGTCAATATTAACAATAGGAATATAAAAAAGGGTTTTAATGTACTATGTAGTTTTCTCTGGTGAAGACATCAATCGTTACTGACTCTTCAGCTTTCCTTACTTTGATGTCCCCCCAAAACCCTTTAAGAAACAAGCCAAGTTAATTTGAGACCACAATTAAGCATATTTTCCTATGTACTTAACTCACTTACTCACAAAAACGAATCCTGGTACAGATAGGAGTTCTGATTCCATTAAATAAGACAGAACAGTAGAGACCAATTCTGAGACTTGATTACAGAGCTTGGGTTTCTCAAACAAAGATGGGAGAAGAGCTTCTACTTAAATGTATTATATTTTTTCGTAAAAGAAATATCTGAGTTGTATTAACCGGTAAAGTTACTTATTTATTACTTTGAAAGTCAAGAAGTGCCGGGTGCAGCAGCTCATGCCTGTAATCCCAGCACTTTGGAGGCCGAGGCAGGCAGATCACTTGAGGTCAGGAGGAGTTCGAGACCAGTCTGACCAAGATGGTAAAATTCTGTCTCTACTAAAAATACAAAAACTAGGCGGGCACGGAAGCACTCGCCTGTAATCTCAACTACTTTGGAGGCTGAGGCAGGAGAATTGCTTGAATCTGGGAGGCGGCGGTTGCAGTGAGCCCAGATCGTGCGCCACTGCACTCCAGCCTGGGCAACAGAGTGAGACTCTGTCTCAAAAACAAAAACAAAAAAGTCAGGAAGTAACACATCCCTAACTTTTGCAAAATAAGTATGTATTACCAATTTTATGAATTCTCATTCAGCTCAAACTTCAATTCCAAAGGTTGATTTTATGTGTAACTAACTTCTAATTTCTATTATGAAACCCAAATAGAAATACCAAACAGAGAGTTGTAAGGTACAACTTAAATGCTGAAAGTGTCAATATTAGAATGCTATACATTCAGTTCAGACTTGACATTTACATTCTCACTAAGCTACACCTATTTGCTTAGTTTCGGGTTTCCATAAAAGATGTTCTCCATTATCCTACCTGGCAGATGAAACGATGCTATAAACTAATGAAGAAAAATATATAAATACTTAGAATTAGACAAGTACTAAATCATCTAACCAAACATTTACTAACTGTTTTTATATACCACACCACTCAAAGAAACTTTGAACACATACATTTACTGTAGAAACTTCCTCCTCCTCTGTTTCTTCCTGTGGAATATCATCATTGACAGGAGAGCTACCCTGAAACACATCTACTTCTTCACTTGAATCATTTTCCTTAGTAGCTGCTTGTTTGGAGCGTCCTACACGGCTAGAGTAAAACACATGTAAAATACAATGAACGTTCCAATCTTTCAGTAGATTACCTCGTTAGAAGAAATGCTTCAAGTATTTCATCAATTGTCATACCATGTTTACCCTCAACTACTTTATGAGACAAGAACATTTCTTTAATATTCTGAATCCTAAACTAACATTTAATCACAGAATCTTACAAATTGTCTACCAAGTAACAACAAAAAAAGTGACTGAGAACATATGATAAAGGAATTCAAAACATAACCCGAAGTCTTTTCCTTTCATCTTTCCTAATGCAGTAAAAGGCATCTATGTCTACTAAGCTGCTCAAAGCAGAAAGGAATTCTGCTTTGAATACAGTGTACCAGTCTTTGGCCTTTCAGATTCTTACAGAGATCTCAAATTCATTCGCTTCTGTCCACATCTCCATTGCCACCACCTAACTCAAACCATTCCCATCTCTTGTCTTATCTCTTTACAAAGTTATCTTTTAAAAGTACAAGACAGATGATGTTACTGCCACTACAGAGCTCCCCACTGAGCTGAGAATAATTTTGTAAACTTCCTTAACACGATATACAAGGAACAGTAGATGGTCCTTGCCTACCTGTTCGTTCTCATCTCCTTCTGCTCCCCAACTCCCCACAACTACAATTCAGCAAACCCTTGCCTTCCTTTAGCTTTCTGATTTTGCCAAGATTTTTCTCACTTCAGAAACTTCAAATATAGTGTTCTTGCTACCTGTTCGCTGCCTGTCTAGCCCCTACTATTCTCAAGATATCAACTCATTGTTACTCTTAAAGAAAAAGCTTCCTCACTCCATTAGATGGTAGAAGACAAGAACCACGAACCCAGGAAAACAAGAACCATGTCTGTTCTGTGTCCCTAGCACCTAGTATTCTCTGAAACACAGGAGGCATAAAAAAATATGTTATAGAACCATCTAATCAAATGGATCCCTCTTGATAAATACTTATTTTTTAAAATTAGGAACATAACTTATCACTTCTATAAGCAATCCAAAATGTGCGTTTTTTTAACTCATGCTCAAACCACACAATTTTTTTACTTGGTTTGGTTTTTCGGGATTAATGAAACTCTGGAAATTACATGAAACATAATGACAATCTTTTTCAATTTCATTGATGTCAGAACAAGAAAAAGAAACAAATCCTAACATATGTTATTATACTAGCTCTAGAAAGAGCTTCCCAGTGAAAGGAAGACAGGCTTCCAAGATAGACTACAGAATCTTCTTCTGTATCAATTTTTTTTTAAAGAAATACTTATTTGGTTTAGAACATTCATAGGACTTGTGTAATTTTAGGAGAGCACAATAATCATTTAAACCCTGAATTTCATGATGTCCAAATATAAACAAACTAAAATTATGAGGTTTGTTATTTCCTTGTTACATCATTCATGTGCATTTTATTAAATAAAGGATTCCTTAAGAATCCTTAAAGAATCCTTTGTTTAGAAATACTGATTTCCTTTGGTTGAATCCAAATACATTTATAAAGCTGCCACAAAAAATGTACTTACCTTTACTTTTAACCTGATAGAAAAATTACATGGAAGATGGCATGAAGTACTGGCTAGACACCCAGGCAACTTTTCCTCTTCCTGTGGAATACACAGGAATAGGAAAATCTCTAAGATAATTGAGTATTTAACGACAGTATGTTGGCAACTCTGAAAAGTCAAGCCACTGATGTAATTATGTACGGGTGGGATTACTCTCAGAAAAAGTGTGCTAAATTTCCGACTAATAGAAGACATGCTACTTTATTTCCACTCACATAACTGAGGAGAAAAAATACTGTCAAATCTAAAAATTATAGCACTGATACTCTTGTGACACTAAAATTTGGGGTACACATTGTTACTATACCTTTCTTATAAATGTGTTTGTGTGAACATCTAAAACTATATACATGTTGATGTAGATAAACGAACTGGATTAGAAAACGAACAAAACCAAGATATCAAACACTTGAGACCAACATGTGATAATTTATATGGATATAATTTTTTAAAAATGGTACCTGTTACTTTCCTACTACAAGTTCAAAGAATAAAAACAGAAGCATAAGACCTGTTTTCTTCCATTTAAAGGAAAAGGTGCTAATGAGAAACACTGAAAAAAAATGGTTGTGTGAAATGACGAGGCAACCTGGTCAATGTGTGGTGATTATTTAAAAATATCTTATCATTTCCTCAGATATCATAAAGTCTGTATAGGAAATAATATACTATTTGGTATCCACTTATAAAGATTTGCCTACACCTGTAAAAATGCACAAGATAGTTTATTGAGATATCAATCACTAAGGTAAGTTTATAAAAATTTTACCTTACCTAGTGTAATGGGGCTAAATACATGGAATTTAAATATAGCAATATGTATGTTTACAAATTTAGGAACTTTTTCAAAATAATTTGAAATTGGTTTGAAATTTAATTATTTACAACTTACACATTTTTTTTGGGTTGTGATGGTGATGGCGTTTTTGATGGTCTTCCTCGTCCTTTCTGTGGTGTGGATTGTGTGGATTCAATTGCACTAGATTCAGGAGATTCTGCTCTGCTTTGGGAAGACCCAAATGTGGATAGCATCAAATTATGATTTATAATATAGTAACGAAATAGATGCAGTTTAGAGTTACACATGCTTACCTCTGCTGTGCTCTCCTTGACACTCGGTGCTGTTTGCTTTTGGACTTCTGTTCTGTATTTCCACTTTGTCTTTCTTCTTCTTCCTCCTCCTCTGGTGCTGGAGGTCCAGATTTTTTTTTGCTTCCTTTTTTAGAAGTTTTCAATGTTGGCTCTTCTTTTGGTGTACTTCCACCAAGAGGTTTTGGTGGTCGGCCTCTCTTACCCTTTTTTGGTGGACTATTCTGTTCATCTTCATTTTCTAATATATCTTCTTTGAGCCTCTTTTCCTCAGGCCACTGCTGTTCATCAGATTCTGAAGCCGTATGGCCTCTTTTCCGACCTCGCTGACTGCCTTTAGGTTTCTGCTCCTGTACCAACTTAGTCAAGTCATCCATACCTAATTTCTCCTCCTGTTCTGTGACGGGTGTTTTTTTCCTGCCTCTAGGCTTCTCCAATTCAGACTAGAGGAAAAAAAAATCACAATTTATGGTTATAAAATTGTGAGCACACATATCTTGAGGAAAGAAACAAAAAAATCTGTTATCTACTGTTGTCCTAAACATGTACCTAAAATATACACCTCTTAAATACACCAGAACTGTATTTATTTGCTTTTATTATAGTTTTTAATTTGAAAAACTTACCTGAGGTAAAAGGGTACATTTTCACTCTTACTTTTAAGCTGGAGTGTCTTAAAAGGAAACCTCTCAAGATCAGTATCTTATTACATTATAAATTTTAGTGAAGAGCTATCTCATTAAAAGAGCATTATAAATTCAGTACTTGGTCCTAAATGACAACTATACTGAAGTATCTGTTTTGATAATCAATTTAAGTAATTCTAATTTTACCACACAGTGCATAAGACATAAAATATTAACTATATGACATGCTTACAACATCATAAAAGAAGTATTATTTTACAAATGGAGGTTGCAAGATATAAAAGGTAAACATATTCATCATTTATTATAAATTTTGGAAACACTTCTGAATTACAGATACTGCTTCTTTCTAGGTATAACTAACTAACAACAGAAACAACAAAAAACCAATGGCTTTCCCATTTAAAATAAAATCCTAGTCTATATTCAGAGAATCTATATGTGAACCAGCGTGAATGCTGAAGAAATTCTCCAAAGACACAATAATTTGTATGTATGAACATTTATAATACAAAGTTAATTTCCAAAAATCTGCAGCAATTTATATTTTCAAACATCACTGAAAAGAAAACAACAAAAACTACTAACTTTAAATTGAGTTTCCTGCGTGTGAACTGCATAATTACATCCTTTGTATTATGTCCTTTGCCAACTTTGATTACTGGGGTATTAGTGGGTTTTCTCTATATTCTTCTATGCTTTTGTGTACACCTCTATGCTTATTTTTAAGTGCTATTTCTTTATTATTATTATTATTTTATTTTTGAGACGAAGTCTCACTCTGTTGCCCAGGTTTGAGTGTGATGGCCTGATCTCTGCTCACTGCAAGCTCCGCCTCCCAGGTTCACACCATTCTTCTGTCTCAGCCTCCTCCCGAGTAGCTGGGACTACAGGTGTCTGCCTCCATGCCTGGCTTTTCTTTTCTTTTTTTTTTTGAGATGCAGACTCACTCTGTCACCCAGGCTGGAGTGCAGTGGGGCAATTTCAGCTCACTGCAACCTCTGCCTCCCAGGATCAAGCGATTCTCCTGCCTCAGCCTCCTGAGTAGCTGGGACTAGAGGCATGTGCCACCACAAGCGGTTAATTTTTGTATTTTTAGCAGAGTTGGGGTTTCGCTGTGCTGGCCAGGCTGGTCTCAAACTCCTAACCTGAAGTGATCCACCTGCCTCAGCCTCCCAAAAGTGCCGGGATTACAGGCGTCACTGCACCTGGCCTTTAAGTGTTATTTCTTACTTGCTTTGGACTGAATTGTGACCCCCATCACAAAAAAAAAAAAAAAAAATTGTATGTTGAAGCTCTAATCCCAATGTGACCCTATTTGGAGACAGGGCCTTTGGGAGGTATTTGGTTGAGATGAGGTCATGAGGTGGGACCCGCAAGATGAGATTAGTGTTCTTAGAAGAAGAAATACCAGTGAGCTTGGGTGACTTTCTTCTTCCCCCTGCCCCACACCTCTCATGTGAGGACACAGGAGAAGGTGGCATCTGTAGCCCAGGAAGACAGCACTAATCAGGAACCAAATCTGCTGGCACCTTGATCTTGTACTTCCAGCCTCCAGAACTGTAAGAAAATACATTTCTGTTGTTTAAGCTACCCAGTCTGTGGTATTTTATAATGGCAGCCTAGGCTGACTAAGACACTATTGTATATTGTTTTAGAATAGAATGTGAAGTGAGATTCTAAACTGAATTCTCCACTCCCAAAGACACATTCAACCATTTCAGAATCAATGATTTGTAGTGCTTCCTTTATTTCATATGTTTTGAACAAGAATATTTATGGGCTATCATAACAGAAGCACAATATTTTACTAAGTATAATTATGTGTCTGGTAGGGCTGAACCTACCTTTATTTCTCCTCCTTTTATATCTATCTATTCCTCCACATAGACTTGAACCAAAATCATGCTGGAATTTTACAATTATGTATTCACTTGGAAAAAACTGTCATCTTTTTTTATTCCTATTTCCTATACAGGAACATGGTCTGTCTTCTCTCTCTTCAAGTCTTCCAGTTTTGAGATTTTCTACATATAGGTCCTCCCTATCTCAGTTTTGAGATTTTCTACATGTAGGTCCTCCCTATCTCAGTTTTGAGATTTTCTACATGTAGGTACTCCCTATTTCTTTTTAAGGTTATATTTAAATCTATGAATCTGTCAATCAATCAATCAAAGTTTGTTGTTGCAGTGGTTCTTGTGATAAAGAAAATAATCCCTTTCCCCCCAAATGTACATCTGATACAAAGCAAAATTATCACAGTAATGTTAGTTACAAACAAAAATATATACATAGGTAGGGATAGATTTTCAATTGCTTGTTTTATTTTTCTAAGATTACAAAACTAACAATTCATCAAACATTCTAGAGCAATTCTAAAAAACAGTGGTGACAGCAGGTTGCTTGTTTTGTTCCTGATTTTTAAAAAAAATGCTTCGAGTATTTTGCCTTTAGGAAGAATGGCATTGAGTACTGATTTAAAATAGACAAAACTTTCAGTACATTAAAGATGTATCCTTCCGGTACTAGTTTACTAAAAGTTCATATTTGTCAAGAACGGATTTTAAGCTTTATTTATGTCCTCTTGGCATGATCTGAAATTATTTGTTTTTGGTTTTCCCTTTGGTTAATTTAATATATTATTATATTAAAAGATTTGGTAACATTAAGCTATCCTTATATTCTAAGGAGACAGGAAGATCTATACATGACTGGATTTAGCTTGTTTTATTTACTTAGAGTTTTGTGCACAAATTAAAAATTAACTGTTACTCAAAGATGAGAAGGTAAAAGAAATGTTAAATCAGAACTAAATTTAAAATGTCACTTCTTATTTTAATTGTTACAATTCTTTTTGATGTCCAAAGATCTAAAAAGGAAGATGATTTCCTTTATGCTTTGGAAAAGGTTGGTGGTAAAAAGAAAACCCAATGTCTACTTTCTTGAGAATACCAATCTAGTTTCCTAAAGCACCACTACTTCTCATTTCTTTTTCATTTTGCATTGCACTGTTTTAAGAATAGAAGGAGTATAAAACTGAGGTTAGAAGCAAAAGATAGGGAAAATATGTTATTTATAAAGCTAAATATTTAAATACAAACGTTTATGGAAAATAATTCCTTTGCTGTGAAATTTCAATGTGAACGTGGTAACAAGCAAATGAGACCATGCTCTTTGATTATAATCCACTCGTCTTTAAATTCAATTTGTGTCTCATAATGCTCATCTGGGGGCACTTCAGTCAAAACTAGCTTATTAATAAGATTCTCCTAGCACCTCTAAAACTGGACCTAACGTTACACATTCTCCATGCCACAACAAATAGCAAAAGGCCTCCATTGCAATCACACTAATAGATCTCAAGAGCTGAAAAATTCAAAACTGTTCTATGAAAAATAGAGTACACTTTGCTCTGTACTATCCCAAAAGGTAAAAGTATATGTAAAATTTATAGGGTAACAGAATATTAAGAATTAATAAAAACCATGTTTCCCAACTTTTGGGGAATGGGAACACTAAGGGTATAAGTGTAGTACACTATGGGTGTGGGTATGAGTGGCCTAGCTGACTTTTCCAACAAATGAAATACATCATGAGCTCTCTGCTTAAAGCATTTTCAACATGGTGACCAGCGCTCATCACTAATAAAGGAATTTCTGCACTAAGTGAGAACTAAGAAGACATAATACCTTGTCCAATTCAAGAATTTTCTTCTATAAATCCAGATAACAAGACTCTTTTCAAACTAAGTGATCAATTCTTAATTTTGCTCATGTGAAATTTTTAAAGCGCCAATAAACATCATAACTTACAGTAAATATAGTAAGAATTCAGTAAAATTTTAGATAATTCTTTCTCGGCCGGGCGGTGTGGCTCAAGCCTGTAATCCCAGCACTTCGGGAGGCCAAGGCGGGTCGATCACCTGACATCAGGCGTTTGCGACCAGCCTGGCCAACATGGTGAAAGCCCACCTTTAAAAATACAAAAACTGGCCATGCATGCTGGCACACAACTGTGGTCCCAGCTACCAAGAGGCCGAGGAGAGAGAATCACCTGAACCTGGGAGGCGGAGGTTGCAGTGAGCCCAGATCGCGCCACTGCACTCCAGCCTGGGCGACAAAGTGAGACTGCATCTCAAAAAAAAAAAGAATAATTCTTTCTAAATAGAAAGAAACACTCTGCCAAAATAAGTTACTGGAGAAACATGAAAATAAACTTCTTGGCATGTGTAATGTTGGACCAGTGGAAGACAAGATGGACAGTAATATTTTAGAGAAAGCAAAAGTAATTATTTTTTGGATAACCTCTCACCTCTATTAATCAAGTAGATTCAAACATTTTAACTTTTATTATTATGATAACCATAATCAAAAGTCGTAACAATGAAACAGCAGCAACAATTCATTTGGGCTAAGTCACTTACTCTGATAAAGTTTACCAGCTAAGTATCCATAATTTACATACAGTTAAGAAAATGGATTCCGATAGCCTAATCAGTTATTAAGAAAATGATCTGAAGCTGAACTGTAAAGTCAAAATGAACTCAGTTAAGTCCAGAGTTGTGTTAGAAGACATAACTGTATTTTGTGTCTATACTAAAACTTCAGCAAATTTGTCTTAAAATAACACAACTATCATACAAGTTATCATTTTATTATTTCTATTAAGATTTAAAAACTGAACAAGAACTTGGGAACTACAGCATTTTCTACCTTTAATAGCAGCTTAATTAGTAAAAGGCTCAAGAAATAAATTAAATGAAAGAACCTTTAAGGATCCTCATTCCATTCCCCTTCTCTAAGGCTAAGTCTAAATATCCTATGTTAACACAAACAACAACAACAAAACCCCAAGCAAATGTGGAAAACAAAACAATACAAAAACCAAGCAGTTGAGTATGCAACTGGCAAGTCTAATACCAAAAACCTGAACAATTGAGATTACTCATCATATTCATAAGGAGCACAGATTCTATATACTTAAATTACATAGAGGATAATTATAAACTCAGGTTTGTGATTAAAACCACTAAAATAAAATGAAAATGTAAATTTGCTAGTCATGTTAACTGGTTTCAGTGTAAACATTACTATTTACTAAGTAAAATTATTATTAGTATTATTATAAAATCAATGCAAATATCTCACCCTTACAAGATCAGAGTCGTCTCGTTTGTCACTTTTTTTCCCCGGCAAAGGTGAAGACATTGTGTAATCTTCATTTTCACTGTGATCCATTTCAGAACTATCAAGCCTTTTAATATAGACATTTGTAATTGTTATTACAATCAAATAACCTTAAAAGCTTTTTCTGTTCCTAGTATAGCTTTACAGATTTATGGGAAAAAATTTCATTCTTTTCAAAAATGAACCAGTTTCATTCTACCATATTTGATACCAACTCAACAAGCAATGAAGCTCATTTAATTCAATATAGTGAAATTTAAAAAATCAAAAATTTAAATCTAGTTTTTTTCTGTCTTTTTAAAACCTAAATTCTATTTTGGGGTCAGATCATAGAATCAATTAAAACTTTTCTTGTTGGCAGGTTAGCTTGGTCTACACACTGCAACCTGCCCCGGTTCCTTACCCTACTCTATTTTTTCTTCTCTCTGTAGCATTTAACACCCTCTAACACACCATAATTATTACATTTATTACTTACTACCTTCCTCTGTTAGAATATAAGCATGAATCTTTTGTCAATCAATTTTACTTACCAATGTATGCAAAGCACTTAAATCAGCGCCAGACATAGAGTAGGCATTCATATAAAGGTCCAGGCTTCTGTCCTGGGTGGTCTCATCTTTATCTAGTTTTTAAAACTATTTATACGTTGTTGAACCCTAAATCTCAATCTCTGGTCCAGCTGCACTGAGTTCCAAACTCACATATCCAATTGTCTACTCAACACTTCACTTGAAACTCTAATAGGCACCTGATCTTTAATGTAACCTAAACAGTTATTTGAACACTCTTCTTATTCCCACTTCCCCAAAACACACACATACAAACAGAGCCTGTTCTTCCTCAAGGCTTCTGTATCTCAGTCAACGGTACCACCATCTCTCTAGTTATTCGGGTAAAAAGCCCAGGATACACCCTTAAATCCTCCCTTTCCCTAGCTGTTCACATCTAATCCATCAGAAAGATCATCTGCATCTAACACCTAAATAAATCTTAAGAGTGGTATAGTGAGTTATTCTCAACTGATTGTTCATAGTTAGTTACACATCAAACTCCTTGTTTTAACTCACTCCTCCCTTCTCACTACTGCACTTGACTACTCTTTAAAAAAAAAAAAATCTGAAATTTGACTATTTACCATCTTCTTCCCTCTTCATCCCTGCCACAGATTATGATTCGCTGACTCCTGACTGGTTTTTCTACCTCAATTCTAGCTCCTCTATAGTACATTCTGCACAAATCATCAAGGCAATTTAAAAAAAAAAAAAAACTACAAATTAGATTGCTAGACTCCCTGGCAAACCTTTCAGTTGCACTTAAAATCAAATCCAGATTCCTTACCATGGTTCACAAAGTCCAAATATAATCAGGCTACCTCTTAACTTCCTCTCATAATTTTTCCCTCATTCCTACTCTCCAACCAAACAGGTTTCTTAAATATACCTACTTCATTGCCCTGGAAACAGTCCCACTAAACAGATGGAATTTGGAAGAAAAAAAATAACAAAACAGATTGGTCACAAGTTGAAAGAAAGTTTAAAGAAAACTATATTGAAAAAATATAAATCACGACACTTTTGTGTTAAGTAACAAATGGATGATAAGGAGAGGGTGGAATTATACTTGTCTTGAAAGTAAACAAGGGAAGTCAATTTAAGATCTCTGAGCAATGAAATAACATCACAACAGTAGTATTTTTAAAGGATTATCTAGCAGTGATACAACATACACAGTTGAGAGGAATAAGGAAGTAAACTAGTCAAATACAACAATAATTAAAGAAAGAAAATGAACTAAATGATGACAGTAAAAAGAGAAGTACAAAACATTGCTTAGAAAAAAGGTAGCAAAACTTAGCAACTGAACAAATATAGAGGTGGGAAGAGTCAAACACAGTTTTGAGGCTTTTGGCCTAGATGACTAAGTGAATTAGATCATCTTTGATTATAACCAGGAATTCAAGGAGAAAAACCAGTAATTTAGAAAATGAGTTGATGGAAATGTTTCTGGTCATGTTAAATATGAGGACACTTGGTAGAAAATGTCCAACTGATATAACTAAACGGTCACTTAGGTATTAGCCACTAACATGCATTAATACAGGAATCTAGAACAAACAAAAGCTATAAATGCAATTTCTTTCATTTCTATCATACTACATATCATTCAACACTTTATTCACTGTAAGAAATGTGGTGGTAAGATTTTTAGAATGTCACCTACCTTCTTTACTGATTGGTTATCAACAATGAAAAAGACAGTATAGTCTTTTAATAATAACTTGGCAAAAATCAATAAATACTGGCAGTTTAGCCCTAAACAATGCTCTGTGCTAACGAATGGTGCCCTAAGCACTTATGCTAAAACCAGTGAAAGGATGAATTAATTTTCCTTTTTATTTTTCTCAAAACAAGAATCATTTTAAAAACATTTTTTAATGAGCAAAGGACACGAACAGACACTTCTCAAAAGAAGACAAATGGCTAACCATAACAAAATGCTCATCATCACTAATTATGAGAGAAATGCAAATCAAAACTACAATGAGATACCATCTCACATCAGTCAGAGTGACTATTACTAAAAAGTCAAAAAACAACAGATGCTGGTGAGGCAGAAGAGAAAATAGAACACTTATAGGTTGTTGCTGGGAATGTGAATTAGTTCAGCCACTGTGGAAAACAGTTTGGAGCTTTCTCAAAGAACCTAAAACAGAACAACCATTTGATCTAGCCATCCCATTACTGATTGTATACCCAAACGCAAATACATCGCTATACCAAAAAGGAACATGCACTCATCTGTTTAATGCAGCACTATTCACAATATCAAAGATATGGAATCAACCTAGATGCCCATCAATAATGAACTGGATAAAGAAAATGAAGTTCATATATACCATGGAATACTACACAAACATAAAAAACGATGAAATCATGTACTTCACAGCAAGGAGGCCATAGTCCTGAGCAAATTAACACAGGAACAGCAAACAAATACTACATGTTCTCGCTTATAAATGGGAGGGAACATCGAGCATACATGGGCATACACATGGAACAACAGATGATGCAGACTACTGGGGGAGCAGGAGAAATGAGGATGTGGGCTGAAAAACTACCTATTGGGTACTATACTCACTACCTGGATGCAATATACCCATGTAACAAAACTGCACATGTACCCAATGTATCTAAAATAAAAGTTGAATTTTAAAAACCCAAAAAGCAAAAACACACTTTTAAAACAAACAAAAAAGTTCATACATGTACATGGTACTAAACAAAGATATTCAAATGATACCAAAAAGTATAAAATAACCTCCCTTCTGTACTAGGTTAACATAAACACTGTTAAGATTTTGTATATTCTTCAAAAAAACTTTCTATGCATATAAAAACAAATGTGAACATAAATCTGCTTTCAATACTTAAAGATTCCATAATGCTGTTTTATATACTTTTGCCTTTTTCACTCAATAATGTATTGGGGAAACTCTTCCATACTAACTCAGACCTCATCATGTTTAATGACTATGTATCCCATTGTATGATACACCATAATGTAACAGTTTTAGAACTGCTACACACTGAGGTTGAAAACTAGTTTATGTATACTAACACAGATTACCCCCAACAAACTAAACAATGAAAGGCTAAGATGGAGCACCCATCCAAAATGAGAAAGCTTGTAAGTATGAACTTGTGACTACCAATGTTAAATGGAAAAAGTAAGTAATACATTACTTTCCATTTACTGACATGAAACATTTTGGATTATATTATTTCAAATCTCATAGTCTTGCTGGAATCCTTAAATGTAAATTGTGGCTTTTCTTCTGCACTTACCTCCCCTTTATTCTTCCAGGAGAGCTTGGATTTGAGCTGCTGCTTGCATTGCTTACAGTTTCCATTCGTGATGATTTGGTCTGAGACTGTTTGCCTGCTGATGAAAGCGGCTTGTTAACAGCTCCTAGAACATTGGTTGTTTTAGGCTGAAATGAGAAATGCACATCTTTTTATTTGATTAAAGCCAAAAGAAAGTTACATGTAAAGAACCATAAATAACATCTCTGTCAAGGTATGTACTTACAAATCATGAAAAATGTATCTATCCTTAAGCAAAATGAGTATAAACTAAATATTACTTAAACAAATTAAAAACTATAAAGACAGCATAACAGTTGAATTTCTTAGTTATTTGGAGAAAATGGCTTACATAAAAAGTGAGAACAAATGAAATGAATAATCAACAATGAAAATAGATAATTAGACCCTTGCCATGGAAAGACATAAGAATATGCTTTTTTTAAGATTTTTTTATCTTGACATTAATCTAAGATGTCTAAGAATCAGGTCTCCTGGGACTTAATTACAAGCTAAAAAGTAAGTCTGTGTATTTCAGCTTGCATATATTTAGTAAATATAATTATTTCTTACTAGTAAATGGAAGACAGATAATACTGATATTTTTCTAGCTTGAAAATACAAATTTTTGAAGCAATACAATATAACACAATTTTGCCAATAATCACACTAAAATAAGCTGCCACATAAAAATTAAAATGATTCTCAAAACATACTTTTCCAGGAGTGAAAAATGATTTCATTTCAGGAGGCAGATAATTTTTGGTGTTACTGAAATTCTACAACCAAGAGAAAAAGAAGTTGTCAGTGAATATTAAAACACTATCTACGAGGTGGTTCAAAAGCCAACAAAGCAAACAGCAGTTTATTTAAACTAAATTATCATATGAAACACAAAATTTCAGTCACTGATTTTAACTACTATAATAAGCTTAAACCAACCTCATGCCAACTCTAATATTAACAAAACATATTTGAGCTCTAACATGTTAGAGCTCTCAGAGTGCATCAGAAAACACATGCTTCTTTAATAACACCCTTCAGGAGAAAGACCACATATACATACTCCTATTACTCTGCTCACCTCAACATGACAGCCCTTTTAGCTACTAAGCACTCCTATAGGGCTGTTCCAAATCTCTATACCCTGGTAAGGTCTTAACTGGCACTTTGCTTTAAAAGCAAAAAGAGGATAGTGGTCATTTCCATACTCTGTTACTCAATATGTTCAGCTAAATTATGAGGAATTAAATAAATTATGAGGGAGTAAGAGGGATTGTGGGAAATACTTTTTACATCTCATACCACACTCAGGTTTTTTGGAGAGTGGTTTGGTAACACTCCTGTAGTATTCCCAGGGTCTTAGGCATGTTCCAGTGTCCGTTTTCTGCTTGTTTCCTCATACCAATTACAAATCCCAATAAAGGGCTTTAACTTCAGACTGTATCTCTATCAGCACTCTCCTTCTCATTTTGAACAATGGCCATTAATTCACAAATTCACATGCTTTGATCACATTTCTGCCTGTGCTCTAAGACTGTCTTAAAACCGAACATAAACACCAGATCATCCTAATATCTGAAACTTATGTGTGTCCTCCAGTTTGACTCATATTCTGGTTCTGATCTTAAATCACATTCTTAAGACTCATAGCAATCTTTCCATGATGCTTCCTATCTTCCTACAACCCACGGCTGAGAATACATTTTATTTCAACTTACACAAACAAATTGTAAAGCAACTACCTTGTCAGGTTGAGTGAAGAAACGAGCTGGTAGTACTGGGTCTTTAGGAGATTCCAAACTGTATGTAGTACTCTTTGACATGATGATATTCATGGCAACATCACACACAGTGTACAGTTTCTGCAATAGTATATTTTTAAAAAACAGATACTTAAGCTGGCAATCTAGACTCTGTAAACTAGCAAACTAGCAATAATATCAGAACATGAATCCAGTCTGAATAGTAAACTAATGAAAGCAATAGTCTGTGTAAGCATTTTAGCTTACACTACTGGTTTTGCTCATTTACTTGTAATAAAATTACTGCTAATTATATGTCAGTAATTCTAATTACTAATAGAAAAAATTATTTGATG
The DNA here is from genome assembly GCF_002776525.5 of Piliocolobus tephrosceles. Classification (NCBI taxonomy): domain Eukaryota; kingdom Metazoa; phylum Chordata; class Mammalia; order Primates; family Cercopithecidae; genus Piliocolobus; species Piliocolobus tephrosceles. The sequence continues at coordinate 83,392,506 of NC_045455.1, forward strand.
CTGTCTATAAATACTACGAAAGTTTCATACCTTACACCTAAATTTTTAAATCAATATGGAACCATAATTATTTACAAAGAATTACATACTTCATTCATTTTTGCATCATCTGGTCCTTGGGCATCTTTTGTTTGTTTAATATTTTCTACCATCTTTCTGATAAATGCATGACTGTTATTTTCATTTTTAGCCATTAATATTTCCAGAACAAACCAAAGACATCTAAAAAAAAAAAAAAAAAAAAGGAAAAAAAAAAGGAAAAAATAATCCTTTGTTAAATATAGATACAATAATTCTAAATATAAATATAACGAACCTAGATTATATAACTCCAGGAAGAAAAAAGAAAGAAACAGTTACAAACCAGCAGGGAAAAAGAGTATGTCACACAAACATATAAACAGGTCAACAATGCAGACATGAGCTTATAAGATCCCTTCTTATAATCTCACCAGATTTCCAAGAAGGCAGGTTAAAGAGGAAACACAAATGGCAGAAAGGATGAAGTCATCTTAACCCTCAGCTATGACAGGGAGTTAAAGACTGTCAAAGGAATAGTGGGGCCATGGATCAAGTGAGGCCTCAGATACTCAAGACTGACTACAGTCCTGATGGGAACTCTTCAAGAGAATATAACTGCCTTATTAAATATAAAAACAGTTAAGAATATTCATTAAAAGAGAGAACAAGTCACAATAGACAACTACAAGCATTGTCTTTGCTTTTAAAAAGGGAAAAATTAAAAGAAAGCTTCAGTAGCTCAGTTTTAAAGTTAATTACATAAAACTCCATTCAATAAAAAATGAAAAGTGTTTTGCCTATGTATTATACAGAGAGAAAGGAGCAAAGTTATAGTTGATACACAGAGGAGAAAAGTAATGGGAAAACAAAGAGAGAAATGTGAAGCAAGGTATTATACTAGAACAGAAAAAAATAACCTTTAGGAACTTAGGTATAGGATAAGTTCTTCTGAAGTGGCTCCCTGATAGAACGGAGACCACACATGGCTACACTGAGGCAACTTAGAAATGCAACCGTAAATGTCTAGCAAATTCCAAAGGATGTTTTATTTATTTTTAAAAACCCAATGTTCTCAGAAAGAGGTGGCTAGATGTTTTCAACAGTTTTAATCACTCTAACATAGAACTAATTTTGATAGAACTCTTTTTTTTTTTTTTTAAATAGAGACGGAGTCTCACTCTGTTGCCCAGGCTGGAGTGCAGTGGCATGATCTGGGTTCAATGCCAACCTCCACTGCCCAGGTTCAAGCAGTTCTCCTGCCTCAGCCTCCCAAGTAGCTGGGACTACAGGCACGCACCACCACATCTGGCTAATTTTGTTGTATTTTTAGTAGAGATGGGGTTTTGCCATGTTGCCCAGGCTGTTCTAGAACTCCTGACCTCAGGTGATCCACCCACGTCAGCCTCCCAAAGTGCTGAGCCCACAGGCATGAGCCACCATGACCAGCCAAACTAATTTCTTATTTTTTAAAAAAGAAAACTGCAGTGGGAAAAAAGGGCATTTTTCCCTTTGCCATGATAATTTATCAGTAATTTGATTTTATTCTCCTGAAGCTTCTCAATTTAACTATGAAATATTTCCATACATTAAGAATTATTTTAATATAACAGGAAACTAAAGGCATCATAAATTAGTTGATTAAAAATCCCAATGGTAATCTTTTATTGTAACTGAAAGAGGACTAGGGTCTCGAGCTTATTTAAAGAATTATGCTGGTCTTAAAAAGACTTCTCTAAATATCACTATATTCCTATTCCCCATCTAGGCACGTACAGTGTTTTCAGTCTTTAAGCAATAATCTTTGAAAGAATTACAAATATTTTAAACTCTAGTTAGAGAATTACCAATTAAGTAATAAGTGGAAGTAGTTCCCCAGTTATGAATTTGGCCCATTGTTAAATTAGACCATTCTCTTTCTACAGAGGAAGATAGTTATTGCAAAGAAAAATGTGCTTACTACATGAATAAAAGAGAGATTATTAAGTGACCTCACATGAAAATCTACACAGTTTCAGAAGGAAGAAGGAAAAGATAAGAAATGGAATGGAAATTTTAATGAATTACTTCAATAGAAAAGGAACACCAGACTGGTAAAGAAACATAACTATAATAATTATGATTAAGTTTTGGGAAACTACATTAAAAATGTAATATAAAGAGATGGTATGAAAAAAGAAAGACAAGAGAGCAAATAAAGAACCTTAAACGCCTAAGAAATGAAATACATCAATAAACTAATTACAGTTGAGATCCAATTATCAGCATTAAGGAGAAAAAAACAACTTTCAGAAAATATGAAAATGGGATGGAAAAAGTCTTACTCTTTAACATCTTTAAGTTGTTCAATATCCTGTACTTTGACATAATCTGGGTCATGTGCCAAAAGGTGAATTGTATATGGAACAACATATTCTGGTAGAAGAGACAATAATTTTTCTGAAAAAGAAAAAAAAAAAGAAAAAGAAAAGAAAAAGAAAAAGAAAAAAACAAAAAAAAACAAAAATATCCAGGTTAGAAAACCAAATCTTACACATTCTTTCTTTCGTACTATATTTTCTGCATCCCAACAGTTTACCACAATGACTTGAAGAAAAATATATTGAAATACCCTGTGTTGAGGTACACGATAAACAGTCTATTCATTCATCTACCATGTTCAATACTGAAACGGCCTACTAAATACACCATGGGCTGAGGCTACAGAAACAAATATTTCAGTTTTAAAATACGTAAGGAAAAAGTGACCCAAACAAACTATATTCAAGAGTGAGAGACAAAACATCTATTTTTCCTATTAGAAGTGACCCTATGTTTAACACTTGCTTGTAAGCTGCTGAGCAAAATGAGTAACATCTAGTATTTTTCAGAGTCAGTATGGAACAACAAGAGGCTGATACTACTTGTAACAGAAGAACAGAATAAAGGAACAGACTTAAGAGTTTCAACAGCTATTTAGTTTAAATTCAATTATTTTTGAATGTTGGCTGAGATAAGCACATTCTGTTAGAGAGGTCAGAATGGTAAACCTAATTGGTTTAATAAAGGGTACACACAGACTGGGACTCATATTCTGGACAATCTCCATTTATATTTCCTATTTTCCAAATAAAAATATAAATTAGATGTTTTAACCTCGTGTATATGTCTCAATAAAGCATCAAATTTCCTTTATTTCTATTGCTAAATCTACAGAGAATAGTTTGTATGTAGCATCATTCATTTCAAGGCCAACGTGGAAAGAAAAAAGTAACACAGTTCAAAATCTGGTGAAATTAAAATTAAATTCTATCAAATATTTATTCAGTGTTTACTATGTTCCAGGCCTCTATTAGGATCTAAAAATATAAAGATGAGTAAGACTAGGTAAAGAGTTCACACTAAAGCATAATCAGAGATGGAAGCTACACTTCAATGTGAAAGGTGCACCAAAAGAAGAATGGCTAACATACTGAGCACTTCTTTGGGCCATATATTATGCCAGGCACTGTATGTAATTTTTAAATTCTCATAACAACCATAGCAATCAGTATAATTATATCAATTTTGCAAATAAGGAAACTAGGGCACGAATGATTAAGTAATCTGCCAAAATACGACCGGTAAATGGCAGAGGTGGGATGTGACTGCGGAACCCTCACATTTTCCAACGTAACGAAGGAAGAAAAAGAAAGAGGGTCACAGTGATGTGGTAGCCAAAAAACTGTATTTTAAAGCATTCAAAAGGTATCAACCATGTTCCTTGGTTTTGTTCATTGTTTGTCTGGAAATGGGAGGCGATTTCCAGATAGAGTTGACAACAGAGAAAAAAGACTGTTACACAAATTTCAAGTAATCGAAAGTAAATGAAACACAGAGTTCATAATAGGGAGCAGAAAGAAAGCTTGAAACTCAGGCTGAGAGCAAACTATAAAGGGCTGTGATAAGGTGTTTCAACTTTATCCAACGAGCAACAGAGAATCCACAGAAATTTCAAGTAAGGGACTGATGTGATCTAATCTGTTTGAGAAGGATAATTTTGATAGCGATGTGATACAGCAGGCAGTGGGTCAGAGGCACAGGAACAATTACTACAGGGAGGCAATGTATTCAACAATCCAAGTGAAAATATAGCAAGGTAGGAGAGTAGAAGATAAATGTTCAAGACATTTGGAGAAGGAATTTGGTCACGGATGAGAGGAGGGAAAAACGGTATGAATAATGCCTCTGATTTCTAACTGAGATAACGGGATGGATTTTAATGCTGATTGTTAAACAAATCATAGAAGTCAAGAGGCACACCAACTAACTTCAATGGGGTAAAGCGAGCAGATGAAAAGTAGGCACGCAAACACCTGATATTAATGTCAGCTACAGGTGAGAACAAACAACAAAGATCAAAGACTTGTACTTTTTTTCAACTAAAATAAGATAATGCTTAGACGATCTATATAAATGTACAAATTTTACTATTCTGTTAAAAGTACCTCTAATGTCATTGTTTATTTTCCTTGGCCATTTAGTCCTTTACATAAAGAGATAAAGGCTGACATTTAAGTACTATGCATTTATATTTTTTAAATGACCTTTATATTAAATGAAAAGCAGTTATCGAAAAATGGTAATATCTTAATGAGTGTCAATTACAAATAATAAATAACAGTAATATCATGTTGTATTCTATAAAACTGAAATTAGTAGGCTGAAAAAGTATCCTTTTCATTTTCTTATATGCTTACCACTAACAGCTGCATGTTGCTTCAAATACTCCCGCCTTACATTTATATTTTTCACCAAACATTGCCTAGCATGAGCTCTTCTCTCCTTTACAGGATCTTTTGCACAAAGGGCACAGATTGCCATATACTCAAGTGGAAGCCGTAAACGGGAAAGGCCTTTGTGCAGTTTCTGGGCAAACACTTGTCTTACTTGATAGCATTCATCCTGTAAAGACACAATTATTCCAGATATTATTCAAATGGCGGCAAAGAGTAACGACTTCAGATATAAAATTTGCTATTTTAAGTAAAGAAAAGAATAAACAGTAGCAAGTTTATCTACGATAACTGCTTCACTGCTCACAAGAGGGAGATGTTGTGACTACAGTTCATTTCAAACCTGCACTATTCATCTGGACCCTAATAAGTACCAGTTAGGTGTGTTAGAAAACAAACATACCTTTAAAACAGAAAAAAAACTAATAAATATAAATCTGCCCTAACTTAAGTAAGATACAAAAATTAAGGTTTAAACACAATCTCATACGTATCTCTTTCATTTACTGGGCAAGATAAAACTGTCCAATTTATACATTTTAGTTCTATCACTGAAAAAAACTATTCATATTAAAATGCACAACTCTAGCTGGGCATGGTGGTACACACCTGTAGTCCAACTACTCAGGAGGCTAAGACAGACATAGCAAGATCTTATCTTTTAATAAAGAATTAAAAAGCACAACTCTGAAGGTAAGAATTACTAATCCATTTCAGAAACACCAAATTACTTTGACTTCTATACTTAAACCAGGCTGATTATTACCCATGTGCCTGCTTAACTCATACTACTCCCCTCTCCTAAACTACCTACCCCTACTCTCCTAGCTAACTCCTACTTACCCTTAAAGACAGCTTATATATCAGACAGAAAGCAGTGTGTCATCTGTATCCAGCACCCACCTCTGTGCTCTTAGCATTCTGTACTTATCTCCAGCATAGCATTTAGTATAAAGTATTAAAATGACTGGTTTAAACGTTTGTCTTCCCCATCGGTACTTGTTTCTTGAAGAAAAGAATTATCTTTACCTCTCTAAGCCTAACACAAAACCTGGCACACAGATGACCAGAAGTTTTTCTGAAAGACAGGAGTTTCCCCTTATCAGTGAAGGATACATTCCAAGACCCACAGTGGATGCCTGAAACTGAGGATAGCACCAAATCCTATATATGTGTTTTTCTATACATATATACCTATGATAAAGTTTAATTTATAAATTAGGCACAGCAATAAATTAACAATAACTAATAAGAAGATAGAACAAGTATAACAATATACTATAATAAATGTTATGTGAATGTGGTTTCCCTTGTTCTTATATCTTACTCCGGAAAAGCAAAACCACAGATAGGGGAGACTACTGCATAGGGAAAAGTTCAGACTTTTCTATATGACCTACAAAGACCTTCATGATTACACCTTATGCTCCACTAGTTAAATACGGTATGGTGTGTTTCTTACTGTTGTAACAATTTCTTCATCCAGAATGATCATTTAATTTGTTTACCTTCCCCAAAAATCTTGGTCATAACATCTTGCCCTTATCTTTAAATCCTTATTTTATGTATCTTCTTTCATTTCATTTAAATTTCAGTTTATCAAAATATTAAACATCTACTTTTAGAGAAGTAGTCTAAACTAAAGAGCTTCTGCACAGCAAAAGAAACAAACCATCAACAGAGTAAACAGACAAACAACAGAATGGGAGAAAATTTTTGCAAACTATGCATCCAACAAAAGTCTAATACCCAGAATCTATCAGAAACTTAAATAAATTAACAAACAAAAACCAAACAACTCCATTAAAAAGTGGGCAGAGGACATAAACAGACACTTTTCAAAAGAAGATATACACACAGCCAACAAGCATATGAAAAAATGTTCAACATCATTAATCATTAGGGAAATGCAAATCAAAACCATGAGATACCATCTCATACCAGTCAGAATGCCTATTAATGGAAAGCCAAAAAATAACAGATGCTGGTGAGACTGTGGAGAAAGGGGAACACTAATACACTGCTGGTGGGAATGTAAATTAGTTTAGCCATTGTGGAAACCAGTTTGGTGATTTCTCAAAGAACTGAAAACAGGACTACCATTTGACATAGCAATCCCGTTACTGGGTATATATACCCAAAGGACTATAAATCATTTCTACCATGAAGGTACACGTATGTATGTATATGTTCACTGCAGTCCTATTCACAACAGCAAAGACATAGAATCAATCTAAATGTCCATCAACAGTAGACTGGATAAAGAAACTGTGATACAGATACACCATGGAATACTACATGTGCTTTTTGCAGCAACACGGATGGAGCTGGAGGCCATTATCTTTAGCGAATAAAGGAACAGAAAACCAACTACTGCTGTTCTCACTAGTAAGTGGGAGCTAAACATTGAGTACACATGAACACAAAGAAAAGAACAACAGACACCAAAGCCTTCTTGAGGGTGGAGGGTAGGAGGAGGGTGAAGATGGAAAAACTACTTTTTGGGTACTATGCTTACTACCTGGGTGATGAAATAATCTGTACACCAAACCCCTGTGACTAACAATTTACCTATATAACAAACCTGTACACGTACCCCTGAACCTAAAGTTTAAAACACACACAGACACACACACAGGCCGGGCGCAGTGGCTCACACCTAAGCCATTTTGGGAGGCCAAGGCAAGTGGATCACCTGAGGTCAGGAGTTTGAGACCAGCCTGGCCAACATGGTGAAGTCCTGTCTCTACTGAAAATACAAAAATTAGCCGGGCGTGGTGGCGGGTGCCTGTAATACCAGCTACTTGGGAGGCTGAAGCAGGAGAACTGCTTGAACCCAGGAGGCAGAGGTTACAGTGAGCTGAGATTGCACCATTGCACTCCAGCCTGGGTGACAGAGCAAGACTCCATCGGAGGGGGGGGGGGTGTAAAAATTAGCTGTGGGGAGGGAAGGGGAACAAGCACTCTAGTTTTCACAGAAACAATTATCTACCCTCGTATTCAACAAAACAAAGTTAACGTTAACCCACCCTGCCATCAGTCCCACAGAGAAGAGTCTCCGTTACAGAATTATTTATTATGAAAATACCCAATTACAAACTGGGTAAGTAAAAATCCACATATCACAAGCGTATTCACAAATGAACAGGCCATTCATTAAAATCCCAATCAAGTACAGGTTTTTGTCCCTCTCTGACTAATCATTCAGGATGCAAAAACACAATACAAGTTAACTGCAGTGTCAACCCTTGAATCATCACACAAGTAGCAGGTTTTCAAAAAGTCATCAAAGTGATGTTAGATAACTGGGAAATCACAGGCAACTCCACTAACACAAACAATAACTGAAGAAGAGAAAACTGGCAGGAATGATGACACACACACAGGAACTTCAAGAGAATCATGTGAATAAATAAGTATAAAAAGCACTACTGGGAACTGAAGCAGTCTTCAAATGTTTTTCTGCAAAGATGATTATCCTTTTGACCAGTACTACAAAAGTGAAATGGGAAGTAAAGAATAGAGTAATACAAGTTTATCTGAAAAAAATGTACCCTCAAAAAAGCAAATACTGTATATAATTCGTTAAACATAGGAAAAAAACAGATGGTGTGTAATACTACAAAGTTCCCCCCCCCAAGATAAAGTTCCAATCAAAGCTTTTATTCACTACTGACTATGAAATTAATTTTAGTCTGCAGCTTAAGTAAATTCACTTTTAGTAGCCTTTTTTCGTACAAAGTATCCTCAAAACTACCATTAATTCCATGTAAATAGTTGAATTACTTTGTGTATCTCATTGTATTAATGATACAGCTCTATTTTCTGTTCTCCTAAGAGATTGTTAGCTTCTTTGGGCTACAACCATGACTTACTCATCTTTGCATTTTCAGAACTTAGAACAATGTATAGCACACAGAAGTACAGAGTAAATTTTTCATGAACTGAATTCCAAGTTCTAAAATATCTAAGCAATTATGTTAAAATTCATAGTTTTATTAAATTTTTGCAAATGTACTTTCTGTTCAAGTACATAACAGCAGCCTCCCAGATACAATACTACATTTAAAGAGTCTCAACTCAAGAAATAAAGTACATGTAGCAAAGCACAAAGCATAGTCTTGTATGTATCAGAGGACTGCAGATAAAGTTCATAGGAAATCAAAGACTTCTTCCAGCTAAAAGAATCAGAGCGAGTTTTGTAAAGAAGGTTGTGTCTGAGCGCTGACTTGAAGAAAGGGTGAGGTTGGATGTGTGGAAATGGGAGAGTAAGGAGAAAATTAAAAGCAGCAAAGTACAAGGCGCATGAAAGAAAAAAAGCTGTTCAGCTACATGAAATGAAGTTAAGTAAAGGAGAGTGTGCTGAACAAGATTTTTAAGTGTATATTTGCGTTAAAATATTAGAGGGACTCAAACACCAGGCTGTAAAATATGTGCAGTTATTTTTACAAGTATAAACCTCCTAAATATTTTTTAAACAGAGGAATGACATGATCATAACTGTAATTACGGAAATTTATCAACAATAAAAAAGATTCACAACAGTCTTGGTGAGTTAATGATGATTGCAGCAATAAGAATGGTCAAGAAAGTATGAATAAAAATTATATAATGGATATCAAAGGACAGAATTATCTGTACTTTGCAACAAGGTGCAAGGACAAGCCAAGAGTCAAATATAAACCATGCTTTTAGGTATAAGAAATGTCATTCAGATTTATTTAACACTTATATAGGCTCTACATGTCAAGAAAGAATAGATCTGGGAAATATTATAAATTTATCTCAAGATTATATTCACAGAACATAAAAGTATAAAATTTCTGTTTAGCATTTGAAGTAGGACCTGAGTCTTGAAAAAAACTCAGGTTGCTGATGTAATAGTCACTTACACAGATGATGAGACGGCCAGAGAAGACTGAGTAAGTGAAGAAGTTGATCCTAGACAGATCCTCATAAAACACATACATTTAAAAAAAAAAAAAAAAAAAGAGGACAAGCCAGAAAATGTAATCAGATAAGTAAAGCAATAATCAAGAGACAGAAACCAAATAAGACAGTTTTAAGAATAAAGGAGTAATGAGTTGTGTCAAATAATATAAACAGGATAATGAAGCCCAGTATCACTGGACTTGAGGACTTCAACAGGACATTTTTGGAAAACAATGAAGGCAAATGACAAAATATGAGTAGAGAGGACAGGATAAGAGAGTAAGAGAGACAAAGATAGATTATTCTTTCTTGAGGTTTGGAGGTTTAAAAAGAGGAGATGGGCAAATGATGTAAAGGAAGAACATAATTAGAGAAAAGCTTTGTTTAAAATAGGGTAATTTGATATGTTTCTAAGTTGTGAGAAGATGCTAGTAACTCATTTTTAACCACTGACACATGTTCCATAGTCAAGAGAATTCCAAAGCAATCTTAAAGTTTAGGCCATTTGAACTTTCACCTTGGGAATTTAGTGCTTGAGGTGGCAATATATAACAAATATTGTGCTGGAAAAGGAAATCCTTAGAAGTCAGTAACTGTGGATGCTTTTTATTCATAGTGGACATTTACCTAATGGCTGGCACATACTTCTTATATACTGTAAGTTTCAAATAAAGTCCATTTCTTGTATTTACATACTTTGTGCTTTTTAAATATTTCCACTTCAATAATGATAGCAGCAAATGCTCTAAGAAATATCATACCAAGAACCTGACAGACTGCAAGTCTTACCAATTTAATAAAATAATTACACGCTGCTTTCTTCTAAGAAATGTAATAGATACTTTTTAAACAATTTTCCGGTTCTTATAAGATTATCTCAACAATTAAGCAGGGCAACTAAACCAAGGAAGTTATGGGCTCCCCAAAATTCTTTTCTTTTTTTTTTTTTAGATGGAGTCTCACTCTGTTGCCCAGGCTGGAGTGCAATGGCGCAACCTCAGCTCACTGCAATCTCTGCCTCCCCAGTTCAAGCGATTCTCCCGCCTCAGCCTCCTGAGTAGCTGGGATTACAGGTGCGCGCCACCATGCCCGGCTAATTTTTTTGTATTATTAGTAGAGATGGGGTTTCACCATGTTGGCCAGGCTGGTCTCGAACCCCTGACCTCATGATCTGCACGCCTCAGCCTCCCAAAGTGCTGGGATTACAGGTGTGAGCCACAGCACCCGGCCCCCAAATATTATTTCTTAAATGGTTTTGTCTGAACAATAAAACTAAAATCACTAACAGAATTTGAAATAGCTGTTTTTTTTTTTTTTGAGACGGAGTCTCGCTGTGTGGCCCAGGCTGGAGTGCAGTGGCCAGATCTCAGCTCACTGCAAGCTCCGCCTCCCGGGTTTATGATATTCTCCTGCCTCAGTCTCCCGAGTAGCTGGGACTACAGGCAGCCGCCACCTTGCCCGGCTAGTTTTTTGTATTTTTTAGTAGAGACGGGCTTTCACCGGGTTAGCCAGGATGATCTCGATCTCTTGACCTCGTGATCCACCTGTCTTGGCCTCCCAAAGTGCTGGGACTACAGGCTTGAGCCACCGTGCCCAGCTGAAATAGCTGTTTTTAAAAGACTGAAGTACCAGTCTTGACAAATCATTTGACATAAATGATTACAATTTAAAAATAGATGATTGTTTGCATCTAGAAAGTTATACATAAGTGGCAATTTAAAAATACGTACTAGAATAAAGGGTGGGAAGGAAGAATTACAATGATCACTGAAGTAAATTCTTAAGACTGCTTGGAAAAGAACAGAAAAACTTAGTGTAAAATAACCAAATTATTAATGAAAAACTTGTATTGAAATTATTTTATTTACTAACGTGAAAGTCCTTTTTACTTTTCTCAATGATGCTAAAGACTTCTAAAGTTGTACAGTCCAAATACAAAGTTACTCTAACAAGAAATCCGCAAAACTGGAATAGGAATCTGAAATTTTTACTGCTCATAATCTGAAAACTTAACTCACTGAGTAATAAGGAATGCTTCTAACCTGAAATTAGTTCTATGTCATATAAACTATAAATTTCTATACTGTTGTTTTCCTTTCACGAACTGAATACATACAGTCAGTCTTCATTATTTGTGGATTCTATCTTTAGGAATTTGCATACTCATTAAAATTTATTTGTAACACCAAAATTAATACTTGAAGCAATTTTTTGGTCATTTGCAAAGTAAATACACAAAGCAGCAAAAAATGTAAGTAGACAGATGTGTACATTCCCAGCTAATGTCAAAGAAGGCAACACCGTGCCTTCTTGTTTCAGCTTTCATATGTAAACAGTGTCCTTTCTGAGGTCACAGTTCCGTGGTTGATGTTTTTGTCAGTTCACGATGAAGTACTGTCTGGTGTTTCAAAGCACAAGCATAGCGACGAACTGCTGTCTGGCGTTCCAAAGCACAAGAAGGCTCTGATATTCCTTACAGAGAAAATGTGTGTACTAGATAAGCTTTGTTCAGGTGTGAGTTACAGTGCTATTGGCTATGAGTTCAGTGTTAATGAGACAACTATATATAATAAATAGTCTTTAAACAGAAACATACATAAAACAAGGTTGTATATTAACTAGATGATCAAAATGTTGTGGCCAGGGGCTTGAAGGAATCTATTCTGTGAGTTCTCCTAAGAACAATTGTTCAGTATCTGCTAACTGAATGCCTGTGATAACATTATAGAACAAAACTATTACAAATAAGAAGATCAACTGTACTATGTTAGCGACCCAAAACTCAAATGACAGTTTCAGAACTCTGAGATGTTTCTCATGCATAAATTTTTCAAAAACAAACCAACCATAAACATTCAAGATTTTAATCTATGTATGACAGTGGATTTTTTTTCCTTCCTAAAAGTAAAGACCTTCTAAAGTAGCTGTACATAGCCATTTCCTTACGTTGATAGCTAATGCGCATAGCTGATATTGTTCTAATGTGATGATTTCATGGTAACAGGGTTCTTGTGCCAGCTTCACAATAGCACTCCCAGCAGCAAGTCTCAGACGTGACATATCTGGTTTACTGAAAAATGAGTAGAATGAACATAGATTAGAATTTAAAATGTTTGTACAAAATTTTCTGTACATCTAATTTTATTAAAAATTCTGGCAAAAAAAAAAGTTCAAAAAAATGCTGTGATCTGAATGTCTGTGTCCCCTAAAATTCCTATGTTGAAATGCAAGGACCTAGGAGACAGTATTAGGAGGTGGGGCCTTTGTGGAGGTGATTAGGTCATTGTGGGAAACCCTCATGAATGGGATTAGTGCCTTTAAAAAGTGGCCTGAGAGGGCTTGTTTACCACTTTTGCCATTTGAGGACACAGCAAGAAGTCAGCAGTCTGCAACCCTGGAGAGGGCCCTCACCAGAACCCAACCATGCTGGCACCCTGATCTTGGATTTTCCAGCCTCCAGAACTGTGAGAGATAAATTTCTGTTGTTGATAAGCATGGTATTTTATTACAGAAGTCTGAGCAGACTAAGACAGAAAATAATTTAGTGATACTGAACACCGTATTATGCTCATTTAACTTTGGAAGATGTTTTCTTTTTTTTTTTTTTTTTTTTTTGAGACAGAGTCTCACTCTGTGGCCCAGGCTGGAGTACAGTGGCCGGATCTCAGCTCACTGCAAGCTCCGCCTCCCGGGTTTACGCCATTCTCCTGCCTCAGCCTCCCGAGTAGCTGGGACTACAGGTGCCCGCAACCTCGTCCGGCTAGTTTTTTGTATTTTTTAGTAGAGACGGGGTTTCACCGTGTTAGCCAGGATGGTCTTGATCTCCTGACCTCGTGATCCGCCCGTCTCAGCCTCCCAAAGTGCTGGGATTACAGGCTTGAGCCACCGCGCCTGGCCGGAAGATGTTTTCTAATACTACAAAATTCTTCTTTTAAACATAAGTCAATGCTAGTGTCACTCAAGTCATTTAATTCCCTCATTCTAAATAAAACACGTCTTAGTCAAGCACAGAAGAAATCCGTCTATATGTTTAGTTGTTAGGTTTTATGCATTCTACTATGGATTTTGTTGGAGATATGTTTATGTATAGATGAGGCACCAAATATGTTCTAGCTTGCTAATAAATCAACCACAACTACTGTGCTAAGCACAAAAGAAGAAGAATGAAAGCAGGTGTGGTGAGGAAAACATTACTATTCTTAGCTAGAATTCAACTTCTCAAATATTACCATGAGGCTCTTTTTAAGTTCAAGGAAGGAAAACTGCTAAAATGAAGCACAATTCATAGAATTCCAGACTAGTAAATATGTCTAAACAATCCGTCCTAGTATAGTGATATATTAGCTGAAATAAAGGGGATCTTGAACAAATATAAGGAGTGAGAAGTTCTAACTCCTTAAATAGAACCCCCTTTGTAGCTCTATAGTAAAAGACTGTTACTCAACATCCATGCAACAAATCTATGTCTATTGTGTACATATAGTACTGTGGGGTATTTAAAATAAAAGACACAGTCTTAGTTTTCCAAGACTTAATAATCTAGCTGGCCATGTAAAAATATTGACTGGATGCTAGCCAACATTAGTAAGGTTCTGAAGTTGTAAGACCTTGTCTCAAAGGTGTGCCTCATCTCATCAACAGCAATATTCTAAGTAGCTAATAATCGGTAAATCATAGTTCTTAGTGCAAAGAGTATAAACCACCTGTTGGATGTTTTCCTCACAGATGTGGGTAACAGATGCTTCCTGTGTATCCATCCTTAAAATTTCCCATCTAGACCGGAGGTTTCTATTTAACCTAGTAAACTTTTTTTGTTTTGTTGTTTTCAGCTTTATTAAGCAGAGGAAACTTTTCTTCAAATCAAATCTTACATAAAAGTTTAAGGTGTAAACACAAAAAATCACTTTTGCTTAAACAGGAATGCAAGCTTCCTACTTAAGGAAAGTACAGAGACCCCCACCTACCAACTCCCAAGACTCCATCTGTAACGTCTCTACCAGAAATAATTCTTATTCCAACTCCATGCTGCCCCTAAATACTCCTGAATGTCATACGGGTTCCATAAAAAACAGCTTAAGTGACATTATATACTGGGTATTATTCCAATTACATTACATATTTTAATACATATACATGAACTCTATAAGGAGATACTATTGCTATCCTCATTTTACAGACGAAGAATCTAAGACACGTAGAAGTTAAATAACTTGCTGATAAATAAAAGCAGCTGATAAATGGTGGAACCTCAATTTGAACCTGTGTAGTGTGTCTTCAATCTGCCTGAATGTTGTAAATCACCAAAGTTATTTTGCCTCTCTGATAAAAGTTTATATAGCTGAATATAACTGGCCAAATAAAAAGTATAAAATAATATAATTAATAAATTGATTTATAAGGCAAAATGTATTAACACTGAGGAAAATTTCTTTACCAGGCTGAGCTGATCAATACAAAATTATTTCAAATTCAGTAAAAATTTTAAATGGAAAATATACTTATTATTTGTAACTCCTAAATATTGGCATATATAAATTATGGGAATAGAGAAATGAAAACAGAACAGAGTAATTAATTAGAATAAAAGAAAGTAAACAGATCAACTGTATATACAGAATGAATAATTTACCAAGTTTTTTTCATACATTTTGTTTGAGAAGGATGTGCTTCTGTTAACATTCTATGCAAAGAATACAGTATAAGCAAAACATACAAAGATGGAAAGGCAGAAGGCAGCTGGCAGTCATCTTTCTATGTTTTCTTATTAAAGTCTTTAGATATACCAAGGCGCACAGAGCTATTCTCCTATTTCATATTACCAAGGAGGGGCACTAAATGGCATTTGATTTACACAGAGGACAAACCTGTAAATTTGAACTAACACTGACATAATAACCACTATTATCACCAATGCTTCTAATTATTATGTGCTAAGTAATGTTTTAAATGCCTTAGGTATACTAACTTATTTAGTTATATCATAACAGCTAGATGAGCCAGGTACACATTAATTATTGCCTCTACTTTATGGATAAGGAAACTGAGGGACCAAGAAGTTAAAGCAACTTACTGAAGTTCACCTGACAAGTAAGTGGTGGAGCCAGAATTTGAATCCAGGCTCCAGAGTCCAGCAGTTTTCAATCACTACTCTATACTACATCTTTCAAAGAAAATAAAACAAAACAAAATAACAACAAAAAAAATGTGTTCATTTTCAATAATTTACTTCAGGTACATATTTAAAGTATGCATTTACTTACACTTCTGGAAATAGATTCAGTAAGTTGCCTTCTACCCAGTCTGTTGTTTCCCCTTAGATATTTAACAAGAATGTAAAACACCAGTTATTGACTGGTACACTCACACTTTCATCTGAGATATTCTAAAATGTAAGAATCTATTGTTTAAAATATTTACAACGTATAATAGAACCCTGCACCAGACATATGACAGCCACTGTAAAATAACCACTATACAAAAGCACATTCCAGTAAAGATATGTGAACATGTACAAAGCAATTCTAATTATTTTTTTTTAAAAAGCAAACAGCACCATTCAACAGTTACACTAAGAGTAGAAATACTGTGCAATCCAAAGAACTGTGAAACAGTAAATGCATACCTAATTTTCCCCTGTTCTGTCAAGTCTCCATCACTATGCAATATTGTTGTCAGCAATCTTAAGGTAGAAGTTCCTGATTTACTGTGATTATTTTTCATTCCAAGTAGCCATCGAACCATCATTTTAATAGCCTGAATCTATTTAAGAGACAAGTCGACAAATAAAACATTGGTACATTTTGAAAGAATTTCTGTATCAACTTTTTAAAAAAATAACATGTATTTAATGGACGCTTAAGAAAAAAATTCTTTTCTGTATATATGAAGATAATCTTAAATGTTTTAAATTAAAGATGTTTCAGACTCCAAGAAAATGGCAAAAGAATGATTTGACTAAAGATTAGTTCGTTATTTGCTGTTTTAAAATGTTTCCCCAACATGCATTTGATCCTTTGGAAAATACAGTAAAATCATGCTTAACCTCTCTAAATCAGAAAAGTTAAGTTCCCAACTACTAATTTCATTTAATCTCTTCTGTCTAAAAAATGATACCAGTCATATTTGTTCTACATTTTATAATTATGAAGTACTTAAAGTATTTTTACACCATTACTTCCTTTAATGTTTCCAAGAATTCTTTTGAACAAGTACATATTATCTCTTTTTAAAATGATGTACAAATTATCTTTCACATATTATCTCAGCTTTTTACAGAGCTAAGGCTCAGACGCTAAAGAGGGTCTTCAATAGTGTCTGGCTCATGGCAAACACTGAAATCTCTTTCCTGGCCAGTTGGTAAGTGGCCTACCTTCTAGTCCAGTGCCGCTTTCAAGTATACAGAAACTGCAGCTTGAGACCAATGCCGAGAAAAACAGGTTTATACTGACTCAAAGTATCAAGCATCATTCATTGATGTAAAGCTGGGACTACTGTATGAGTCTGCAAAACTAGTATCATAACCTCAAGCCAGAACAGTGTGAAAAGGTAGTCCGTAATACACACTATAAATACATACACACACACACACACACACACACAAAGGGTTTATAAGAAATTACAGCTAGAAAATAACAATATTTAATATATTTATTCTTCTCCTTCACATCTTGGTAGTGGATTGAGATGAGGTCTATACTACAGGCCATAGATGGTTTTAATAAATCAAGTCTATACCAATGACGAGCAATCTTATAAAACTCCTAATTCAATAAATAATAGGCTGAATTTTTTAAAAATAAAAAGTTTTATTAAATCCCATGGAAAAGGTGAACAGGTTTAAAATCTGAATTATCATCTTTACAGAATGGAGGAAACTCCACAAAAACTAGCACTGCCTTTTGCCGTCAGGGAAGCAGCTTTCAAATCTTTTTTTCCCCTCAAATTAGATTATGTGCAGCTGTCCACAAAATCCCAGCTTTCTCATTATTACCCTATAGTCTCACAGCACATGAGATGTCATACAGTAAATATAAATACTTGAGTGATTTTAGTATCTTTGCAATAGAAATTTTAATATCGCAAATATTACAATATGGTAACTATATTCAAATCAAGAGATCTATGCATATTACTCACTTTGACCATTGTCTCAGGAGATACTTCTTCATCTGGAACCCAAAGTTTAGTTGTCTTTTTCCCTGGAAGCTTAAAAAAAAAAACATAATAAATGAAATATGATGTTTAAACATAAATATGAATCCTCCTTTTCAATTAGCACTTAGAAAATGAATGAAATCTGTACCTTCTGCAGTGACATTTGTTATATATGACTAAAGTACCTCATCTAACCCTATTTACTTTAAAAAAAAAAAAAAAAGGTTGAAAGGCATACCTTCACTAGCACCTATGTACAGCACTTACAGATCCATCACGATTGGTTCTTTCTAGGTGTGTGGTGGGACTAACTCTAACTTCTTACACATCACTCCCTTATTTAGCCCCTTTTGAGATTCAATTATTTAATGCAGGTGGCAAAAACTAGGACTTAAAAAGAAGAAAAAAAAAAAGGAGCCAAAAGGTGTACCTCTTAAACAAGAGGAAAGGTATTAAAAAAAAAAAAAAAAAAAAATCTTGAGCTGGAGGAGTTTGTTTTTGCTTTCAGCACAACCCCAAACTAATCCTGAGGTGATCACGTGCAAGTACTAGTACACAGGTGTTTACAGTAGTAACCAGGAAATTAAGATGGCAAAAGAGCTGAACCAATCTTGGAACACTTGAGATCCCATTTTTACCCTTAGGTCAAAGAACAGTAATTGAGTATCACCTCAGGTAACCCTCTGGCAACAAAACAGGAAGCCCTAACATATAAAAGGCAAACTCCCCCAAACACAAAGAGCTACAGATTCACATACAGTTTAGGACTCATTTCTTCCGCTGAGAAGTGCCTTCAAAGTATGAAGTAAAAATAATGAAAAACAAATCACATTAGGCACACTGTGACGAAATTTCTAACTAAGGATGTCAAGATCCCAAAAGTTTCCATAGAGAAGCTACCAAAAGGAATAAAAAATAAACTTCAGATTTCTCAGCTGCAAGACCAGATGCCAAAAAAACGATGCTCTGAATTTTCAAGTGACTTGAAACACAGAATTCTAATATCCAAGAAACAGTATTGAAGAATGAACACTAGAATTCAAGACAGAAAGTTTCCAAATTACAATCCATGTTGAAAGAATTTCTCAAAGATAACACTAAAATATTTAATTCACAAGAAAAAACTACATTAGTATAAACTACTACAAATACAAAGAAAAATGAAAACAAAAACCTTACATAAATAAGAAACTATCAGATACTACCAGAAACAACAGAGACTATCCGGTAGATTTATAAATAATAAAGCCACAAAAGATACAACAAAAACAAATGACATATGAAATCTGAAAATTATGGGATGGAAAAATATAGCAGTCAAGATGAAAAGCACTGAAGAGGATATGGACTTAAACGGGATACTGATATATTTTATCTTACAGCACCAAATAAAATATAAAATTCATGAATGTTTACACAACTAGCAGAATAACAAAATAAACCAGAACAAACATGATTAAAAGCAGAAGATTGAAAACTTCATCACAGCAGAAGATGTGAATACACCTCTTTCAAAAACTGATAAGTTAGGATGAAAAAGGATAAATACCTAAAATGTAAGTAAATATACAGAAATAAAATATGCAAGGATTAGAAAATAAAGCTGGCATTCTTTATAATTGACATAATTAAAATAGAATTTAGCAAGAAAGATGGATATAAAATCAGAACTACCAAATAATTCACCTCATCAATCATAAACATAAAACATAATCCTAAAAACTTTATTTAGCACCTAATGTAAGTTGTATGAGAGAAATTTGAAATTTTTCTTTTTAGAGAAAACTGTAAGACTTTAAGGAAAGACATCTTGTGGAAGGGCAAACAAATCAATGGAAAAGAACAGAGGCTCTATAGGAGACATGAGTGGTGGCACTGCAGATTACTAGGAGATGGTAAGATATTTTAATAAACAGTGCCGGTGAATTTGGTAACTCTAAGATGCAGCAAAAATGAAATCCTTATAGCATACAAAAAACAAGTAAATCAATTCCAGATGGACTGGTTTTTGTGTGTGTAAAAAAAGAAAACCTTCAAACTTTTAAAAGAACATATGGGAGGCTATTTTAATAACGTTAGAGTAGGAAAAGATTACTTAAATAAGATGTAAAAAGTATTAACTACAAAAGAATAATGATAAATACAGCTACATTAAAAGTAATAACTTTTGTTCAGGCCAGGCATGGTGGCTCACGCCTATAATCCCAGCACTTTGGGAGGCTGAACTGGGTGGATCACCTGAGTTCAGGAGTTCGAAACCAGTCTGGCCAACATGGTGAAACCCCGTCTCTATTAAAAATACAAAATCTAGGCAGGCATGGTGGGGGGCACCTGTAGTCCCAGCTACTCGGGAGGCTGAGGCAGGAGAATGGATTGAATGTGGGAAGTGGAGGTTGCAGTGAGCCGAGATGGCACCACTGCACTCCACCATGGGTGAGTGAGACTCCATCTCAAAAAGAAAAAAAAAAGCAATAACTTTTGTTCAAAGGATCAAAGGACACAATAAAGGAGTGAAAAGACACACATAAATGAGGTTTTACACATTTCATGATGATATTATAACACGTACCAGATAAAAGATTAATGTAGGTAAAGATTACCTATGGGAAAAAAGCACCAAGGGGAATAAAAGGTAAAATACATCAAAAGGGAATTTCAGAAAGTAGGCAACATGAAGGGTGACTAGACATATAAACTTAATTAGTAAACACAGAAATGCATATTGGGACTATAATGAGCTATATTAGATGAGATACTGTATCTATTATTTTCTACCAACAGAGTATAACATTACTGGCAGATTTCTTAATAGAAAAATAAGTTTTAACAAACATTATAGAAAATGATTTGCAAAAAGGTGAAAAGTTCAATATGTCTATATACTATGATTCATCAACTTCACTCATAGGAATAAAACCCAGAGAAATTCTTGCTCATACGTAACAGGGGGCTTCAACAGAAACATTCATAGCAGCACTCTCCAAGAGTAAAGAAATGGAAATATTCCGCAATCTACCAGAAGAACAAATAAATTATATTTTCCACAGTGAAATTATAGAGTACCAAATGAATGAACCACAGTTAGATTTAGTAACAAAGACTATTCCTAAAAACAAATGTGGAGTGATAAAAGCAAATCCTCCAAGACTACATAGGGTGTGATATAATTCTTAGAAACCTTAAGAACAAGCAAAACTGAACAAGTATGTGGAAAATTTTGTTGTTGTCAGAGAATAACCCAAGATTCAAGAGAGTAGATATTAGGAACAGGGAGGAAATAGAAAGGATTGAAGAGTAATAAAACTCTAAGGAACTAAGAGTTCATAGGTGTTCACTGTATTATGAAACATGTTATATAAATGTTACATACATTCCTTTGTACATATCAAGTATATAATAAAACAAGACAAATTAATGTATCAAAAATGGTGAGCAGTTCTGTTTCTGACAAGATGTGACTAGGTTGTTCTGAACCAATTTTCATACTGAAACAAATGGAAAGGCTAGACAAAATATTTTTTAAAAATCAGTTTGAAGGGAACAGACAACTACCAAAGCAGTGAGAATTTGCAGGGCAAAGTTTCCAATGAGGAGGGAAAGCAAAAGATTTGAGTCTGGCATTGAGATTAGTTTTTTCACATATAGACGATTAATGATTCTGAAAGTGAAAGAAAGGGGGATGAGAAGTTGAGCAAAGCTTTTCTGTCACAGAGCTGGAAGAACAAGATTAAGAATCCTGAGCCCATTAAAAAGTAAAGTCCTTGTTAAACAACCTGGACTTCTGGGTGGATCCCAGACAAATATACTCTAGACATAAGGTGACCAGAAAAAAAAAAATATGCTTGTGAAAAACTGAAGCCAAACTTTCATTTTCATTGGATGGAAGTGATGCTGACGATGGCTTAACTGCCTGATAGAAACAAAAGTAAAATTCTCGAAGAATATAAACTCATCTGAAGCCTCACGTTATCTCAACAACTTTTCATACAAAATGTCTATCACTCAATCAAAAGCAACATATGTACAAGATAAAATCTAACCAGAAATTTAGAGAAAAAAATAGACAAAAGTTGTAAGAGATCAAGATGATAAGCCTAACAGATATAATCGTAACATAACTAAGATTTTTCAAGGATTTAATGACAAGCAAATTCTGCAGCAAAACAAAGAGCTATGTTTAAAAACTACAGAATTGCAGAATTGAAGTATATGTGTATATATGTGAAATTAAGAATTCAAATGCATAAGCTTTACGTATGATTAGACAAAATTGAAGAGAGTGAACTCAAAGACAGGTCAGAAAAAAACAAAAACTGAAGCATGAGGAGGCTGGTAGAAAAGTACAGAAAAAGTGTGTCAGATAGCTAGACCACAGCAAAAAAAATGTACGTTTAAAGTGTGTTAATAGAACTGCAGTAAGAAAGGAAAGAGAATATGAAACAGAAATCATGTATGTAAAGATAATGCCTGAAAATTATTTAAAATTTGTAAAAGACTTTAAGCTATACATACAAGAAGAGCTATAAGCCCCAAGTACAATAACTATAAAGGAAAGTATACCCAGACACATCATAGTAAAACTGGAAACCAATGGAAAATAGAAAAGACACAAACATTCTCAGCAAAAGACAGAAGACCTTCAGAGGAACAGGACTGTCAATAAACCTCAAGAAAAAAGAAAATGGAGAATAGAATAATATATTCAAATCATTGATGGGGGAAAATACGCCAGTCTAGAATTCTTAACCCAAAGAAAGCATCCTTTAAAAAATTAAGGTAAAATAAAGATTTTTCCAGACAAACAAAAACTGACAAAATTCATTCATGGAAATCCAAACTAAAAAAAAAGTACTTAAGTAGTTCTTTAGATAGAAAGAAAATCATTACATAAAAAGGATTGAAAAACAAAAGGAGAAAATATGTTAGCAAATCTAAATAAATATTAACTGCATAAAATAACAGCAGTAATAGAACTGTGTGAACAAGAGCACAAAAAAGCACCAAGGAATAAAGGGGATTAAAGTATTTTGAGGTTCCTTGTGCTATACTGAAAGTTCAAAGCAGACCAGTTGACATCGGCCTTCAATAAGTCAAAAGCCCATGTTGTAATTTTTAGGAAAACTACTAAAATAATAGTAAAGTGCAAAACAGATTGGTAAAATGAAATAAAAATATTTAATCAAAAATAAGAAAAGAGAAAAATGAACACAACTGACAGGACAAACTGAAAATAAAAAATCAGGTGGCAGATTAACCCAAATATCACTACTTACATTATGTTTACTTTTGGGAGTAGAAACTTTATCTCATGTTTCTTTTAATTCTCCAGAGAACCTAGTACAATGCTGTCACAGCAGATACAAAATAACTGAAGACTAACAAAACCATTATTTCCTCTCCCAATGTTTTTTCATTCTCTCCCAACGTAGGGAAAAGAACTTAATACAAAAAAAGGAACAACTATAATCATGACAACCATACTATGAGCTGGTTTCCCAATCTGCATATTTTTAAAAATAGATGCCCTGTCAAAAATTAAACTCCTGTAAATCTGACATAGATAGCATCAGGTTATATTTTGTATTTATCAAGGAATGTATTTGACAAGGTCATAGGCCTATTCTCAACAAAAAAGATGTTTCAATGTGGTTTTGCTCATAATGGAGACAAAGCTTATTTTTGTTAAACAGGAAAACCTAAAATCAAGGCACTTAAATGGAAGTATTATTGATATCATTTCACTTCTTTCCTTGTTGAATAAAATTCCAAAAGTTAACATTACAAAGAACATGAATCTAAAAAATATAAATTACCCGATCATTCATGAGAAGATCTTTCACAATGAAAGTAGCTACCAAAGATTTCAAAGGAGCAGCAAATTGATCAGGTGCAAGGAGAGCAATATGACCAATAGTAACCAATGGTGTTATGAGATGTTCCAGGTTGCTTGGATCTAGGCTCTTATGCAGAGGCTGAAAATGAGGGGAGGAAAATATATTTCAACTCCACACATATGCAAATAAACTCTTTACATATTTCATTTCCAAATTACAAAATTGTACAACTTTTGTAATTTATTTTGTAAATCAAATTACAAAAATTTATTTTGTAATTCAAATTATGAAAATTATAAAAACTACAAAAATTTCAATAAATATACATAGTATAAGTATTAACTCAAGATTACATTTAGACTTCTATAGGTTATCTATGTCCAGAAGGCATCAGGTTCAAACATTTTCGGTTTTGCCCAATTCAGTTTAGAGGTAGGGTAAAGAAACATTTCAACATGGACTTCATAG
Organism: Piliocolobus tephrosceles; assembly: GCF_002776525.5. Taxonomy (NCBI): domain Eukaryota; kingdom Metazoa; phylum Chordata; class Mammalia; order Primates; family Cercopithecidae; genus Piliocolobus; species Piliocolobus tephrosceles. The sequence goes on from NC_045455.1 coordinate 83,416,666, forward strand.
CATATAGTTTATTACCATATACACGAAACTGTTAGAGACTGCTAGGGTTCACCAATATCCACTTCAATTTCCTGGGCATAGGGAGGACTCCACTAGTAGCTTCCTGTGCAGTTAGGTGAGGATATATGAATGAGTTCTGGTCAAGGGAGTGGGAGTAAAATGAAGTATGCCACATATGCACTGAGGTGGGTATGAGCAGTGTGTCTTCTCCACAGGCTGTACTCACTGGCTGGCTTGATGCCAAGGATCCAGTGGGATTTAAAGAGAAGTCACTAATCAGAATGAGTCTGTGTCCCTAAGCCACTGATTAGAGAGGGTCATTCATACACCCACTGGGCTTTTCAGAAGCAAGAAATAAGCTTTTACTACATATACTCACTTGAATTTGGGGGTCTTCATTATAGCATCAAATATTAAACACTGTAACAAATAAAATGATTTTTGCTTTTCTGATAGGAAACCCAACCATTAATATGCATTTTACCATGACAAAAGAATGAAGAAGCTCTTCAAATACTCATATAAAATGATATCAGAAATAAACTATTGTTAAGGCTGGGCGCAGTGGCTCACACCTGTAATTCCAGCACTTTGGGAGGCCAAGGCAGGAGGATCACCTGAGGTCAGGAGTTCCAACATGGTGGAACCCCATCTCCACTAAAAATACAAAAATTAGCCAGGCTTGGGGCATATGCCTGTAGTCCCAGCTACTCAGGAGGATGAGGCAGGAAAATCGCTTGAACAAGAAAGGTGGAGGTTGCAGTGAGCAGAGATCACGCCACTGTACTCCAGCCTGGATGACAAAGCAAAACTCCACCTCAGGGGGAAAAAAAAAAAAAAGAAAGAAAGAAGGAAGAAGGAGGAAGGAGGAAGGAAGGAAGGAAGGAAGGAAGGAAGGAAGGAAGGAAGGAAGGAAGGAAGGAAGGGAGGGAGGGAGGAAGGAAACAAAACAAACAAAATATGTGTGTGTGTGTGTGTGTGTTTTAGTTTTTGAAATCAGAAGGGTGACTAAAAGATGCCATTGGCATAAGGAGAGAAAGGGGAAACAAAATATGTGTGTGTGTGTGCATATTTACATGCCCTTACTTGTATATGAGTAAAATATCGCTGGAAAAGTACATTCAGAAACTAGTAACAATGGCTCTGCCTCTGGGGAAGGAAACTAAGTGGCTGGGGATACATAGGTGGGGGAACTTTTCACTGTATATTCTTTTTTGCATCCTTCTGATTTTGAAGCAAGTGAATATATTTTCTATTAGACATTTTAATGCCACATTTTAATGAAAAACTGGTGCTCTATTCTCCCACACAGAACACTAAGAATTGTAGGCTTGAAAGGCAATACAAAACTGCTCTTTCCCAACAACTTAGGGCAATATGAGGCTTCATTTAGTCAAAAAATATATTTAAAGGAGTCTACTTCTCGCCATTCAAGACTTCCCTCAGTACTTCCATTGCACATCTTGCAAGCCTATTGTTCATATTATAAACAAAAATATCACAGTGTAGTTTTTTCAATTAGTTTACTATAAGTTTGATAATTTTCCATAACAAAATCATTTCTGAAAAGCTAAATTAATGGCCAGGCCCTAGATTACTGGAACCTCAAAAATGCCAGATATTTCTATTAAACCTTTTCTCAGGAAGCCAGCCAACCACATGTTACATAGTAAGAGGACTACAGAGGTTCTTGTAAAGATAAAACAGCAGATACAATATCAAAATGAAAACAAAACTCCTCTGAAATTCAACTTCTATCAGTGTTTATCTCATCACCATTGAAAGGAAAAGAGCGACCAAAAAAAAAAAAAAAACTTTCCTATAAATTAACACCAATTTATTAAAACCATTCTCATATACAAACACAGACTACAGAAAATATCTCCATCCCCAAATACACAAAAACTAAACTTTCTGATATCTAAAGGAAAGATGGTGTTTGGAAGATAAACTACTTTACTTTCTCCGTCAGGTCTTTAATATAATACATGAAAATATGACAAAAGTACCACAAGAGTTTCTAAAACAAAGATATTAAGTCGAAGTACTTATGGTAAGGAGCGTCAGAATAACTTCTAAATTGTTTTGACTTTACTCAAGGCTCTCTAACTAAAATTACGAAGTAGGATTTTATGAATTTTCTGCTTAGCTTTTATTTGCAATAGTAATGTTAGCATCAGGTCCTAATTACAATAGGCAGCAATAAAATTGCAATGCCTGAGTAAAGTAATGTGGTAAAATGTGGATAAAATAATATAAAATATATACTGAAAAGACACTTTATATCTGACAAAATTAGGTCAGTCATAAAAGTATAAACTTACTTTATATTAACAATTAGTACTGATTTACAAAACCTTACACTTCAATAGTTTCTCAAACAGAATTCAAATTTTTTGATCCTATAAATTGAGAGAATAATCACCTGTTACCTACTATTTGTACCTATGATTTTATATGTAATTACCTGTCAACAAAAAATAGTCTCCAAATACAAACATATAAACCAATGTACAAAAACATACAATGCTTGATTTCTGAATCTATCATTAAACATTTGAATACTGAGATATTTTCATATTTTAACACTTATCAATGTTGATTTTACTGATTCAAATTCTGAAAATATATTACAAAATGATGCATCACCAAATGGGAACATTCCATTAAGTCATCAATATTTGTTTTGTAACTATGACATATCAAACAAACAAGAAAATTTTTTTCTCATTACCTCAAATATCTGTGCAAACTGGGTCTCTTTACTAGAAAATATCGCATGGATACAATGAATGGCATATTTGGCTTGACGGGGGGGTCCTTTTTTAGATTTGTGATGTAGAACAGGAAGCAAGGCTCTATACAAAAAAAATCAAAGAAAAACAATAAACCAGAAAAATCAACAAAACTTCTGCTAGATACTTTAATATTTGTATTTTTAAGTAATGATTTACAAGGACAGCAAAAGGCACCAAGATTTACTCAAACTCACTTTCAAAGGCCTATGATTTTGCTTTATAAATATTTATATTAAAAACATAATCCAAATACAAATGTGGTGTTTTTTACTTTTTATTTACCAAAAGCAAACACTAACAAGGCTGGTGACCCACACTCTCCTGTTAATGTTGCTCCCAACAGGCCTTTCTCTTTTTATTCTTACTGCTATCATTCCAACTAAGCTTCTGCCACCTTACACATGTACAAAATTGACAATCTCTTCTTTCTCAAGTCTCTGCCTCTTCCAATTCACCTTTCATTTTGTGCCAGAGCAAGCCACAAAAAGGAAAATCTGATTAAACAATGCTTATTAAGCAATATTACATGACATGGACTATTAAAAGGCTCCAATATTTAACCTAATGCTACTAGCATTTTAGGGGCAAGATAAATTAACAAAATATATGTTATGTTAAACTGTGAGAACTGCTACAGAGAAAAATTATTTTAAAGATGGAGGATAGAAATAGTAAACAGGGAGAGAGGTATAAGAGAATTACAATTTTAAACAGAAGATCTCTCTGATAAAGAAACATGTGAGCAGAGTTCTGAGGGAGGTACTGAGTAAGTCATGCAGCCACCTGGAAGAACATTCATGCATCGTATTATTTTATAACTCAAACATTTAAAATGAATAATGAATAAAGGAGCTCTTAAACTATTATACAAACATCTCAAGGCAAAAGAAACTTCCATAACTTCCTCATTGCCTGATACCAACCCAGTGCTTATCACACTAAGAGCAGAGTCTCACAAAAGATACTAAAGGTGAAGTATAATTAAAAGAAATATATTCCTAACATGTAAAGGCCGAAAAATGGAGAATGAAAAGACCAACAAAAACACAGAAAAACACGCTAGATAGAAAAAGGTAAAACGTTCTCTAATACTATACTGAGTGGGCAAAAGTTGGAAGCATTTCCTTTGCAAACCGGCACAAGACAAGGATGCCCTCTCTCACCACTCCTATAAGTTCTGGCCAGGGCAATCAGGCAAGAGAAAGAAAGAAAGTGTATTCAAGTAGGAAAACATGAAGTCAAATAGTCATTCTTTGCAGACGACACGATTGTATATTTAGAAAACCCCATCGTCTCAGCCAAAAGACTCCTTAAGCTGAGAAACAACTTCAACAAAGTCTCAGGATACAAAATCAATGTGCAAAAATCACAAGCATTCCTATACACCAATAAAAGACAGAGAGCCAAATCATGAGTGAGCTCCCATTCACAATTGCTACAAAGAGAATAAACTGCCTAGGAATACAACTCACAAGGGACGTGAAGGACCTCTTCAAGGAGAACAACAAACCACTGCTCAAGGAAATAAAAGACAAAACAAACAAATGGAAAAACATTCCATGCTCATGAATAGGAAGAACCAGTATCACGAAAATGGCCATACTGCCCAAAATAATTTATAGATTCAATGCTATTCCCATCAAGCCACCATTGACTTTCTTCACAAAACTAGAAAAAACTACTTTAAATTTCATATGGAACCAAAAAAGAGCCCAGATAGCCAAGACGATCCTAAGCCAAAAGAACAAAGCTGGAGGCATCACACTACCTGACTTCAGACTATACTACAAGGCTACAGTAACCAAAAAAGCATGGTACTGGCACCAAAACAGATATACAGATCAATGTAACAGAACAGAGGCCTCAGAAATAACACCACACATCTACAACCATCTGATCTTTGATAAACCTGACAAAAACAAGCAATGGGGAAAGGATTCCCTATTTAATAAAGGTTGCTGGGAAAACAGGCTAGCCGTATGCAGAAAACTGAAACTTGACTCCTTCCTTATACCTTACACAAAAATTAACTCAAGATGGATTAAAGACTTAAATGGAAAACCTAAAACCATAAAAACCCTAGAAGAAAACCTAGGTAAAACCATTCAGGACATAGGCATGGGCAAAGACTTCATGACTAAAACACCAAAAGCAATGGCAACAAAAGCCAAAATTGACATACAGGATCTAATTAAACTAAAGAGCTTCTGCACAGCAAAAGAAACTTATCATCAGAGTGAACAGCAATCTACAGAATGGGAGAAAGTTTTTGCACTCTATCCATCTGACAAAGGGCTAATATCCAGAATCTACAAGGAACTTAAACAAATTTACAAAGAAAAAAACAAACAACTCCATCAAAAAGTGAGTGAAGGATATGAACAGACACTTCTCAAAAGAAGACATTTATGTGGCCAACATACATGAAAAAAAGCCCATCATCACTGGTCATTAGAGAAATGCACATCAAAACCACAATGAGATACCATCTCTCATCAGTTAGAATTGCGATCATTAAAAAGTCAGGAAACAACAGATGCTGTTGGACAGGATGTGGAGAAATAGGAACGCTTTTACACTGTTGATGGGAGCATAAATTAATTCAACCATTGTGGAAGAGAGTGTGGTGATTCCTCAAGGATCTGGAACTAGAAATACCAATTTGACCCAGCAATCCCATTACTGCGTATATACCCAAAGGATTATAAATCATTCTACTATAAAGACACGTGCACACATATGTTTACTGCAGCACTATTCACAATAGCAAAGACTTGGAACCAACCCAAATGCCCATCATTGAAAGACTGGATAAAGACAATGTGGCATATATACACCATGGAATACTATGCAACCACAAAAAAGAATGAGTTCATGTCCTTTGCAGGGACATGGATGAAGCTGGAAACCATCATTCTCAGCAAACTAACACAGGAACAGAAAACCGAACAACACATGTTCTCACTCATAAGTGGGAGTTGAACAATGAGAACACATGGACATAGGGAAGGGAACATCCCTTCCCTATGTCCGGGGCCTGTCATGGGGTCGGGGGCAAGAGGAGGGAGAGCATTAGGACAAATATCTAATGCATGTGGGGCTTAAAACCTAGATGACAGGTTGATGGGTGCAGCAAACCATCATGGCACATGTATACCTATGTTACAAACCTCCATATGTATCTCAGAGTTCTGCACATGTATCTCAGAACTTTAACTGTTTTTAAAAAGACATACAAATTACCCTAAAATGTATGAAAAACTGTTTACCTTCACACATTTTTTAAAAAATTTTAACAAGAGGATTTCCGCTTCAGATTACAATGGTATAACTAAGACTATTTACTCTCCTGCCTTAAACGCCCAGAAGAGATAAATATGCTAAAGGTTTCAGACACTAGAGAACAGGCAACAGAGAAATGTGATCCCTGATAAATGAGAAACAAACCAGAAGAGCTTTACACCTGCCCAGCTCATTGCATGGAAGTATTAAATAGTTTCCAGGCTGTAGTACAAGTGACCCAAATAGAGCCTGGGTTGAGGGAGATAAAGATTAGAGTTCACGGAAGCCAAGGAAACTCTGATTTCTAGAGCACAATACCAGAAAGGAAGGAGTTACAAAGGGAAAGGCAGCATGAGTTCTGCTAATCTGCAGAGGCTATCCCTGAGTCTTTGGTTGGATAATGATCCTCACTCGTGTTAGGAGGAAAAACTACCTGAGACCAGGAAAAGGACCATGGAAAGCAGCAGAACAAAAAATTCCCTCAACACAAACAGGGCGGGTAATTACTCATTCCTACCAGTCAGACTAGAAAGCCCTTATAATATACAAATGGGAGAAAAAGTACTCAATAGAAATAGACCCAGAAATGACCATAAGTGATGGAATTAGGGTAGACATTAAAACAGCTGTTACAAAAAAACACTACGCTACATAGACTCAAGAAAGAAAAGTAAATCAGGAACGCAGTGCTAGAAATGAAAAATACAAAATATAAATATATATAAAAATATATAAAAAGAACACAAATAGAATTACTAAATATAAGAAATACAATTGAAATGGAAAATAAACTGATGGAATTAAAAGCAGATTACACACTGCGAGAAAAGTATCAGTGAACTTGAAGACATAGCAATAGAAACTATCAAAATAAAATGAGAAAAAAGGGCAAGAAAAAAATAGTAACACAGCAGCTGTGATCTATAAGACAGTATCAAGCAGTCAAAAATACTTGTAATTGGAGTCCCAGAAAACAAGAAGGCAGATGGAGAGAATAGAAAAAAAAAAAGTATTCAAAGTAATAATGGCCAATTTTTTTCCAAATCTGATTAAAATAAACTTAGAGATCCAAGAATCTCAATAAACCTAAAGCAGAAAAAAGATAAACCATTTCAAGGTACGTTATTATTCATATGGTTAAAAATTAGTGAAAAATAGAAAAATCTTAAAAGCAGTGCAAAAAACAGAGAAACAAGGAGTGATACAACACTTTTCATCAGAATCTTCAATCCAGAAGATAATGGAGTGGCATCTTTTAAATACTGAATGAAAGTAACTGTCAATCTAAAATTTTATTCCAAGCAAAATTATCTTTTAAAAATGAGGGAAAAATAAAGACTTTTTCAGACCAAAAAAATTCACTATAAGCAGAATTCACTATAAAATTCACTATGAAGAGAACTATACAACAAGAAATATTAAAAAGAGTTCTTCCAGAAGAAAAATGATACCAGATGAAAATATGAATAGACATCCAACAAATGAGAAGTGACAGAAATGGTTATTATGTGTGTAAAAGAAATTTGTCATTATTAATCTAAGATACACTAGAGTAAAAATATCAAAAACATATTGTGGGGTTTGTAACATATATAAAAACAAAACATAAGACAACAAAACTTAAAAGACTGGAGGAAATGGGCATGGAAGTATAGTGCTGTAAAGTTTTTACATATTAGTATAATTCTATTGGATGTAGATAAACCAACAGTAAAGATAAAATCATAATACTTGATTAATCTCAAGAAAAGCAGACATAAAGAACACAGAAAAGAGGAAAACTATCAAGATGGTAGATTTAAACCCCACCATATCAATAATTACAGTAAGTGTAAATGCTCTAAGCACTCCCATTGAAACAGTTTGTCAAACTGGATTCAAAAGAACCAAAATAAAAGCAAACAAGGAAACAAAAAACAACAGAAAGACAACTAGGACATTTATTTAAAAATAAATAAATAAATAAACTTTTTTTTTTTAAGGGTCTTGCTCTATTGCCCAGGCTGGAATGCAGTGGTACAATCATAGCTCACTGCAGCCTGAAACTCCCGGCTCAAGTGATCCTCCCACCTCAGATTCTGAAAGCACTGATATTTACAAGTGTGAGCCACCACGGCCGGCCAAGAAACTCACTTTAAATATTAAGTCCCAGGAAGACTAAAAATGGAAAGAAAAAAAAAACGGGAAAACATATGCCTTACAAACACTAGGACCAAAGAAAAGTACAAATAGCTACACTTTTCTCAGACACAAAAGCCTGCAGAACAAGGAAGATGACCAGAGTTAGGAAGAGACGTATTTCATAACAACATTGTTTATTGGCAAGGCTGTAGGGAAGCAGACACTCTTATATACTGCTAGTGAGAATGCAAAGTGGTGTAACCATTATGAATAGGAACACAGTAATAGCTAGCAAAACTGTACATGCATTTACTCTTCTATTTCTAAGAACTGCTCCCAAAGATAACTGTCAAAAAACACAAAAGGCGCAAATACAAAGCTACTCACTGCAAGACTGTAATACCGAAAACAACCCAATGTCCATAAATAATAAACTGGTTAAATTATGATACAGCCCAATAAATGGGGACCTCTCTATATTTAAATGGAATAACTGCCAGTCCATGCCATTAAAGAGCAAAAAGGTGAAGAAAAGTTTATATAGTTTATCTTACTCATTTATCAAATGTGCATACATATACATATGCAGACAGATATGTGCATGGAAGGGGGCTTTTTTTTTTTAATCTATGGGGAAGAAAGGCAGTAGGTTAGAGGTTTGATGAACAGATGCTAGATTTCTGAAATCTATCTTGCTTCCTTTAGATATTTTTAAAGCCATTTAACATTTCATATAAATAAAAAATAAATTAAATTTTAAAAGAGTAGCCTTTCAAAAAGAATGAAACAAATGAACAAGGGTATGTATTCATGTGGTAGCATAACCACCCAAAGAATAATTATTCCAAATAGCTTTAAAACAGGAATTTGACTGCAGATCTCTAATATGATACACACCAAATAAAAAAGAGAACTAGCTAAAAAAGTAAACGACTACTTTTAGGAATCATATTGGTGGTGCTACTGCTATTATGAGACTGCTATGGATGTATTATGGGATAAAGCAATTGAGTTATTATGTAATATTACAGGGTTATTATCCTGTGCCATGAGGGAAAAAAAGAGATACAAATGTAAAATTGAAGTTCAGTAAAAACCATGTAATCCTAAATTTGAACTGGAAGAATCGGTATAAACAAACATGAATTTCATCCTTCAAAAAAGCTATGTCTACTGAATTATCATAGAGTCATGATTTATACATTAGCAATTAGTATCCACAGGACTTGTGTTGTGATTTCTTAATACCATTTCCATTAAAAGGAACCAGAGCCCCTCGGAGAATTGGCCAATTCCAGGTCTGGGGCAGAACAAGTACAAGATGGTCCTAGAATATCTTGTCATACAAGCTAGCAAAGAAATTACAGAGATTATTGGGATTGTTCCAAAGGACTCATGGACTAACTTGAAGAGGCTTCCAAGATTATACACAGGATAATCTGGGCATCAAAGCATGCGATCACTATAACTGACTGAAACACAAATACGTGTAAACCCATTATGATTTTTTTAAAAACAACACTCAACTGGTCACCTCTGGAGTATACTAGTCCTCTTTATTTTGAATATTACTATATTACATTCAAAAAAATCAAGCATTTATCCTGCCTTTCCTAAATAAATATAACACTGGGAAACCAAAGAATCAATAAGAATTTCCTTTTTACAAAAGCATTCAGCTAGGAAGTGAAGAAGAATGACAATAAGAATATCAAGACTGATTACTAATATCAACAGCTGCAAACATCATAAATAGAGAGATGGCCAGCTATTATGAGCCTCCTGACAGGAAAGCATACCAATCTTATAAAATAGTCCTGTAAAAACAGAAAAGTTGAACCAGAATCTAATCAGGTCTCTGGATTCAATCACCATTTTAGAAAAAATAAAGAAATATGGCCAGGCACAGTGGCTCACACCTGTAATCCCAGAACTGCGGAAGGCTGAGGTGGACAGACTGCTGGAGCCCAAGAGTTTGAGACCAGACTGGGTAACAAGGTCAAACTCCGTCTCTACAAACCGACAAAAATAAGGCAGGCATGGTAACATGTGCCTGTAGTCCCAGCTACTCATGAGGCTGGGTGGGAGGACTGCTTGAACCAGGAGGTCGAGGCTGCGCTGAGCTGTGATCGCACCTCCGCACTCTAGCCTGGGCAACAGAGCAAGACCCTGTCACAAAAAATTAAAACAAACAACAAAGAAGAACCTATCAAATTATGTCTAAGGGATACAATTAGCAAAAATCAGTCTATGGATAACCCTTCAAGAGAAACAACCTGATTCCTACTGCAAGCAGAGTGAGAGCTGGAGAGAAAGCCCACAAGAAACAAGATACTTAAAAGACACAGCAACCAATCACAATGTATAAATCTTACTTGCATCTTGAATCAAACAAACCATTTTTGAGGAGGAAGGATGGCTTGAGCCCAGGAATTTGAGACCAGTCTGGGCAACATAATGAGAGACTCTATCTCTACAAAAAGTTTAGAAAAAAAAAACAAAAGTAGCCGGGTGTGGTGTCTGCGGTTCCAACTACTGAGAGGCTGAGGTGGGAGGGTCACGTGAGCCCAGTCACTTCAAGGCCACAGTGAGCTACCATCTCACTACTGCATTCCAGCCTAGGCAACAGCACGAGACCCTGACACAAACAACAACAACAACAACAACAAAAACACATTTTTTGAGAAAACCAACTGGATATTAAGTTATTAGTGTTAACTGTGTTTGGGATAAAGATGTATAGATGAAATGACAACATCTGGGATTTGCCTTCAAATATAAGAGGAACAAGGGAGTTTGTGGAGGCACAGAAAAAATAAAGCTGGCTGTAAGTTTATTCATTGTTAAGGCTGGTTGGTGAATACATGGGGATTTGTGTTCTCTCTCTACTTCTGTGTATGTTTGAAATTTTCAATAATAAAACGTGGAGAAAAAATAGTGTAACTAAAACACTAATCTTTTAGTCTATGTTTTGTGGCTTCTTTGTGAAATAAAAGATTATTATTCTGTGGTTACTTCAGTAACTAAACTTCATAGACAAGATCTATCTTCTCATAAATCAGATTTGATAATGCAAACACCTATAATCTCTTTCCCCAATAATCAAGAGAAAAATTACTGTTCACACTAGCAGCAACTTTAGCTGAGATTGTTAAAGATAGTTATGTGAAATTTTAGCTCATCCAATGTTTTACATACTCAGTTATTTTAACAGAAAACAAACTGAAACAATGAACACAAAAAAAAATCTTAAGAATTCTGCAGTACTAAGTCAATGAAAATAAATAACCACCCATGCTGACTGCTTTTCCTATTAAAAAGAATTTCTTATTCCCTCATTAAATTGACTTTCTTCCTTCAAGTTTTTTCCTTGATAACAATCATACCAATAAAGAAAATGAAAAATACATTCAAACTGAAAAATACATGAAAACTCTGAAGAAAAAACTCAGCATCTCACTACCCTGAAACAATACTGTCAACATTTTGGTGAACACTCCTAAAATTTCTCTAGACATATTATTATACAGACATTAATAAGTGAGGATATAAAATACATAGTACTTGGAAACATATTTTTTTAAACCAACAATGTGTGTAGAACCTCATTTGTCAAATATTGCTAAGCACTCTTCTTTTTAACAGTCACATAGCTCTTAGTGTATGTATAGTATATGGCTATACCAAAACTAATCTCATAGTGATAAGCATTTTAGATTTAAAAATTTTTTAAAACACCTTAACAACAATACCATGAATATCCCTGTGCTGGTTGTTTACATACTGTCTCTGAGCTTTAAACCTACCCTTTCATAATCTGCTCAGAGATCCTGGAGCTGTAAATCTGCAAAGAGCTGGTTTCCTATTAATTTCTTCCACTACAAGGCACTAGAGCTTCTTAAGGCATTCTGAGCAGTAGTTTCACTGCTCCCCAACAACAGCCAGGCCATACCATACTTTGGCAGTGTGTTGGGTGAAACTGGCAGGGCTCCCCCACCTCTTAACACTACTTCTTCCCAATTATCCCACCAGCTCTAGAGGTACTAGCTGCTTCCACCAATTTGTATCTCTGGATTACCAATGCAACTTTTTTCTCTTTTGTCCTTTAAACATCTGTATTAATTTGTTTAAAATACAGTCATGCCTCACTTAACAATAGGGATACATTCTGAGAAACGCATCACTGGATGATTTCATTGTTGTGAGAACATCATAGAGTACACTTACATAAACCTAGATGGCATAGCCCACTACACACCTAGTCAATATGGTATGACCTATTGCTCCTCGACTACAAACTTGTACAACATGTTACTGTACCGAATACTATATGCAATTATAACACAGTGGTAAATATCTGTATATCTAAACATAGAAAAGGTACTGAAAAAATATGGTATCAAAGATAAAAGTTGTACCGCTGTATAGTGCAGATCCATTATAATCTTACAAGACCACCATATACATCTGGTCTATCATTAACCAACATACCATTACGCAGTACATGACTTTACACCTAGTATAGTTTGTTTCTCTGACTGAACCCTGAACTATATGATAGATTATGTGCACATCTTTTCTAATTATCTCTGGGATAAGTTCCTGAAAATGCAGAGTCAAAAACTATACACATTTTAAGTTTGCATATATTACCACACTACAAACCTAGAAGCATGGCATCATTTTATACTCCCAAGAGAGCACTGTTGGAACGCTAACACTGGTTACATCACATAATTGCTTTTATTTGTATTTCCTTGATTACATAAGCATCTTTTCATGATTTGGAAGGCTGACAGGACTTCCTGCTTATAAACTTCCTGTTCGTTCTCTTTGCTAGTATTCTATGAGGCTTATATTTGTTATTCCTTCATTAATAATCTTTATATAATACATTGCAGCTGGGCACGGTGGCTCATGCCTGTAATCCCAACACTTTGGGAGGCCAACGCGGTCAGATCACTTAAGGCCAGGAGATCGAAACCAGCCAGGGCCACATGGCAAAATCTGGTCTCTACTAAAAATACAAACAAAAAAATTTGCCAAGGGTGGTGGCACATGCCTGTAATCCCAGCTATTCGGGTGGCTGAGGCACAAAAATTGCTTGAACCTGGGAGGCAGAGGTGCAGTGAGCCAAGAGATCATGCCACTACACTCCAGCCTGGGAGACAGAGTAAAACCCTGTATCAAAAAGAAAAAAAAAAGAGTCTTTATACATTTATACATTGCAGGTATTAACCTTTCCTAACTAATATTTACTGAAAATAGTCCTCCAGCATATAATTTGTGTTTCCAACTTATTTCATGATTTTGGCTTTTAGCTAAATAGTGGTTCCTCACCCCCACTAAAATATAAAGCAGAGACTTAGCCTGTCCTCTTTATTACAATATCCTCAACACCTAGAATGGTACCGTACACCTAGAACCATACCATACATGGTGGGGCAGGGGCTGCGGGTGGGGGGGTAACCCATATATATCTTTTGCAACAAATGAATTTTTTTTTTTTTTTAACTTTTACAAACTATTTTATTTTTTATTTGTTTTTAAGACAGGGTCTCACTCTGTCACCCAGGCTGGAGTGCAGTGGCGCAACCTCAGCTTACTGCAATCACTGCCTCCTGGGTCCAAGTGATTCTCCCACCTCAGCCTCCCAAGTAGCTGGGATTACAGGTGTGCGCCACCATGCCCAGCTATTTTTCTGTATTTTTAGTAGAAATGGGGTTTCACCATGTGGGCCAGGACGGTCTCAAACTCCTGACCTCAAGGGATCGCCCACTTCGGCCTCCCATAGTGTTGGGATTATAGGCATGAGTCACTGCACTCTGCAAAGAACTTTACTTTTCATTATTTCTGGTTCAGGTTATAAAATTGCTTAGTTTTATCTGAATCTTAGGTCTTCATGTGCATTCCCAGGTTCATTGTTATCTGTTGCATCCTTTTAATCATCTTCTGGTTTCACTTTTTTTTTTTTTGGAGTATTATGCAGCCATAAAAAAGGATGAGTTTGCGTCCTTTGTAGGGACATGGATGCAGCTGGAAACCATCATTCTTAGCAAACTATCACAAGAACAGAAAACCAAACACCGCATGTTCTCACTCATAGGTGGGAAATGAACAATAACATCACTTGGACTCGGGAAGGGGATCATCACACATCGGGGCCTATCATGGGGGAGGAGGGGGGAGGGATTGCATTGGGAGTTATACCTGATATAAATGACGAGTTGATGGGTGCAGCACACCAACATGGCACAAGTATACATATGTAACAAACCTGCACATTATGCACATGTACCCTAGAACTTAAAGTATAATAATTTAAAACAAAAAACAAAAAAAAACAAATGAATTTTAACAAAATAATACAATCCAGGCCAGGCACAGTGGCTCATGCCTGTAATCCCAACACTTTGGGAGGCCAAGTTAGACAGATCACCTGAGCCCAGGAGATCAAGACCAGCGTGGGCAACATGGCAAAACCCTGTCTCAACAAAAAATACAAAATTTAGACATGCATGGTGGCATGTGTCTGTAGGCACAAGTACTTGGGAGGCTGAGGTCGGGGGACTGATTGAGCCCCGGAGGTTGAGGCTGCAGTGAGCCATGATTGAGCCACTGCACTCCAGTCTGGGTGACAGAGCAAGACTCTTTCTCAACAAAATAATAATAGTAATAATAATGATAATCCAATCCATCAATATTTCATTCACGACTTTGGTATTAGTGTCCCTTCCTCTACAAACAAGGAAGTTATAAAAATATAGCGGTTACCTAGTACTTTGATTAATCCATGTTATATACTTAAAGCAAATCCACGCTACACACTTAAAATAATGCAAGAATTTGTCTTTGATTCTTCTGGAATATATGTAAAAATCAAAGTAAGGAGTCTATTTTCCTTTCAAAACTGCTTGCTAATTATTTACTAGGTAACCTAACTTTTCCTGGCCAATTTATTTGTTAAATATTATATCCCCCTATCCACCATTATTACAGCATTGCAAATTTCTTGTACACTTTACTTCTAGGTCTTCTGATGTTTATTCCCATAATAATGTAAATGACTGTTGGTTATATAAGAAAAATTTTGGATTTTTACATACTTACTTTGGCTACTCCATTTTGAGTAGTTTTTCAGTTGATTCTCCTGGATTTTCCAAGAAAAATGAAAGCCTCTTCCTTTCCCCACTTGTATTTCTTATTTTATGTTCTTACACAATTACACTAGTTAATGCTTCCAAAACAATGTTATACAATAGCAGAGATAGTGTGGTTTCTCATCTTGTTCCTGCTTTTACTGGGAATACTACTGGTGTTTTACATGATGCTGCCTATTGGTTTGAAAGAGATTAATTATGTTATGAAGGTACTGATTCCTATCTTATTAGATTTAATTAGAAACAGACTAATTTTTTTGGCCAGGTGCAGTGGCTCACGCCTCTAATCCCAGTACTTTGAGAGGCCAACGCAGGCGGATCACGAGATCAGGAGATCGAGACCATCCTGGCTAACACAGTGAAACCCCATCTCTACTAAAAATACAAAAAATTAGCCGGGCATGGTGGTGAACACCTGTAGTCCCAGCTACTCAGGAGGCTGAGGCAGGAGAATGGCCTGAACCCAGGAGGCAGAGCTTGGAGTAAACCGAAATCGCGCCTCTCCACTCCAGCCTGGGCAACAAAGCGAGACTCCGTCTCAAAAAAAAAAACGAAAAAAAAGAAAATCAGAAGCCCTTTCAGCATCTATTAAAAAAAAAAGATCTATTGTGTACCCTTTTCCCTACTTATATAATAAATTGTAAACATAAACAGTAGGCTTACTAATATTATAGCAACCCTCTCTGTATACTCCTAAAATTAACCATGTTTGGCCACAATATATTCTCGTTTTATTATTTAAATTATCTTTTTACTAATATCTTACTTATACAAAAATCACTTATTAGTGAGATTTGTGTTAGGGTTTTCTTAGGGGGTGAGGGGATATCTTTTACTAGATTTTAGTATTCATGTGAGTTATCATCGCTGTAAAGAAAATAAGTGCTTTCTTTTCTATACTCTGAACAATTAAAAGAATTAGAATTCCTGGTTTCTTATAGATTTGAAATATCTCCCTCAAGACACAACTTACACTGATGCTTTTATTAGAGAATAATGTTTCAATTTCTTTTATAACTATAGTCTGTTTGGTTTTTGTCTTTTCTCGTCTTGAACTTATTTACATCATTCTTAAAAATCCAGGTTTTCAAATATATTTACATAGCCATATCTAAAAGTTAAATAATTAGAGTAAAATGATAGGCAAAGACAAATCAGAGATATACAAACAAAAAGAAAACAAAATCCAGATTTAGAGGGCATAAGCAAAACTGAATTCCAGAGGGAAAAGCATACAACTATGTAGACAGGGTAACCTCATGATTAAAAGAACAGGTGGTACATTTACTGAGTCCTGTACACTTAAGAATATCCTTCATTTGCCCCTACTGAAAAATAACTAGGACTACCTAGGAAATTCTTTAGTTATACTGTTTCTTCCATCAGAACTCTCCAGCTGTTGAATCATTAACTTCAGAAATTATATGTGGTTTGAAAAGAAGTCAGCCAGCTTCATTATTTTCCACTGTACTGACCTAATTAGTTTTTTTTGATATTTGCAAAATCACCTTTGCAATCCCTGATAATTTAGCAAACTGCACCAGTATATTTTCCAAAAATGAGTGTTCATCTCCAGATTCATATTTTCAATCATTCAAAACAAACTTATTATTATTCTCTTTAATATTTTCCATTTCCCATTATTCTACTATCTTCTCCATAGACGTCAATTATGGTTTTTCACTATCTGCAATTCATTCTCTTTAACTCCATTTTTTCTGTCCAATTTCTCCATATTCTATGCAGATTTCCTCAAGCCAAATCTCTAGCTCACTGATTCCATCTTCCATATTGTTTATTCTGCTCCTTGCTACCTATATTAAATTATATTCTATAATCAATATCCTTAGCCCTTTTTCATGTATTATCTCATTTTTGTTATCTTTTTTCTTCTCATGTAATCTGCTGTTTACCTTTCTTGGCAGCTTAAATGACTAAGACTTTCGATTCTAAGAATATTCGATTCTAAATATTGCTTATCAGTTACTTTGGAATGCTAAGATCATTACATAGGTTTTGTGTTTTTTAACTTGCTTATCTGTATTCTGTTAATTCATCTTCAAGTAAGAAAAATTCTCTCTGGCTTTGCTATTTAAACAAAAGTATAGTTAGCATCTCCCAGATGACTGAACATGTCCCTTAAAAAATTAACATAAAAGCTCCCAACTCAGGCTACAGTTGCTTCATCACCTGGCTAAGTAGCACAGGAATGAAAGTTAGGACTAAAGGTAGTAAGTCCTTTTTCTCTGTGTAATTTATCTCCAAATTTGTTAAAACTCTTACAAGGGTAAGAACCAGTCACTGGAGCTATGGGTATATCACATGCTGTGATAGGATCCTCAGTTTTGGCACATCTAAATACTTTTAGGAGAGTCAGACTCCTGAGAGACAAGCTGAGTCACAATGGAACTCATACAATTCATCGTTATGGAACCCCATAACTCATCATCGTTTTTCATTTAATGGGTCAAGCGTATAATTGTTTTCTGCTCCCGTAAAGTCGGTAAAAAAGATATTTCCTTCATTATTTTCCTTTGTCTTACCTCATCACTAAACTTTGCTCTTCCTGGTAAACAGGTTGACCTAAAGAAAAATACTATGACCACAAAGCCTCTCCTTTAGTCCTAGTACAGCTAAAATCAGGTTCTCTTTCTTTCTCTTAAAGTGTGTCCATATAGCAATATCCTCCCTCTAAATTAGCAAATAATAGGACACTTACAATACACTGCGAATACATATCCCTTGTCAGTGTTCTCACATTCAATACAGTCTTAATGGCACATCTGATGCCAATTCTGTCCAGTTTGTGGTAGCTTTATTAGACACATTTTTCTTTAGGTTCTTTTTAATTATTTTGATGAATTCAAGGGAAGATGGTTTAATCAACAGTCTCTTAACTGTATTATTTTTCCTCAAAATCAACTCACCTAATTTAATAAAACATTAAATCTACATACATAGTTTATCTCCTGGAAGAAATTCTTATGAGTTATTTCATCAAGAACAGTGTGTGCACACTGTAGGAATTCAGTATCAGCTGAGTTAATTCTCCTCATGAGAAGTATCTGAAATATATTCAGTATATACATCAAATAATTTTAAATACTTCAGTTCCACAGTAAAGCAATACATTTTAAAATGTCCAATTTACATTTCAAAATGTCCACCTTTTGACCCTGTTCTTGTGGTTCTACAAATACATCAAACCATGTTTCTTTAAAATATAAAAGTTACTAAGAAAAACAATCTAGAATGAAAATAATAAAACCTCCAGGGAATAAGCCAAACTTGAACTCTGTCGATGCTCTAATTAGAAAAGAAACTGCCGTAATGGGTATCACACCATAGGCACTGGAGCCAAACAGGCCTAAATTCAAATCCTGGCTCTGTCACTTGCTAGCTATATGACCTGGGTCCATTTACCTCTGAACATTAGATTCCTCGTTTGGAAAACCAGGATAATAACTGCACTTCCCTGAATTGTTACAATGTTTAAATGAGACAGTATAATAGGTGGACATTCAGCAAATGGTATACGGCTGTATACAGTCTATACATAATGTGTGTGTATGTATAGGTATTACATATGTGTGTGCGAGAAATACACATACATAAAACCAAAGTCATCTCTGATCTGACTAGGAGAGACACAGCGCCATCCAAAGGGAAGCTTATGTTCTGGGATTACTTAAAAATTAGAAGTCAGGGCCAGGCGCAGTGGCTGATGCCTGTAATCCCAGCACTTTGGGAGGCCAAAGCAGACGGATCACTTGAGGCCAGGAGTTGGAGACCAGCCTGGCCAACATGGTGAAGCCCTGTCTCTATTAAAAATACAAAAATTAGCCAGGTGTGGTGGCGCATGCCTGTAATTCCAGCTATTCGGGAGGCTGAGGCAGGAGAATCATTGAACCTGGGAGGTAGAAGCTGCAGTGAGCCAAGATTGTGCCACAGCACTCTAACCTGGGTAACAGAGTAAGACTCCGTTTCAAAAAAAAAAAAAAAAAAATTAAGAAGTCAGTTTCAAACAATAAGGTTTCTTACTCTTGCCAGAGAGACTACTGTTATAAAATTTTAGTATGTTTCTATTACCGTTTAAATAATTGCCGGCCAGGCACAGTGGCTCATGCCTGTCATCCCAGCACTTTGGGAGGCTGAGGCAGGCAGATCACCTGAGGTCAGGAGTTCAAGACCAACCTGGCCAAAATGGCAAAACCCCATCTCTACTTTACAAAAAATTAGCCGGGCGTGGTGGCAGGTGCCTATAATACCAGCTACTCAGGAGGATGAGGCAGGAGAATCGCTTGAACCCAGGAGGTGAAGGTTGCAGTGAGCTGAGATCACACCACACTACACTCCCAGCGTGGGCAACAGAGTGAGGCTCCATCTCAAAAAAAAAAGAAAATAATAATAATGCCTTTGTTCTATTTATCAGCAGTTTCTAGAAATAAGTACACATGAACAGAAAGGAATAACAAAAATTATACCTGAAACTCTTAATTGCAAGCTAGCTTTACTCCCAGTCTCTTTCTAAGGAAAAGACCCATAGGCAATTCTTCGCCATAAAAACCATGGTACCCCAATCACAACTAACCAGACTAATGGGTAAGCCAGATGTGATGAGGTAGAGGTGAAAGCAACTACCTATGACTACGCCAGTATCAGAACCACCTATTCCATCTTCTCTCCAAGAACTAGAAGAAGAGATACACATAGAGAAGTAAGCAGTGACATGTAAGAAATGAAGATTTATTCCTCTGATTATAAAATCTTGCACTATGATTATCCCAGGATAACAGCTCAATTTGCAATTATGGGAAATACTGGAACACAGAAAAAATTGCACTGCTGTTAAATATTCCATGCTTCTCTACTTCCTTGTGTCAATTAAAGCACTGCTTCTGAAATTTGTTTGTTTCAGTACCCTGAATCACAGAGGAAACTAAAGAATATTATAGACAGTCCTGATGAAATTCCTTTGAAATTTCCCATCATACCTTAAATTCATATGAATTGTTTATTCTATGCCATAATATACCAGGGACACTCAAACTGATACATCAGAAAGATATGCCATGTTTATCCCCCAAGTTCATGCATTTTCTAAAATACGAATCAAAGCTTACTCCCAGGAAAGGAGAATCTAAACTGAATATTACAGACTTAAGGTAACTTAGACAGTTTTTCCTCAAAACTTGAAAGATTCCAATTATTACATAAATCAAGAAATAATTACGTTTCTGATGTCCACAATATTTATCAAAATAAACTCAACTCACGATCTGATGTGTGGAAAATCCTCTTCAATTCTGCTTCCTGTGTTTTTGAAAATTTGTAATGCAGCTTCTGCTACTTTTTCATCATCCATTTTCAGACAAGCCAGTAATGATTCAAATGTTTCAGCAGAATGAAATGAGATGGGATGTGTAAATGAGAGTACCTATAAAATGAATCATAAAAATGATTTGTAAAATTTTTTCATCTTTATAATACAAATCCAAAATATTACATATTAGAAATACTATAAATCAAAGTCAATAAAAAAAAATTATGTTAACCAAAATCTGAGAGCACTATAAACAAAATTTAAAACATACTCAACTATGTAACGGAAATGTTCCTCTGTAGGAAGACTGTATGATATAATGAAGTAATTTCTTCCAAAGTTAAATTACGTGTTAATATAATTTTAGTCAAAATAATTTGGATTTTGATTATTGTTCAGGTTTTTTGGTGGAGAATGAGAGGAGAAGAGGGGACATGAAGAGACAATTTAACAAAACATCTCTCATCTTCCCAATAAATGTCATTAGTAGAGACTAAGTAAGAAGAGAATAGGGAAAGGGGTAAAACACTGACAAGACAGTAAAGAAGTCTATAAAGTTCCAATAACCAAATCACAATGGTACGAACATTAGAATAATCATGAAACAAAAAATATAAGGCAGTAAGTAGACTCTAGAATATATAAAAAAAAATAGATTATATAAATTGTAAGAGATTACAAAGAGGTCAACAGAAAATAAATAGTCCTGAGTAAACTGAATAGCTATTGGGAGAAAATCAAATTAGGCCCCCCACCCCCACAACACACTTTCAAAATAAATTTCAGATGGGTTGTGTTTAAGATTTAAAAAAACAAAAACAACAAAAACCCTCTGTACAAGACAGGGTTTTTTTAAGCATAAAATAAACAAAAGGAATCAAATGTGGAATGTAAAAAAAAACAGCACACAGCAGAAAAATATACTAAGTATAATGCCACATTTATGTTTCTAAAATAATCAAAATAAGCAAATGTTATTTAGAGATACATACATAGATGATAAAATATAAAGAATATTGAAAGAATAATACATCCAAAATTCAGGACAATGATACCTGGTGAGGGGATGTGAGTAGGCAAGAAAAAAGACTACTCAGGGAACTTGAACAGTATTTTTAATATTCAATTTAATGTGACACTCTATTTACTTTTCACTTGTATTCACTTGGTTACTACATATTTACTTTTCACCTGTATTCACTTGGTTACTATACTTTATAATTTACATATAAGAGAACACATGTTTATACATATATCAAATATGTATCAGGAAAAAAGCAAAGGAAATACAAAGCTCATTTAAATCAGCTAAAAAAAAAAAAAAAACAAAAGACAGAGATGTCAGTAGATGTACGAACAAAGGATAAAAATGGTGAATTTACCATAGGGAAAACACAAATGATTAACATATGGATGGTGGACCTCACTAGTATTAAATATACAAATTAAAACATTATTTTTGCTTATCAGATTTGCAAATCTTTTAAAAATGTATTATATTCCATTTTGTGAAGGTTAAAAAGATGGGCACCTTCACATACTACTGATGGAATTATATATGGGTAAAATTTCCCTGTACAGCAATTTAAATATATATTGCTCCAAGAATTTTGAAAGTGGTCACTCTCTTTAACTCAATAATGCTCTCCTAATTTTCTAAAAAATATGACATTGCCAAGACATCTTACATAGAAACACTCAGCTTAGTACTGTTTGTAAGAATGAAAGTAGTAAAATGAAAATATTCAACAATAGGAAAATACTAGTGATACAGAGAAAGGAGAGTCCCAAAGTGAGGCTTAGCCCGCAAGGGTTTTTGGCTTTGCCAAGGAAAGAATTCAGTGATATGGTAAAAGAAAACAGCTTTATTGAAGCAGCAGTGTTACAGTTCCAGAGGTGTTACATATACCTCTATGGTTGCTTCTGCAGAGCAGCACTACCCCACAGGTAGGGTGCAGAGAGTTGCAACTCAGGGCAGTTTCACAGTAATATTTATACCTACTTTTAATTATATACAGACTAAGGGGCAGTTTATGCAGAAATTCCTAGGGAAGAGGGAGTAGCTTTTGGGTCATCAGGTCATTGCCAAGGAAAGGGACAGTAACATATTAGAAATATTATATTAGAAATATTATTATAATATACTATTATAAAAATATTATAATATATTTCTATATATTATATAGAATATAATATATATATATTAGAAATAGTATTTCTAATATACTATTAAGGCGTGAGCTACCGCACCCGGCCTTAATTATTATTTCTAATATAGTATTTCTATATTACTATTATAGTATTTCTATATACGGGTATTGCCACAGCAATGGTAAACCGACAAGGTACATTGGTGGGCGTGTCTTGTGGAAAGCTGATTCTGTCTTGCCCTTGTTTTAGCTAGTCCTCAATTTGGTCCTGTGTCTGAGCCCCACCTCCGGAGTCCAGTCCTCCCTCCTACCTCAGTAGGATAGTATGATACCCCAAATAATGGACTAATCACCATTTCAAAAATGTTTATTATTATTTTTACCATGAGCTAGGCATGGTGCTAAGAAATTCATGTACATGATTTAATGTCCTTTGCGAGACAAGCACTTAATCATTATCTTTTTTTTTTTTTTGAGACAAAGTCTCACTCTGTCGCCCAGGCTGGAGTGCAGTGGCACAATCCCGGCTCACTGCAAGCTCTGCCTCCCGGGTTCATGCCATTCTCCTGCCTCAGCCTCCCAAGTAGCTGGGACTTCAGGCGCCCATCACCAAGACCGGCTAATTTTTTGTATTTTTCAGTAGAGACTGGGTTTCTCCGTGTTAGCCAGGATGGTCTCGATCTCCTGACCTCGTGATCTGCCCATCTCGGCCTCCCAAAGTGCTGGGATTACAGGCGTGAGCTACCGCGCCCGGCCTTAATTATTATCTTGATTTCATATGAGGAAGTGAAGCAAGTAATGTGGTCAAAGGCAGACAGCTACTAAATGACAGCCAAAAATCAGATCTGCTTCAGACACTCTTAAAAAAAAACTCTTGAAAAATACCAAGAAAAATGCTTATATTTTAATAAGGGAAACTAGTTAAGGATACAAAATTGTATATTCAGCTTGATCTCAATGATCCCAACTATGTATCTGTGGAAGATTAAAAGGAAACAAAAGAAACTAATGTTTATGTATGATGAACCTATGTTTTTTGT
The DNA here is from genome assembly GCF_002776525.5 of Piliocolobus tephrosceles. Lineage (NCBI taxonomy): Eukaryota > Metazoa > Chordata > Mammalia > Primates > Cercopithecidae > Piliocolobus > Piliocolobus tephrosceles. The sequence continues at coordinate 83,440,540 of NC_045455.1, forward strand.
AATTTTATATATTCTAAGTTGTCAATAATGAATTAATATTTTTATAATCAGTAAAAGACAGAATATTTTATGAAACAACAAAAAAGTCTGACAAAGAATTTCGCTCATTCTGCAGTAGAGCTGTACCTTCTTTGCTCACTAATGACATCCTGAATTATATTCCACTATTTTAATGTAATTAGTACTAGGCTAGATTATAGCATTTAAACCCCAAAATAATCAGATCACATGTAAGAATAAAAATACAATTTCTAAATCATCTAAAACAACTAAGAAAATTTTACTTTGAATTATATAAACTTAAGAAAACATCAAAAACAAATAATATAAACTGTATATGTTAAACAGATATTTAATTAGGCACTTAATTTTAAATAGATACTTACCTTAAGCAGTTCAAGACCTGCTCTGATGGCTTGATCAGTTGGAACACCCTCATCTTCATCATCTGCTGTTCCATCTATTGATTTGTTCACTTGCTTAATAAGGGCACTAAAATATGACCAAAAAAAGTCATTTTTTCAAATGTTACTAGCAATGTCTAAGAAAAATAATCCTGTGTTACATATATGTGCATATACATATATACATATCTGAACCGAATACAAATTTGACATAGCTGGTTTTTAACACTACTGCAAAAACAACTATAATAAAATATTTTCAGATGCTTCTTTTCAAAAACAGTTCTTTTCCCTTGCCCATTCAAATGAGGTCAAAATGTTACTCAATTTGTTCTTTATTAATGCTATCAATATCTTTATTATTATATTTTTCATGGCAGGTCAGAGCTCAAACACATAAATGACAATTATTTTTAATTATCTAAAACTGATTATTAGTCCAGCAAGTAGAACAATATACACAGAAATAAAAAAGGATAAAGGAAATATTAAGCCCTTCTAAACCATTTACCAAATATTACTGTGTGTCAGGCACAGCTGTCAGAGTCAGAAATGTATCTAGGCCTCCTAAAAGGTGAGGAATATCTAAGTAACAGACATACAATAAAACCTCATTAGAACATCAGAAAAGGAACAATAATAGATCAAAAGGAAACATGATGTTTTCAAACTTTCTTCTAATAAAAAGCTTATGTTATTTTATTTTATTTATTTTTGAGACAAAGTTTCACTGATTTATTTATTTATGAGACGAAGTTTCACTTTGTCGCCCAGGCTGGAGTGCAAGTGGCGTGATCTCAGCTCACTGCAACCTCCACCTCCCGGGTTCAAACAATTCTCCTGCCTCAGCCTCCCAAGTAGCTGGGAAAACCGATGTACACCAACAAACCTAGCTAATTTTTGTATTTATAGTAGAGACAGGGTTTCACCATGTTCGTCAGGCTAATCTCAAACTCCTGACCTGAAGTGATCTGCCCGCCTTGGCCTCCCAAAGTGCTGAGATTACAGATGTGAGCCACCACGCCCAAATTTACTTAATAAATTTGTCTGATTCAGAGTCTTCCTCTTAAAAATACAGAGCCTTCTACTTCTTGTCTTGCTTTTTAAACCTCAGAACTACCTCTTCAAATGAAAACTGATACAAGAGGAGTCCAAAGTGACTGACAAGTAACCAAAGTAGGGTCTCTCTATTTGTAAGGGGTCAATGACCATAAGCTACGCCCAATGCCCTCCCCAACAAAACATCCCCAAAAGGGTTTGAGTACAAGATGAAAAAATCATTAGTATTATTTATTTTAGATTATAACATATACCTCTCAAAGAACACTATTGATGACTAGTAAATCAGTATGCTCTATATATATTGTATAAGTACTTTATTTTTTCAACTGTGGAAAACATTTTAGGGAAAGTTTAAAAATAAAAAACATCTCTTCCCACATTTCACAAAAGGGAATGCAGAGATAAAAAGAAATAAGTTTCCAACTTGTCACAGGTAGTATCAAAAGCTGAAACTTTAAATGAGGTTTGTTTTAAAAAACAACATTTTCAGTTCTCAAATTATCTGTGAAAATGCATCATTTGTTCCTTTGCAACAGATTCACCTAATTTCCCAAGGGTATAAATAAAATTTATTTATATTACGTAAACTATGCAAGTTAACAAAAAAGAAGAGTGTCTGGTATACTGTTAACAGATAAAATTAGGCTTAGATTGACAATTTCTCACACAATTTGAACCAATCCTTAAAATTAAGATAAATAACAAGAAAAACAACAAATATACAGGTACAGATGAGTGTATATACGTGTGTGTGTATGTGTATGTGTGTGTGTGTGCATATACAAATACAGATATATACAGAGGAGTACACAGTACACACAGATGTGTAGCTAGTTTGGTGCCTTGTATATAGCAGGCACTCAACAATGACCGATTCCTGAATGCATGAATGAATGAACAGCAATGAGAACGTAGTATTTTATATACAAATACCTGATAGATTCGGTATCTATGTGCACAGGTGCTATCCTCTCCAAGAGAAACTTGATCATTTCCAGGAAAGGATTTGTAGGCTGTTTGGGGTTGCCCAACTTCTTAGTTATTTCACGCTGTAATACAGATTTTTTCAGTATTACAAAAGTACATTTAAACAAATCATTATGTTAAAATATTAAGAACCAACAATAATTAAAACCATGTAATACTGACGCTGGAATAAACAAATCAATAAGAACTGAACAAGTCCAGAAAAAAAGACTAAATTAAGGATTTAGCATATGAAAAAGGTAATATTTCAAGTAATCAGGGAAAGGTAGACTAGTCAATACACCGTATTGAAATAATTGGATAGACATTTGGAATAAAAACAAAGTAAGGCCCCTGTCTCATATATTAAATCAAAAATATTCCAAAAGGATAAAAATACAAATGAATAAAATCAAGAGTCAACTGGATGAACAAACTTGAGGAAGTAAAATTATCAGAAGAGCTTGTTAAAACTACAGATTCCTGAATTTAACGCTGAAGATTCTCATTTAGTTGATACGGGGTGAAGCCAAGAATCATGTTTCTCTAAAAAGCATTTCAGAAGGTACATAGGTAACAGATTAAGAATCACTGACAACAATAAATATTTTCATTCACTTATAACAGAATAGGATTTCATAAGCAAGACAGCAAAGTCAAATACCATGAGGAAAATACTGACTTACCTAGATAAAGATAGAAACTATGGTATGCAAAGAACATAATAAAGGGTAAACTAAAACTGACAGAAAATAATCTGCAACTTAACAAATGCCATATGACAAACTCACAAATCAATAAGATAAAGACAAATACCATTCTATAAAAAAGCAAATATTATAAACACAACCTACAAAATAAATATGAATGGCCAATAATCCCAAGGAGAAAAAACGGTCAGATGACTAGCGACTAACAAATATAAATACTATCAAAATAATTGTGTTTTTGTTTTCACTTGGGTTTTGTTTCCAGCAATGACACTGACCAATATTGTTATGTGTGAGAAAACAGTCATTCTCATTACTGGTGATTAGCACAAAATTAATTCAGTTCTGGAGAACAATTTGCCAAAGCATATTAAAGGCTTTAAAAATGAGCTGTCAACCTATGCAATTGTACTTCTTAGAATTTATCCTAAAGAAAGAATCAAGACTATGTAAAAATATTAATTATATTCTTCTTCATAGTAATCAAAAAGTAGGAAAAAATGTGAATGTGTAACATAGTGGACTACTCAATAAATTATAGTACATGTATTCAATCGTATGCTATGGAGCTATTAAATACTATAAAAGACTAATTAATGAAAAAGTAAAATGTACAAAACTGTATGTATAAGATAATCTCACTTTATAGGACATACACCACAATATTAACAGCAATTGTCTCTATAGAGAAATTAGTTTATCTGCATTGTTATTTATGTGACATTTTTCAAATTTAATATGATGAATATAAATTACTTTTAGAAAAGAAAGAGACAATAAAGAAGATTTGGGGGCTTTTTCAAACATTAGCTCTTTTCTGTCCTTACCACACAACCTTCAGCCTGCTTGCAGGAGCATGTTGGACTAACAAGTACTTCTAACTGCTTTCTTATTTTCTCATCATCTTCTAACACCTGCGTGAATTTCTTCATGAAATCCTGAGCCTTACCAGGATCGGGTAAATTTCCTTAAAATAAATTAAAGTTCAATTAAAATCAATGTTTTTAATTCTTAAAATAATAATAGGTCAATGTTTTCATTTCTTTTATTGCTTTAAAATCCTTACCTACAAATTCAGTTTAGTTTAAGAAATTAAATTGTGAAACACCTTCAAGAGTCAATTTTCACAAATAAAAATATATTTTCTAGAAATATAAAACAGGATCACTGTGAAGGGACATATATGCAAGAAAAGACTAGAATGGCTACTTCTAAGTAATCCCTTGTAAATATTTAAAGGCATCAAATGTCAACCTGAATAATATCATTTTATTAATGTCCCCTTGAGCTTGCTGCACACACTGCTCTCTTATAATTTAAGAGATTAATCACTAAGTTTTACCTTTAAGAACTATTTTCCTGTATTTCCCTGTTTATTGTTAAACCAACCCAGAGAGTTTACATATACATTCTTGCTATCTAGCAGTGACATATACTGAGCAACCTATTCCAGGTGTTACTGCTGAGTAAGTCATTACTGCATGGGAAACAATGAGTCTTTGTAAAATCAAAAATGATTTTTATACTATTCTGCTAATGTGTCTATGTATCAAAATACTTATGAAAGCTAGTAAAATGTTGACTGTGGTATCTTTTTCTCCTGGCTTCTTAACTGTTGTAGAGAGCCAGACTAGAATACGGCATCTCCAACAACAGAAATTGTAAAACAGAACTTCGGCACTTTATGAGGCTGAGGTGGGTGGATCACAAGGTCAGGAGTTCAAGACCAGCCTGGCCAAGATGGTGAAACCCCGTCTCTACTAAAAGAATACAAAAATTAGCCCAGCATGGTGGCAAGCGATTGTAATCCCAGCTACTTGGGAGGCTGGGGCAGAGAACTGCTTGAACCTGGGAGCTGGAGGTTGCAAGTGAGCTGACATCTCGCCACTGTACTCCAGCCTGGGTGACAGAGCGAGACTCCGCCAAAAAAAAAAAAAAAACCAACAACAGATTTTTGGACCATCAAAATATCAAAATAGTAGTAGAAATTCGAAGGAATCCCAAAATACGAATATAGTAAACATAGTCTTCAAATTCACATACAATTCTGAAATCCCATTTTATGTCTTGGTGAGATATTTAAATGACTTAATGTAGTTAAGAATCTATGAATATATTAATCCTAAATACTTCTGTATGACCTTTTCATGTTTCTATAATAGAAAAAAATCTGCAAAGAGAACCACATTATAGTACAACAGATAAACATGATCACTTATAGAAGATAAATGGAATGTTTTTATAAGTTTACATAATAAGCACCTGAGGGTAAGCTGGAAAACTGCTAGTTCAGCACTTCGCAATCTATGTTCCAAAGATCACTAGTAGTTCAATGGAGTGTAACAGTGTTCAGGAAAAGGTATTTTTTTCAAATAATTTTGGAAAGTGTTATTTTACAGCCCCTTCATAAAGGATGGGCATCATAATAAAGGCTACAATAAGGCCTACTACTTCAGAAAAAAAAGGGGGGAGGGAAAAGAAGGGAGAAAGAAAACTCCTTTAATTTAGCATTCTATAAACACATATGACAATGATATCCCTTTTTCTCACAATACTAAGTTAACACCTGCAGGATACTAGCATTCCTTGAAACAGAATCTGGGAAATACTGAACTCACTGGAAGAAAACTGACAGGAAAAAAAAAAGAAGAAGAAGAACTTAGGGAATGATCTCTTTTAGGAGACAGAATCCATAGCCAAACTAAATAAAGGTGACAGGCCAGGCACCATGGCTCACACCTGTAATCCCAGCACTTGAGGCCAGCACTAGCCTGGGCAACATAGGAAGACCTAGTGTCTAAAAATATGTATTTTTTAAATTAGCCGGGTGTGGTAACACATGCACGGAGTCCCAACTACTCAGGAGGCTGAAGCAGGAAGATGGCTTGAGCCCACGAGGTCAAGATAGCTTTGAGTTATGATTGTGCCACTGCACTTCAGCCCTGGGCAAAAGAGCAAGATCTCTTCTTTAAACATCCAATTATTTTTTTTTTAAGGAATAGCACAAAACAACTTGCTTTAGCAAGTTATCCAGGTGACTGGAAAGTAGTTTTCCCAGGACAGAAAGACATTTTGGTCTTAAAGTTCTACTCATTCTAATACTCCCATTACTTAATCCAAAACCCAGTGAGTTAGGTTTACTATTATCTTCAGTGTCTTAACTTTACTTTCATATACATCTTGGAATATTTGGTGTCTCAGATTCATCTTAAGATCTCTTCATTATCACCAAGTGGAAGCTCAGTAGAAGCATTCCTCCAGGTGTTTCTGATTATCCCTCTGCCCATCTGCTATACAGTGACCTCTGAGGTTGGAGGAAAGGCAAATAACCTGCAAAAACAGCAACTTTTCCCTACTTTTACACTGAACAAAGGAGATGTTCCACATAATCCTTTTGTATTTACTGTTAAATGAAATATCATTTTAGTTAACATCACCTAAAGCAAAAAGGCAAATTAATATTTTTTCAAAGAAGCTGTTATGTATGTAGTTATTATGTGATGATTTAAATAAACTCTTAAAAATAAATTTATGTACTAAATTCTTTCTCCAGCTCTAGCTCACATAAGAAACTAAAGAAAATTTAAAATTCCTGTATTATCATAGCCTAGAACAAAACTGCATGAAACACTTTAAATTATAAAAATATTTCAATTAAAATTACATTTTATACAGATTTTAAAATAACTTACTTGTAATAACCATCACTTTCGAAAATATGGCCTTGACACTGGCATCTGTCTGTAAATCACACAAAAAAATGCAAAATTAAAATTCCCTGACAAAAAATTTCATCAAACTCTGCAAAAATTAGACAAGCATAACCCACTAAATGCTGCAGACCCGTGCTCTTACCACTACTGTCACCTTCTTTATTATTTTTATTAAACTCTAGATAAACTGCACAGGAGGTAAAAGTAAATTCTTTCTCCACTTTCTTATCTCACCCTGTTGTGTTAGCCTCCAAACAGAAATCAGACAGCTGCACTACATTTTGGAACAGGTAGATATTTTGGGAGTTTTTGTTGTTGCTGCTGTTGTTTTTAGAGCTGAAAGAACAGGGTAAACTCCTACAATGTTTAGACCTGAGAGCTGTAAGGCATAGTCATGAAGCTTATGGGGAAGACAAAAAAGACAATTAAGATGTGACTGACACATCAAAAAGCTGTTTCTAAGAGTGTTAGTTATGGGTTGCATCAGGGAAGTGTTATTTCAGTGAATTAATTCACTACATTATACTGTATGTAATACATTCATGTACTATGCCATGTAAAGTCACATGTATAAAAGATGTTTCTTAGAGTGCTAATTATTCACTGCATCAGAGTAGTGTTATTTTAAAAAACAGAAACAAAAAAAGTCATTGAGCAAGTTTATTTAAAGTACTGAGCTAAATAAACATTGAACTGAAAGCAATAAAATCAAATATATATACAAACAGACCATACCTATTGAGAATGAGCTTGCTAAGAGGAACTGAGAGTTAAAGCATAATAAAGTTCAAGAAATAATTCCCAAATATTTGGAATTTAAAGCATGAAACAGCTGTCTAGAAACATTTAAGATTTCTATTGCCACTGTTTTATTTGGGGGGAATGAAGCGGTGGTGGGCTATCCTCCTCCATTCTATTACTTTTTCAAACCCATCACACATGAATGAGAACTCCATCTTTAATGTGGATAACTGGATTATTATTTTAAGACAAGCAAAAAGAAAATTCCACACTGTAGAAGAGAACTAAACATTTCAGTTGAATTGAGACTGTATTTAGTGATTTCACATATGACTCAGCAGGAAAGTCTAAGACCCTCCCAATTTTTAACAACAGGCACAATGAAGAAGCTCCATCTAAATACATAAATTTTAGAGGAACAGTGATAATCAAAAACAAAGTTATATTTGATTACAATCTCACACATCATGCTGTTTAACATATGATTTATACATTTAATATACTACCTGGATGCTACTAATTTCAGTAATACCTAAACACAAATAATTTTATATACATGTAAGTAAGAACACCTTATATTTTTAATTAACACTCTTACATCTTTGGCCATAAAGAGGTAAATACACAGAGCTCCAAGCAGCAGAGAGAGGCACTTTATCCAGAGATTATTAACGAAAACATACTAACTTACCGTATTATGACACTAACTGAAACATGCTTATTGGCTAAAACATACTAATTTAACAGGGTTTAAGAGAAAGGAAACAGCAAAATCACTAAATTAGTTTTAAGTGATTTATTTTAAGGGAAAACATATTTTAACAGGTTCAATATACTCAATAATCACAGAAAAAAGGTTATGTTCAATAAAACACAAAGAGATCACTGTCTATAAAACAAAAATATTACTCAAATGTAAGCTTCAATTAGGCAAAAAAGTGGTACAAAATGTCTTATTACTAGTGATCTGAAGGTTTAAAAAAATAGTGAGAGGGTCACTATAAACCACTCAAACAAATGGTGTGAGTTTTTTGATTTGTAGAGCAACTGGTGAATTTATGTCTAGGGAAAAGGTGAAAATTTTCACCCCTTAGATGAAAACAACACTGCTCCACTGACCTCTATCCTGTGAAGTGTATGTGTGGAAGAGAGATTGAGAAAGAGCACTCTAAACTGAAAAAGAAAAAAAGAATACTCTTGCTTTCCCTGAAGGCAATTTAAAATGACCAGGCACACTGCTTTTTAGATGAATTATGCCTTCTGCATGTCTATATACAGCATGTCAATGAAAAAAAAAAAACCCTAGAATCATTCTAAATGATTGATAAAAGATAAAATATGATACGCCCAATGGATGAATACCACCATTAAATTATAAGTACTAGGTAGTACATTAAAATCTCCATAAATATTAAGTAAAAATATCAAGATACCTAACTATAATTACATAATTATTGAAACTTTCTAAAACCACAAGCGTATACAAAAAAGTAGGGAACATCTTAACAGTGGCAACATAAAGTGTAATTTCCTTCTATTTTCTATGCTTTCAATAATGCTGAGTTATTGTTTACATCTTTATATTAAAGCTACCAAAAAACTTTAATTTTGAGTACATAGACCCACACTCTGTTTTATATTGGGTATTATTACCTTTTGCAGATGTAAACATTTATCACTTTCTATCTAATAAGTTTCTTAAAAATTAAGAGTTTTCTAAGCAAGGAATCCTAACTTCTACAGTCAGAACTTGTGCAAACAGAATTGTAGCAGCAATGGTAAACAGTAATTAAAATACATGTGTTTTAAAAAACACTGAAGAAAAAATTCTTACTTTGGGTTGCTTAATCAAGTCAAGCAAATCCTTTACTTGATGTCGGAGCAGATTTTGACATTTCCACATTTCATTCAATGCTCTGAAAACCCCAAACACACATATTTAAGTAACAAAACAGAATAAAAATCTTTCTAGAATATTACAACTATATAATTTAAGGTTCAAATTATAAAATGAGATGACAGAGATGAGATGAAATTCACAGGACTAAGCAACTGATAATATGTAGAGGGAAAGAATGGAATCAAATATAACACAGCAGGATCAAAAGAAATAATCAGTGGTCGAATTAGGGTAGGAATTAACCAGATAAATTACAAATTTGAGAAATAAAGGGATAACTGACAGCGTAAGGTGTTGTAGCAGGCAGGATGAAATGGAATCAAAGACATAAAAAGAAGAATTAGTTGTAAGAGAATGGGGATACTTTTTCTTAAGACAAATCTTAATTAAATTTTAGTCTGGAATTATTTATAAGTGAATATTCTTTTTATAAGTCAAAAACTCTGATGTTCTCTTAATAGTTGTATTGTTCTCAGGCAGAAATTTAAATCTAAAAAAAATTATACAGGTACAAAAGAAAATATATAAACAACAATATTATATTAATATATAGAGAATAATTAATGTTAATGAAATACTTGATTACAGATTAGAACCACACAATTAAAAATGTTTAAGGAACTCTCCCAAAACAAGGAATACTTTTCATCAGTTTGTTTTCAATTATTCTACACTTCTATTAACCTCTATTACCACACATATGAAACACTGCCAAAAAGCAGTAACACAGATGCATATAAAAAACTCTTTTTCTTTTAATAGACAAAGAACACTGTTTCATATTTTAATTCTCCCCTTTAACAATATGTTTCAAAAATGCCTTTCAATTTTTTAAAGGAGATAAACCAGTTCAAATTTGGGACACTTGAATTCCTTTATAGTAGTCACATCAAAATGGTACTGGGAAAGCAACATGAGGACATTTTCATCTTAGAAGTTATATTTTAAATAGCTATACTTTACTAATTTCAAGTTACTAAGTTCTATAAATTTTCATAAGCACAGTTTAAGAATATAAACATTAAAAGCAAAATGTTCATACTCCAGAGGACTAAAAATCTAACAAGAGTTGTATGATTAAAATAATTTTCAAAGAAATGTAGTAGTCATTTGTAAAATTACTTCTGAACTCCAAAGTCAATGTATTCTCTCTTTCCTATACACTTAATCATTCTAACTTCTGAAAGGCCTAGATTTTGAAGCTTGCTTTCACTTAAAATAAAAGGGAAATTACCTGTTATAGTTACTCATTAAAGATAAAATGTCAAGCTATTTTAAAGCTCATTATAAACTATTACGGCTATAGCTTAAATCAGAAAGTGACCATCTCTAAGAACTTGTATTATAACATGTTTATAGGAACTGTCATTTCAAGTATTTTAATAAAACTGTATTAATTAGCAAGGTAATCTGTGCCTATTTATTGCCTTTCTTAAATAATTCTCTAAAAAGGGAAAAATAATAATACTGGGAGAAGCAATATTACAACAGGAAGAAAAATCTCTATTTAATATTAGTCTGAATTGCAGTTCTGTTGCTAAATGTAAAAACTCCAGTTACAGCCTGGATATTCTTATATTTGTTACCTGACATTTTAAATACACAATTAGTTCCCACAATTCTCCTTGTGGGAGAAAACCCAAACCACAAGTTTGCAGCAACTCAAAGAAAAAGACAGCTACCATCAGGCTTCAGTCAGTGGCCTGCCCAAATGTTGAAGAGGACCTGTTCTCCAACCTTTACCTCCCAACTGACAAATCACCCACGGAACTTAGAAGCACAAAACTATCTCGACGCAAACTTGTTTAATAAAAGAGAAGATCACAACGAAGACCCCGACACCATCTTCTACTACTGTCGCTAACAGGAGTGCTGGGGAACTTGTGAGAGGTGGAAGTACACACTGTTCTCTTTTTCAATAATCAAGATATTTCATTTACTTAGGAGCTTATTCAAAAACTGATTCACATAAAAAGTCTGAAATCTAAGAAATACTTTGTCTTCCCCAAAGAAAAGTAGTCAGAGAATAAAATATATGGCTCTTTCAACAAGTAAGAGTAATCCTAACCAAACAAGTTCTCACCAGGAACATGCCTGACAAGCAGCTATTTTTAAGTCCCTTTCAAACTAAGTTGAAGTCATATATTCAAATAACTTCAGGGCTAGAATGTAATTTAAATGAATAAAGAGGAACAGGTGTTGTAATACAGAGTAGTGAGGCGTGTGGTGAAATCAGAACATTAATGGACCATAAAACTATAAAAGATCAATACTATCTGTATTCAGGAAAATTAAAGATAAGAAAATTTGATACTCAAAAGATTAGGAAAAATTTAAATGTCTGATAATATAGAGGAGGATGTAGAAATCCATAAACCACTAGTAGGAGTATAAACTAGTATGATCATGTAGGAAAACATCTGACACTAGATTACAATGATGAAAAGGCACATAGTCAGAAACTCCACTCCCAGCTATATACTAGTGATTATGAACCTTGGTGGCCCATTAAAACCTCCTGAAAGGCTTTTCTAAAACTCAAAATGCTCAGACTACACTCCAGACAAATTAAGTAATTATTTCTGAAGGAGGGACTTAGTTTTCAATTGTTTAAATCTCCCAGGGTGATCTGAGTAAGTAGCTAAATTTGAGAATAACTCCTATTCATACCTTAGAGAAACTCTTGCATGTGTACATTAAATTGAAAAGTATTTACAGTGGCACTATTTGAAATAGTAAAAATAAATAAATAAATAAAAATGGAATACAGACGTCCATTTTCTGCAATGACTCAAATTTCTGATATCAAAATAATGGAATAAAATTATGGATTAATGACAGTGCAATTTTATAGCACAGTGAAATGAATGAGATACAGCTATGTATAATATGAATGAATCTTGGAAACAGAATAGAAAAAAAGACACAAAACACTATATACACAGTTGTTTCACTTTCATAAAGTTCAAAAACAAGCAAAAATATATTACTGAGCGATACACATATATACACACACATATACATACATGTTACAAATTTTTTTTAAAGGAAACAAGAAACAAGGGTAGAGGTTACCTCTGGGAGGAAGATGAATGGGAGAAAAGTTTACAAGTTGAGTAACAGATTCATAGCTATTTTTATTTTATTACTATGCTTCATAACATATATACGTGATTTATTATTATTACATAATAAAAAAGGTAATGGATTTTGGAGAAAACAACCACAGATAAAGTACTAAAATACTGGTAAGTATAATAGTTGGTCAGCTAATCACAAAAAGTTGGTTAAAGTGAAAATCATCTAAAAAATGATATATATGTACCCTAAATGTTTTATCTTAAAAAACAGATAAATACCCATGCATTCACCAACCATTTTTGTAGAATCAAAGCCTTTCCTTTTGAGTACTAGTCTAGATTGAAATTTACTTTCATCTTTTCAATGGCATATTTTTCAATGTATCGCTTGTGAATAGCACTGTTTCACTTTTGAATTCAATCAAATATACTTATTTAAGTGATGAGCGGTATCTCACATGCTTAGTTTTATAACAACTATCTATACTTTTTATATTTACTGTTATTTTTCTTGTTTTCTATCTTGTTTCTGGTATTAAAGTTTTCATTAATTATTTTTTGTTCCTGTGTTTAGAAGATATACATTTTAACTGCTTTCAGAGGCAACTGTTAAATGCCCACTTATGACATACTTAGTCAACATGTCTGCCCTCACTAATATGATAAAAGAACCTTGGAACACCTTCATACTCATTACTTACCTATCACCTTACATGCTGTTATCTGACAGGACCCACCTGCAGTCAAAATTTTTCACAAAGGCATCAGGCATCAACCAGTCAGAACCATGGGCAGTGGAAGAAGGTCCTGGGGACATTCCAGCCCTGCCCAGGCATGGTAGGGCCATAGGAAGGAGGACTGCAGGGATACTCAGGAAGTCTCACATAGTACTGCAGTGGTGTATGGTACTGGCTAAATACTGGCCTACATGCTACGTACTTTTTAATCCACACTCCCACCCCTTGCAAATAAAACTGTGTTATTACTGTTTTTACAGTCCTTTTTTATACTTATAGAAATGTTTCAAATTCTTGAATCTTATTACTTCTTTACAGATTTAATTTCCTTTCTTACCAAAACAAGGCTATTCTTTAATAATTTTTTTCAAGTAGGACTGGCAAATTCTTCATTTTTGCTTAAAAGTGACATTGCATTTTTCCTCTTGAATGATAGCTGTGTTGAGTAGAGAAGTCTATATTTAGTATGATTTCCAATAGGTTGTTTTGAATATGATATAAATACCATATTTCATCCAATTTAAGAGGCCATCAATTGATTTTCCCATGAGAAAAAGAGTCACCAATTAGGCTATGACAAACCAACAATTTTAGGATGTATTCCAATTCCACAGAAAAGTTTACAAGAAATAAAATTACATATGAGAGTAATGTATTTTACTATGTGTAGTGGAAAAATAAGCTTTGGAACTAAGTAGGATTGAGTGCAAATTCTGGCTCCCTCATACTCCTTGTGTGATTGTGTGGAATGTAACATCTGTGTGATTCACTTCATCATATGTAAAACAGGAAAAACATCACTTAAGCCAGGGTTGCCAAGCTTTTTCTGTAAAAGGCCGGACAGTAAATATTTTAAGCTTTGTGGGCAATCAGATCTCTTTGCAACCTACTTTTCCACGGCAGCACAAAAGCAGTTACACATAACACAAATTCCAGTGCCTGAAATACAGCAGGTAGGGGGGAAAAAAGGTGTATTTCTCCCCTCTACAACCTTTTCCTCACTATTTCTGTATAAAACATAAACAGAAAATAAAATTATTTCCATGGAAAAAATGAAGTCAAAGTCTCATTAAACAGTGGTACAAATGAAAATTACATACAGTCCCTCAGATCTCTCCAATTTCTCAACATTTAATCCCCAATACTTGTAAACCACATTTGCTGGAATACTAAGGATCTACATTTCCTAAAACCTAAAGCAAATCTCTAAGACCAAAAATTTCCTAACCCCTAGTATGATTCGATTAGACTAGCAATGTCTTTTCCATGTCTAACATCCCAATGCCATCTTACCTAAACACCCAAAAGTATTTTCTTAACTACAAAAAAATAAGTATTTGTGCTTACTCTTATGTCAAACTATAACATGGTGCTGTTTAGGCTATGCAACACAAAATTTGCAGCCTACTGCTCTACACCATAACGCAAATTAGTACACCCAGTGAGAATAAAAAGGTAGTATCTTCATAACATGAATGTTTCTTAATGTCTTAAGGAAAACAAACAAAAAAGAATAGGTACATAAACGTTTCTTGAGACACCAACAATATGAATAGAAAACTCATCCTAAAAGATTTCATGTCAGTCAGCTCTATGTTTCAATTGCTTATGGCTTAATCTCATGTTTAAAGTGGTACTTTCTGAAAAAATAGCGAAGTATTATATTACGACATGACCCTTTAAACAATGTTTACACTACATAGATTACAATGTAAAATACAGGTGTTTGTAGTTTCTTTTTGATAAAATCCAATATATTGCAAAAGATGAAAAGAACAGAGTTTGATATTTGAAACATACTTCACAGCATTTAAATCCAGTGTGGCATACAAGTAATATAAGCATTTCATCCGTTCTGTAGTTTCTAAATTGTGAGGAACCATGTATTGAGCAAAGATCCGTTCAACAAGTAACCTACAAAAAAGTAGAGAAGGCATTGCAATGATTTTTTTGTAATGTTCTAAAGTTATATATAAAATTCCAAAACTATGTAAAGAACATATATTAAAGAAGTTCCTGCTGCTCTGAGTGGAAATGAGATTTCCAAATCAAAACCTTCTATCTGTAGACAGAAGGGGACCAAAACAGGATTTAGCTGTACGTGCTGAAAACAGCCCTACACCCAGCTAAGACAACTACCAGCTTCAGGATGTTGGGCACATTATACATCAGGGATTTTTTCTTTATCTCTATAATGCAGAGTTTTAAAATATGACAGGTCCTTTCAAATTTACAAGTGCTAAATTTCTAAGTCAAAACTAAAGAAACTCTTAAGATTCTTTTGCATTTTCATAGGCATCATCATGAAAACAGACCTGGCTAAAAGTACTAAAAGTCCTACAAAATCATAATGTAATTCTTTGTGCACTGATGCCATACCCTCAAAAAGTACAAAAACTTCAATTTTATAAAAACAACTATAAAGTTTCATAGATAATCCAGTTTTTAGTATCTACGCCTCTTAAAATTTTACTATGACCTGCTTCTTAATTTTCTCATTCTGATCTGCTACTGGCAAAATCATTTGGTTTCCACTAATCTATCAAATCATTTCAGACTGTAAGTAGGATTTAGAGCTCTATTAACTAATAAATGACTGCAGTCCATACAAGATCTAATCTGAGCCTGGAATGGAAAAAATATTAAGATTATATTCAGATAACATGTTTTTATATAAATTTATAAACTATTTTTTAGCCTTCAGTAGAAATTGTTTTTAAATGTGTAAAATCCAACAGGTTTTTAAAGTTTTATTTGAAAAAAATTAATGAAGATCCTTGTAACACAATTACATATAAACTAAAATTATAACTATACACATACTTATTTTTAGATATTACTGTTCAAATACAGTAATATCGGTATTTGAATATGGTATTCAAATATGATTCGTATTTGTATCAGAATATGGAACGTAAAACCTGTACCCATCCCTAAAGTTATATGTACATTACTGCTTCATTTATGGCTTGGGTGGGAATGAGCCCAGTCATTCACTAGCATTACCTTGTACTAAAAACTGAGGGAAAAGTGTAAGGTCATAAAGAAAATAGTTTGCATAAACCAATAAATCAAGTTATATAACATTCAAAGTCACCAAATATTTATAGTGTCCTTAACTTACCGATCATCAATACTATTTTGATAATATATATGTAGCAATTTGTCTTTGATCCATGCTATCTGTTTTGCGGCATCTTTTCCAGCTGCTGATTGTAAAGCATATTTCTTATAAATCTGGGCAAGTCCCATCATGGCTTCTTTGCGTACTCTCCACTTAAAAACAAAAAGTTTTATTTATAATGTAAAAAGGCTTCCATTATATAAACTAAGTAAAGTCTAGTTTCCTAGTTTTGTGTTTTCCTTCCCTTTACATATTTTTTTCAAGTCTCAGATACTAAATATCAATTTATAATTACTATATTTATTTAAAAAAGCACACAACTATCACATAAATATTTCTACTATGTAAAGTATGGGAGAAAAATCAACATGTGTAAAGAACTTTAACACTTTAATGTCTTAAACCTATCATCTATGCCTGAAAACAAAAGCTAATCACACTCCATATATTGTGACTTAAAATTGGTGAGGAAAAACAAGCTACCAAAATTTTTGTTCATGTATTTTTAGAGACAGGGTCTCTGTTGCCCAGGCTGGAGAGAAGTGGTGCAATCACAGCTCACCAAAGCCTCTATCAACTGGGCTCAAGCAATCCTCCCACCTCAGCCTCCCGAGTAGCTGGGACTACAGGCATACAATGTCGCACCTAGCTAATTTTTTATTTTTGTTTTTTGTAGAAACAGGGTCTCACTATGTTGCCCAGGCTAGTCTCGAAATCCTGGCCTCAAGCAAACTTCCCACCTCAGCTTCCTAAAATGCTGGGATTACAGGAATGAGCCACTGCAGCCAGCTCAAGAAAGTAAACATTAAAAGACAAAGACAGAATTAAATGGATAAACTGTGACCCATCTCTCACAATTTTGTTCTTAATTAGGGTCTATATTGAGCATAGTTACACTATTACAAATAATAGTAATTAAGATGTATTAAAGGCATATGATATTGGCTTTATCAAATGCTGAATGTAAAGATACTTATCAGTGGTCCATTCTGTACATCTGGGACTGAGTTGAAGTATAAAGGAAACGTATTCAACTTTTTCTTAAACAAGTGTATATTTGTTACAGTGCATCTGGCATCCATTATCTTAGAATAAGTTCATTCTTTAATTTTATATAAACACAGCACTGTAATCAAAAGGAAGCTGGTCATGTTGAAAACATCATGAATCTGCAGAGATTATTAATTTTTTCCTTTATGGTCCTTTTTCCTTTGCTATAGTCTGTCGTTCATAGCAACAAATTATTCCCTTGGTTTTTCTTTCACTTAATTACAGTATATTAAGAATAGTTCTTGTCTCATTCATCCACCAACTACATACTGAAATAAAAAACTTCTACAAATCTTAAAAAGATTTCAGGCCAGTCATGGTGGCTCATGCCTGTAATCCTAACACTTTGGGAG
Organism: Piliocolobus tephrosceles; assembly: GCF_002776525.5. Classification (NCBI taxonomy): domain Eukaryota; kingdom Metazoa; phylum Chordata; class Mammalia; order Primates; family Cercopithecidae; genus Piliocolobus; species Piliocolobus tephrosceles. The sequence goes on from NC_045455.1 coordinate 83,458,380, forward strand.
GCCGAGGTGGGAGGATGGCTTGAGACCAGGAATTCCAGACCAGCCTAGGCAACATAACGAGACCCTGTCTTTAAGTTAAAAAAAAAAAAAAAAAAAAAAAAAAAAAAATTGGCCAGGCATTGTGGCACACACCTGTAGTCCCACCTACTCAGGAGGCTGAGGTGGGAGGACTGTTGGAGCCCAGGTCAAGGCTGCAATGAGCCGTGACAGCACCACAGCACTCCAGCCTGGGTGACAAAAGGAGACTCTGTCTCAAAAAAATAAATATGATTTCAGTTTGTTTATAAAAACTTTGTATCTCTAACTCCCTATGTTATCTCTCTTAATTCCCTCTTCTTCAAAGAGAATTTAAAGATATTCTTTATATTCTAATATTACCAAGAACATATATACAGTCAATTATTTTTCAGTGCTCAATTTTTATATGAATGAATCAAGCAACCATACAATGAACATAACATGATGATCAAAAATACACATTATGCTCCCAACAATACACAAAAACAGCTCAAATTCTAAGTCTAGCTGAGAAAAAAGTCATTTAGAAGGCTATGAACAATGCAAATATCCTTTCCCTCCATGCCTTTTGGCCCTTTTCACTAATTAATACCACAATGAAATATTCAATGAAGATAAGTCTAAATTTATCAGTTAAAATAAATTGTTCTGGATACCTATAGATTTGAAAGGAAAACCATGTGCTTCTTGCCCATTTATCCTCCACGCACAACCAGCATTACCAAGAAGAGTATTAAACAAGGGAGATGGCACGATCAACCTGTTATAATGTTTGTTTGTTTGTTTTTGGAGAAGGAATCTCGTTCTGCTGTCGCCCAGACTGGAGTGGCACAATCTCAGCTCACTGGAAGCTTCGCCTCCCAGGTTCATGCCATTCTGCCTCAGCCTCCCAAGTAGCTGGGACTACAGGCACCCGCCACCACGCCCGGCAAATTTTTTGTATTTTTAGTAGAGACAGGATTTCACCTAGTTAGCCAGGATGGTCTCAATCACCTGACCTCATGATCCACCTGCCTCAGCCTCCCAAAGTGCTAGGGTTACAGACATGAGCCACCGCGCCTGGCCTACAATGTTTTAAAGAATTTACCTAGTCAAAGCTATTCGAACAACCAATAGGCAGGCCTCCCACTTCGTTTGCTAATTAGCACTTAAGTCAAAAAGTCTCATCCTTCACCAAAATTACTCTTATGCCTAAATGAGGCTTAGATACTATTATGGCCAATCAGGAGGGAATGAACATCCATTAAAGTATTTCCTGAGTGCCTAATATATTCCATGCAATATGAAACACAAACATAACAAGATACAGTCCTCTCAAGTTCACTGATTAATGAGTGGAGCTAGTGGGTACTCATTCAAAAAAGCTGGCTTGAGGTCACAGAAAATAGGCTAGAAGCATGGCACTCTATCGAGTTTAGCTTTTTTAAGTTGAAAACATCTTTCATTTTCTATTCCATGTTAATTATAATGCAATCAGCTAGACAACTACCAATTCATACCCATATAACAACAATAGCCCTGAAAGAAGAAAGAAAAAGAAGAGTCAACAACATAAAAGAAGTTGCATCTCAGGCTTTTACAAAAGTCCCTTATCATTAACACTGGTATACAGGCTAAACATCTGACTACCATTAAGAGCTGTCTTATTTTTAGGATTAGAATAAATATCTTTAATGAAGAAACACTGATACAATTTAATATAACAAAAAGTAAAACCTCATAAAGATAATTTCAAATATTAAAATGCCTCCACTCCCCTAAAAAAGGCTAATTATATTTAAATATATATTTAAATATATTTTCAAATACTGTTAAACTTCAAGTATTAAAAATGAAAACTTAGTAATTATTTATTCGTACTTACTCGTTTGTCTAATGTTCTCTCTCTCACAAAATTAAGTAAGTGATCATTGACCAGAAGAATATCCTTTTTAGCAGCTGTAACTATTGACACAATAACATCATGTCTAATAGCTTCCTCAGGGTCATGTGACCTCACTTTAAGATACTCTGAAAGATAACATTTTATTACAATGGAAACTTTAATAACTAAAATGTTTTTAAAACACTGCATGATACCCTTGAAAATAAGCCTTAGCAAAACAATACCTAAGTAGAAGTTTCAAGAAAATTAAGAGCCCAGAAAGGAAGGCAAGGAAGAAAGAAGGAAAATTAGTTCTTCAGTCAAAAAACAGTAGTGACATCCAATTGAGTAGTAAGAGCCTCCTCTCCATTTGGTAGATTGGGTACTGAAGAATTCACTAACCTGACTCGGCGCGGTGGCTGACGCCTGTAATCCCAGCACTTTGGGAGGCTGAGGCAGGCAGATCACTTGAGGTCAGGAGTTCGAGACCAGCCTGACCAACATGGAGAAACCCTGTCTCTACTAAAAATAAAAAATTATCTAGGCATGGTGGCGCACGCCTGTGATCCCAGCTACTTGGGAGGGTGAGGCAGGAGAATCACTTGAACCCAGAAGGGAGAGGCTGCGGTGAGCTGAGATCGCACCATTGCACGCCAGCCTGGGCAACAAGAACGAAGCTCCGTCTCAAAAAAAACAAACCAAAAAAAAAAACAAAACAAAAACATTTAAAAGGTCGGGCGTGGTAGCTCACGCCTGTAATCCCAGCACTTTGGGAGGATGAGGTGGGTGGATCACCTGACGCCAGGAGACCAGTCTGGTCAACATGGTGAAACCCCATCTCTACTAAAAATACAAAAAAAATTAGCCAGGCGTGGTGGCACACAGCTGTAGTCCCAGCTACTCGGGAGGCTGAGGAAGGAGAACCACTTGAATCCAGAAGATGGAGGTTGCTGTGAGGCGAGATCGTGCCACTGTATTCCAGCCTGGGTGACAGGGCGAGACTCTGTCTCAAAAAACAAAACAAACAAACAAAAAAAAAAAACAAACAAAAGTTTTTTAAAGGGGACAAATAACAAGAGAAGAGATCACAACAAGAGATCACAGCAAGAGATGTGTCAACAAAATTTTGGCAGATGGACAACAAGTAAATGTCACAGGACAAAGGAAAAGGATGAAACCCAAACGGGAAAGAAAACAAATAAGCTTATTTCCAGAAAGAACACTGAAAACATTTAAAATAGTTTAAGAACCTATAAGAATGGCTAAAAACAAAAAGACTGAAAACATAAAAGGTTGTCAAGGATGCTAAATGACTGGAACTCTCATTCATTTCTGGGACAAATGTAAAACAGCTTAACTAATATGGAGAACTGTTTTCACTGTCTCTTATAAAGTTAAACATGTATCTACACTATGACCAGCAACTTCATTACTGTTTGCAAAAAGAAATAAAAACGTAAGCCCACAGAAATCCTTGTACAAGGCTATTCACAGTAATCACTATTAACAGCCTCAAATCAGAAACAACCCAGATAACCATCAAAAGAAGAAGGAAACAAATTATGGTATATTCATACAACAGAATAATAACAATAAAGAATAAACAATACAGGATAAATTTCAAAAACATGTTATGTGAAAGCAGACAGATCTCTCTCTCCATTCCCCACCCTCAAAAAGAATAGTACACACTGTATGATTCAACATATATGAAACTCAAAAACAGGCAAAACTAACCTACAGAAATAGAAATCTGAACTAACAGAACTAACTGGAAGGGGATACAAGGAGACTTTTTGGCATCATGGAAATTCACTGTCTCTTCAAACATCCAACTGAACACTTAGGATCTGTACATTTTAAGTTAATTACACTTCTTTTTTAAGTTAAAAAAAAAGAAACTGTAGAACAGACTCTGATATTTTCTCTAAAATACAGATAAATGTGAGTTAGGTGTTCAGGTAGTCATCCAAATACTTTACCAATTAGGATTCACAGAGCTTTCCATATCCCCCTGTGGCAGAGAATAATTGAGTAACTTGTGGAGGCATCTGTTATCTCTGTATGTGTAAATATTAAAATATATACTACTTTATTATAAACTACTTCCCTTTGGTTTCTCCTGTATATTACAAATAGGGCAATTAATTTTTTTAACTTTTTTAAATGGATTGTTTTATCTATTCATTTTATTCAAGGATCTCAAAGGGAGAATTACAAATTATTTGCTTAAAAAGGGAGGACTGGCTCTGATTAGGTTGAGAAGCACTATAGTATAAGGTTCACATGTAGAAAGTGAAATGATCCTGCTAGTCAGGAATGAAGCTGGAGAAATTTAAAATGGAACAGGGTATATGGGGTTTAAAAGAAAATAACTGAAGATGTGATTGAAACTAATAAAAAAAAAAAATCAAAATCTCACTTTTTTTTTTTTTGAGACTGAGTCTTGCTCTGTCGCCCAGGCTGGAGTGCAGTGGCATGATCTCTCAGCTCACTGCAACCTCTGCCTCCCAGGTTCAAGCAATTCTCCTGCCTCAGCCTCCTGAGTAGTTGGGATTACAGACGTGCATCACCACACCCAGCTAATTTTTGTATTTTTTAGTAGAAACGGGGTTTCACCATGTTGGCTGGGCTGGTCTCAAACTCCTGACCTCAAGCCATCCACCTGCCTCGGCCTCCCAAAGTGCTGGGATTACATGCGTGAGCCCCCGCGTCCAGTCTCAAGCCTCACTCTTTCAAACAAAAGCAAGGATTGCTTTATTACTTTTATCACTTTCTCTAGCAGTAAAAACCTCTGAAACTTGCCGTCATATTTCACGTAGGGGAGAAAGAAAGAATCATCTACAGAATGAGTTAAGAGAAGGATAAAGCAAGCCCTCATCTGTAGCAACAGCGAGTAGAAGTTAAAAAGCAAGAAACGACTGACTCTCTAAGGCTACTGGGAAAGAGGAGATGGGAAGCCAATACGAGCCTAAGAAGGAAAGGTATACATTGGCAGGATATTTCCAGCATTGCCTCTCTCCTGCTCAGTCAGTATAAATCCTCTGTGACCTATGTAACCTAACATGACAGCAAGTTCAATGAAAGAAAAATTCTATCTAGCCATGTACAAATCAATGGTGCACACTGTTACACGTTATCAATGGCAAAAAAGCAGGGGTCTGGTTTTAATAACTGAAAAATGTGATTCAAATATTTCAATTAAAAAAATTCAAAATCAGTCTTGGCAACAGACTAAGACCCTGTCTCTTAAAAAACAATTTAAAAATCACAACTAAGCAATACACCTTACTTTTAAAAAATTCAAAATCTAAAATGAAGGCATGAAAATAATAATGTAGTATAAATAAGTATTAAAATTATCATTTTGATTATATATCACTAAAATTTTCAAGAAAAAAGATAAATTTTAAGAGAAATGTGAACAATTATTGCATACTGAATTATTTAAAATTATTTAAGCTCCTTAAAGAGGAGTGATACAATTAAAAATATTTTGGAGATACAACACACCTAAATACTTCGGAGAACAAACCCAGTAGAATGGCACGAACAAGTAAGAGACAACGGGGAAAAAAAAAAAGGCTCTGAAAAACCAGATGAACAAATATAACCAACCTTGGATTCCCAAGAAAACAAAATCCTAAGCCAGTAGAAGAAAAACATGTCAACCAACTCAATATATACTACACTCTTCAAAAGGCATAGGAACTAGCAACAAGTACTTCTGGATCTTAAAACAAGGAAGAGAAGGAAGGACTGGGTGAAGGCTGTTTGAGAAATCCATTTAGGATACTGACCCTATTCCACAACAAAAGAAGTCTGGGGATAAATTCTATAATAAAAATATAAAACAGTAGCGCTAAACTGGGGGACACCAAACAGCTGACGGCATGGATACTATACCCCAAAAGAGGATTATGTGACAACTAATCTGAAATGTGAATGCAGAAACCCATCATTCTTTTCCCAAACACATTAGTAACTCACCTTTAACTTCTAGATAAGATACTCTTCTATTGGAAATTTGACAGGATGAAGAGGAAGTATCTAAACTAAGGGCTCCCCAACAAACAACTCACTCTGATCACCCAAAAGTGAAGTTCAGAGTTGACAGACCCAACCATGTACTCAGAGTGTTCCAAATATTACGGCTTTTTATTCAGCCCCCAACTCTCACTCATGAGCAGATAGCCACAGATTGCCAATCATTTGAGGAAAGCATATACTCAGGGCTTTCCAAACAGCTTTTGATTTAGCGCCCCCACTCTTAATCATGAGCAGATGGCTTTGGATTGCCAATCATTTGAGCAAAGCCTTTAACATGGAAAACAAAGACAAAAGCAAATATAAGGTGAAAAAAACAAATAAGCAGAAACAGACATTTTGGAAGAAAAAGATAAATTCCTCAAAAAACTACTATTGACACTCTCAAAGAAAATACTGTATTAGCAACACAAGAAAAGGATGCTAAAGAAAAAGGAACATCCAGAGAAAAAGGGAAGGAGAAAGGGGAGGTAGAGGAACAGACACACACACAAACGAAGAGGAAAGGAGGGGAAAAAGAAGGGAGGAGGATGGAATGGGGAGAGCAAAGATAGGAGGACGAATGGATGACACTAAAGTCAATGCTATATAGCAGAAGCTCAGAGCAAGCAGTCTAAGGAGTACAGATGTGAGTAGGAAACCAGAAAGCTCCAAGTGGGATGTCTCCCAGAAAGGATGAAACTGGTAAAATATCTGCTTTTTTTAAATTATTATTATTATTATTTTTTTGAGACAGAGTTTCGTTCTTGTTGCCCATGGCACAATCTTGGCTCACTGCAACCTCTGCCTCCAAGGTTCAAGCGATTCTCCCACCTCAGCCTCCCGAATAGCTGAAATTATAGGTGCATGCCACCACGCCCAGCTAATTTTTGTATTTTTAGTAGAGACAGGGTTTCATCATATTGGTGGGGCTGGTCTCGAACTCCTGACCTCAGGTGATCCACCCGCCTTGGCCTGTGCTCAGCCTGAAGCTAGAATTTCTACGGCATAGTTCCCACGTAGGCTGGAAGCATCTACGAAAATGTCTATCTCCAGCAACAATTATTAGTTTCTTAGTTTAAGGACAATTCTAAACTTATTTTAGACATTTGGATTTAAACAGGTCTTGACTTTGACTAGATCATAAGACTAATGTTCCTTAATATTTTAAGAACTTAGGTGAGTCATGGTAAACTAATTTAGCCAAGGCAGAAGGACAGCTTGAGTTCAGGAGTTCTAGGTAAGCTTGGGCAACATACCAAGACCTTGACTCTATTTAAAAAAAAAAAAAAAAAAATCTAGCTTTAGAGAACAACTTCCATGACCTTAAACTAAAACAAAACTTCACCTACTGCCCCCCAAAAAAGGGATTTTTTTTCCCTATGAAATTTATTTTTTTCCACTGAGGAGCATGTAAGAATATTTGCTGTTACATATATATAGTACCTGTTAAGTCCTTTGCTAAATCAGGATGGTTCATGAGACAATGGCTAGCAAATTTCACACATTCCAGGCGGATCGGTACATGGATATCATTAAACCTGATAAAATATAAAGGCACAGAGTGATCTTTAAAATAAGAGAAACAGACATGCATTAAATCTGTACCCAATTTATATTTTTCTAATGAAAGGAAAAAAAAAGTTTATGAAGGAAAATGTAAAGTAGAACCCAAACCATTTTACAAAGTTTCTGATATAAGATGTATATCTGAATGCTCTGGAACCTCTATATAAACTAGGGCAATCTCCTGTGAGAGCTATCTGATTTTAAGGAACCTGATTAAACCATATACATTAGGCTCAAATATAAGAATGACAAAAAATTTCCTATAAACATTATACTTTCAAATACATCTATTTATGCAAGTGTGCATACACAGTTCAGAGAAATATCATAAATCCCAAACTATGTTTGAAAGAAAACTTTCCCTAAAGTATTCCTTTTAAAATATAGGGCATTCACTAATGTATGGCAGATCTCACACTAAACCCTATAGGATATTACATGACTCTAAAAGTGTACCCAAATTACTACTATCCAATTAATCATCACAATTATTACATTGCCACTAATGGCAAAACCACTTTTACATTACATCTGTAAATATGTATGTATCCCTAAAAAGTTAAAATTCTCTGGTTGATATGTCACTTAAGCCTCTTTTAATCTTTTGTTTTCCCTCCAACTCTTTTTTTTTTTCCTGTAATTTGCTAGAGCAACTGCTGTGTTTGTGTATGGTTTTATTCCATAATTTAGATTTTGCTAACTGTATCATTCTGATATGAATTAACAGGCTCCTCTCTCTTCTAAATACTGTAAACTGGTAGTTAGATCTAAAGACTTGATCATATTTGGGTCAATTTATTTTTGCCAGACTACCAAAATACCATAGAGGGTATTGTGTTCCTCCATCAGGAAGCACATGATGTTGAGCTGTCTCTCAACAACTGATGTTCAGTCTGTATACGTTACTTTATCACAGTATGTAAAATAGTAACTAAAAAAAAATTAAGTATCAAGAACATTAAAGTGAAGCCAAAATTTTTCCACTCGATATTTTCATATGTCTTAATTCTATGAAATCAAAAGGCTCCCAAATCTTACATCATTCAATACCTAAGAAACAAAATTTAGCATTATAAAGGAGAGGGAAAAAGTCTTCAAAATCAGCACCAAATTACTCATAAAAATTAGAAAAAAGCATATGCTCTATGAAGTATACCTCCCTTCCCAAAAGTTATAAAATCTAGCCTCTGGTCCCATATAGCTTCCTGAGTGTTTTGAATTCAGGTACTCAATCGTATATACTTTACTATTTCTCAGGTAAACATGCACCTTACAACAATTAAAAATAAATATACTAAGATGTCTTTTAAAAGACTAACTCGTTAAAGTTGGTGTTACTTAATACTGTGTAAATTTTATGTCATTAATATTAAAAGGAAAAATTACAATATGATAGAAAGGTGATATACACATTTACATTAGGATTTCTCCAGTTAAAAACCAATAAAATACATCCCGGCTAATCCAAGTCTTAATTTAAAGATATAATACATATTTATATAGTAAAAGTATTTTTGTTTAAAATATTAAATAAAATAAACTTTAAATTGAGTTGCATAATTTAAACTGACACTCTTCCCTACTGTCTAAAAACTTTCCATTGCATTTAAAAGAAAAAAGTTGGCTTCACTTGACTCACTGAATATAATTATTGAGCTAAATAAGAATCGAGAAATCAGACTGGAGATTTGAAGCTTAACAAACACTTATCACATCTTATATCCTCATTTAACAAATCAGAAAATTGAGACCAAAATATGAAATTTACTGTAATCACTGACAGTTTTTATTAAAATGAAAAGAAAGTGGTGATACCATTGCAAATATTTCAACACAAAGAAAATAAAATCAGTGTCTTTAAATCTCTCTTTTTTTTTTTTTTTTTGAGACAGTCTTGCTATCGCCCAGGCTAGAGTGCAGTGGCAAGATCTCGGCTCACTGCAAGCTCCACCTCCCAGGTTCACGCCATCCTCCTGCCTCAGCCTCCCAAGTAGCTGGGACTACAAGCGCTGCCACCACGTCTGGCTATTTTTTTCTATTTTTAGTAGAGACGGGGTTCACTCATGTTAGCCAGGATGGTCTCGATCTCCTGACCTCGTGATCCGCCAGCCTCGGCCTCCCAAAGTGCTAGGATTACAGGTGTGAGCCACTGCGCCCAGCCAGATCGTACTTGTTTGTTTATAACTTAACTGCATTATTTGTTATGAGAATAATTTGAGGGGGAAAATTCTCTTTTTTTCTGAGTCAAAGCAAGTTTCAGCCAAGGCATTTGTCGGGCTTTTAATATTTCAAGGAGAGGGATCTCTTTAGAAAAGGTAATGAAATGAATACCTCTCACAGAACAGTGACATACACAAACACACTCAAACTTTTGCAACCATTTCAGGGATTTTGTGCATCATTCAAACCATGCAAGGAATCCAGGCCATCATTTCCTTTAACTGAGAAATACAGAAAGGAGGTTAGGAAGAGAAATATAAATAGTCATTTCTTTATTCACTCTGTGAATATTATTATCCTGTCAATATCTCCAAACAACCTAATTAATTTTAATTAATTTGTGGAGGGGCTCTATCTCCCAAAGAGGTATTTTCAGTGGAATTAATCACTGCCTTAAAGTAGTAATATTAACCTCATGGTCATAATACCCTAAGAGATAGCTTTAAAATGCATTATCTTTTAAAAATTAATGAGGATAAAGACTAAAAGAGTAATTATAAATATAGCCAGTCATTAACAACTTTCAAAACTTCCAGAGAACACAGTTTAAACGTGGATAATTTTTTTTTAAAAAACGGTCAGCAGAATCATTTATTACTTTTAAATGGGAAACCAAAATCATATACCTGCCCAAGTAGCACTGCCAAAGTGGCTTGTTTTGAGAAGCCAATTCCGAATCCTTTGCCCCAAACATTTTTGCCAGTAGTTTAACAACTTGTAGGCGCTCCTCATTATCATTGCTCTAAAATAAAACACAATCACAGCTTTAAAATCATGCAGTAGATATTCAGAATAAGGCTGCCCATTCTTTGCCACGATTTCCCTGATGCTCCAATTCCACAGAAAATCTTTCATGAACTCTAAATGAAAAATTACATAAAAATGCTCACTTTACTTCTCACAAAATTAAATGTCATCATAAATGCTCTAATTATCTCAAATTCCATTAAAGAAGTACCCTTTCATGAAAATACATCTTTCAAGTCTGTTCCAATGTTAGAAGCCCCTCCTACAATTAAGGTTTACTTCTATTCAGAGTCAAAATAAACTCTTATAAAACCTACTCAGGACCCTTGAAAAACTATGTGTGGTTTTTCAGAACAGACACTGACAGAGGCCAGGCCTCCAGAAAACAGAAAACTCTGTGTGAATATACTTTCTAGCTCTATTAGTATGTGCTAAAGTCTCCCAGTAAGACACTTCATCTACATAGACCAGATTTCTAAAAGGAGCGCAACAGTAAAAAGAAGAGGACTTAAACCTGTAAAAACTCAAATTTGTTTTATATACTACACTGGGGGCACCCTAGGGATGTGAATTCAATTTTACTACTGATTTTGGCACTGCCAACAAATGACTCAATGGAAAAGTGAATGAGCCAGTCACAATACTAGACTTGAACATAAAGTGTGGGAATCAGGTATATCAAAAGGCATTGATATTCAAGGTGTTATGGAAATGTCACTACACAAACTGTTTTTAAATTTTCAACCAATGCCACAACCTGCCATGCCAAGAGCCCCCACAATATGACCTAACTCGTCTCTATTATTTCTCTCTTTATTCCTCTAAGTAATTATATCTCAAGCCTGGCTGTACATTAGAATCATCTCAAAACTTAAAAAAAAAATTAAAACAAGAAGAAGAACAACAACAACAAAAAAACCTCAATTCCCCAAAACTCTGAATCAGCTAGTCTGGTTTAGTGCCTGGACAGCTATTTCTTTAAGTTTTAACAAGCAAAGATTCTAATATGCAGCCAGGAGTGATTTAAACTTACTTTATGCTATCTTCCAATTATAATTCTTTGTGTTCCACGAATTCACCCGGAACCTTCCTACCTCTATATGCTTCTGCATGCTGTTTCCTTTGCTTCAATTGTACGCTGTTTGTATCTCTTATGACACTTATAATATCTGGCCTCATATTAGATCTGGATTTTTTTCCTCTTCCTCTCATACTAGATGTTAAGTTTGCTGAAAGCAGGGATGATAATTTCCTTATTTTTGTATTTCTCATAGTGTGTAGGAACATGCATAGCATTTACTCAATATCTTTACTAGAGAAAATCATATAAACCAACAAATAATTAGAGGTGTGACTACCTGCTGCCTCACCCAAATCACTAACCACATTAAAAAGGGGATAGGAAGGCCAGTTAATTGAATGGCTCATTTGAGAAACATACCAAAAACATACTCCAGAATATAAGAAGAATACTTATGTACTGGCTACTTGGGGTGTTCACACTACCAATGTGGACTGTTTTGTTTTTGAAAGAAAATCAGAAGTTTTAGATGCAAAAGTCATTTAAGAACTTCTCTGGGTCCACAAAGATAAATCATTATAACTAGCTTTACTTAATCTTATTGTAATGATTTGAAAAAGAAAACTATATTCTCCAATTCTGCAAATAAAGTTCAATTTTACAACATAATTTAATGTCAAAGCAGTTAGGAACATGCTACCAAAAAATTTCACTGGGTTGGGGGTGGTGTTTTTTGCCTGTAATGCCAACACTTTTGGGAGGTCAAGGCAGGTGGATTACTTGAGGTCAGGAGTTTGAGACCAGCCTGGCCAACATGGGGAAACCCTGTCTCTACCCAAAAAATACAAAAATTAGCAGAGGTGGTGGCGCATGCCTGTAGTCCCAGCTACTTGGGAGGCTGAGATGGAAGAATCGCTTGACCCCGACAGGCACAGGTTGCAGTGAGCAAACATCACACCACTGCACTCCAACCTGGGCAACAAAACAAAAAAAATCCTCTCAAAAAAATAAAAAATTCAAAGAACTATATAAAAAGCAAACAAACTTGCAACATAAGCAACATGAGATAATATGCATAAAGGGAAAGCATTTCACACTATGTGGGTAACAAACTCTAAACTATTTTTATGGCCTATGTGGTCAAGGGAACTACTATAAACTGTGCCTTGAAAACATAAGCTTGATGTATAGCTAAGACTTCAAAAGTTAGTCAAATCCTAGAATTTATCTGGAAAATATCTAGAGGAAAATACCATCTTGCTAACCTTACTAATCATTTATTAAGCAGTTACTATTTGCTAGGCACCTGCCAGGCACTGAAGATTCACAGACAGACATGGCACAAATATGTGAAGAAATAATAGTAATACTCCCCCCTTCATCTCTTACATTCAGTTAAAACTATTGTAAAAATTAAAAAGCTATAAATAATGCTCTTTGCTAATAACTTGGTTGGTAGAATCATATTATTTTTACAAGTTACCTTTAATTTAAATTCAAGCTGGGGTAAAACAGAGAGCAGCAAATGACTATCAATATTGTAGAGCTCCAAAATTAAGTCAAAGACATGCTCTGACAAATCGCTGATAGATGTTTTCCCAAGCATCAGAACCTGATTAAAAAACTTTTGAGAAAGAAAGCCTACCATTAGTAGAAAAACCAGAGACAAGATGAATGTTTTAAAAATCGTAATTATTTGACCAAATTCATTATTATTTTATACAAAATCAAACTAGGCATATCAAAATATTTTCTAACATTACATGGGAAACCAGTACAGGCTACAGGAAAAGATAAAACATGGAATCCATCTTGTATACAATAAAACAGACCGAAACATTTCAATAAACATTCTACTTTTCAAATATACTCTGCTCCCCATTATAATATTGACTATATTCTATCCTATGTTATTATTTGTGTATATTTCTGGATGGTTAATTTTATGTGTCAACTTGACTGCATTAAGGGATACCTAGAGAGCTGGTAAAGCATTGTTTCTGGGTGTGTCTGCAATGATATCTGCAGAGGAGATTGGCTTATAGACTTAGTGGGAAAGATCTGCCCTCAGTATGGGCAGGCATCATCCAAATAGGCTTGAAGGCCCAATAAGGCAAAAGGAAGTGAATTCACTGTCTTCGGGATTGGGACATTCATTTCCCACCCTTGGACAGCAGCACTCCAGGTTTTCCTGCCTTCAGACTCCAGAAACTGCACCAGCGGCCCAGTCCCCTGCTAGGTTCTCAAGCCTTGCCTTCTGCCTCTGAGAGTAACACCACTGGCTTCCCTGGTTCTCCAGCTTGCAGACAGCCTACTCTTGGACTTCTCAGACTCTGTAATCTCATAAGTTAATTCCCCTAATAAATTCCCTCTCATACATATACATGTGTCTCTCAGTGTGTGTGTATTTATACACTATGTGTGAATATACACACACATGTATGTGTATGTGTGTCTGTCTATACATACACTCACTCACTATTGGCTATTTCTCTAGAAAACCCTGACTAAAACAATGTCTTAATCTCCCCAAGGGTGAGGGAAAATAGCCTGTTCACCTTAGTACATACATAAGAAAACATCATCCCATAGATACAGCCTTCTTACATTTTCATAGAAGGCAATTCTATGTTTGAAATATGTAATTTTTTACTTCTGATGAAAAACTACCTCTTTCTAATTCTTTGTCTTCTTTTACGTTCTGATGTGTACATATCTACAGGGTTTACAACACTAATTAAAATCCAATTAAAAGCACACACAAACACAAGGAAAATCCAAATTTAAACAATTTTTCCTTACCATATAGCTAGCTCTAACTAGTTTCCACACTCAGATCATTTATCATATTACTACTGAAACTGGTAAAGATGCATGGCATAACTGTCAAGTTCCTTTCTATTTAAAACCTTCCAAAAACATAAACAGTTAACCAAAAGCATACCCTGCCATATATCCTTAATGGTTTCCTGAGTCTCAGAGGAGAAGGAGTCAAGGATTCTTTATACCATGCAAGCTGCCCTAATCTCTTCTGTGACAGTTAACACACAACTGGCTTAATTACACTTTAACTTTCTTTACTGAGAGTACAGAGTGGAGAATTTCATATTTCTATGTCTTTTCTGCTTCCTTTTACTTCTTGGGTTGTTTTTATGTGACTTTTTTAGGTCTATGAATCAGATTAGACTACCCAGACATGAAGAAAGAAGAACAAATTCTATTTTGCTATTCTTTCTTTATTGGTTTTAAAACGAACCTGTTTGTCCTTCCTATTTATCAATTTTATGGGAAGAGAATTTCATGACATCAAAGGTTAAATTCTTACTCAGGTTGAAAATAAAGTGGCTTTTTTGCTTCCATTCACAAATTTTCTCCTGCTTAACAAATAGAAAAAAAAATACTACCTATTTAATAAATAGTATTTTCCTTAATAAAGAACAAAAACCCTTCCCAATCTCACCATCAAAGTGGTCAAACCATCATCATCTTCTAACAGTCTGGGAAAAACTTATTTGAAAAATTAAGAAAAAAAAAAATCATTCCCTGGTTTAATTTCTCACAAATTCCATTAAAAAACATGTATTGAACACTTTTATAATCTCCAAAAAGACAATGACCAAGTTGGTCTTCTCCAGTGTGTAAAAGCCTACCTAGCACAGTGCCTGATACAGAGGAGGCACAAAATATATGTTTGGTAAATGAATAAAAAATATGCAAAAGACAGTATGATACAAATATGGGTAAAACAATCCAAGCCCTTCCTAAGGGCTGAAAATTTAGTGGAGGCAGATTTAGAGTTGATTAAAAATTTCCTTTCTAAAATTCTTTCATTTACAAATAGGTAACTAATTACATACTATAAATTAATTTTTTTGTACAGCAAATGCCTCCTAATGAAAGATGTCACCAGTCAGTAATAAATTCTATCTTAATTACAAATAAATTATAAAAAATTATTAATAAATTCTACCTTAAATATACATGGCTAATTTTAATTACAAAGTGCTTTCACATTAAATAATACATTCTCTACCACCACCCAAGCATTACAGGTGCAAAAACAGAGGCTCAGTGGAATTAAGCAATTTAACCAAATTTCACCTATTCCAACAAGGATTGGATGTACTTTTTTTAGTCCAACAAAATAATTTTTTGCCATATCCTAAAATTTGTGATAGAAAAAAGAACTAGTGAAAAATAACATCATTAAGAAGTGATGCATGTAGGAAATTTTTAGAATTATCACCAGGTACTCTTTGTTCTTGATATTCCATTTTACCTTTTAAACAAATATATATGTACTGCTCAGCTTCCTAGGTCATTGTGTTACAACAAATTCTATTAAGAAAAAATAACCTAGGCTGGGCATGGTGGCTCACGCCTATAATCCTAACACTCTGAGAGGCTGAGGCAGGAGGATTGCTTGAGCACAGCAATTCAAGAACAGCATGGGCAACATGGTGAATGAAACCCTGTCTCTACAAAAAATTTTTTAAAAAAGGAAAAATTAGCCAGACATGGTGGTTCACTCCTGTAGTCCTAGCTACTCAGGGGGCTGAAGTAGGAGGATCACTTGAGCTTCAGAAGCAGAGGTTGCAGTGTGCCAAGATCACACCACTGAACTCCAGCCAGGGTGCCAGAGCAAGACTCTGTCTCAAACGACAACAAAAAAAATTTAATAAATAAATAACCTATACCACCACAGTGATTTCTTAAGTCTTGATATGTAAGAAACACTATCTATTTAAAAAAAAAAAAAATGTGTCTGTATGTGTGAATGAAAAAGAAAAACAGAAAAGAGAGAGAAGTGGGGTTATTATCTCAGTATCTTACTCCTATTTTTACTTGCTAATTCTCAACTAGGAAGATCAGTAAATAATGGCTTTTTCAACTGTAAGTCCAAAAGGGCTAAGAATGATTTCTAACACTGAACTAATTTTACCCTACTATAAGACAATTAAGTTCACTAGAAAGTGATTTTATATGTAATTATAAAGGTTTGAAATGGAAACCTAAGTAGACATAAAGGAACTAAAGGGAGGGAAAAAGCAATTTTTATTTCTTAGCTAACCTTCAAATAAGGCAAGGAACAAGAAAACAGGAAGAAATAAGAAAATAGTGGACAAGGTACTGGGAGAAAGTATACATAATTCAATGTGTGCTCAGAACACTCTGCTTGGCCCCTGCTCCTCAGCTTTTGATATAGATATAATATGAAAGTTTGGGGAGTTCACGGGGGAAGGATTCTATTTCTGCACACAAGAATAACAGGAAATTAACACAAGGTATAAGTGATGAAGAAATGTGTTTACCTTGATGTATTCTGGGATTGTTAAAAATATTTCCTCAGCCTTTTTTTCTTTTACTTCCATTATAAATATTTTCAAACATACAAAATTATAACGAACCTAATCACCTAACTCTAATAAGTATCATCATTTATTGTGGGTTTTTTCCTTTAATTGCCCCAATCAAATATTGATTTTCCCCAATCAGAGTAGAGATATCAATATGGTACAGTGATCTTTTCTTATTTTTGTGCCAGAAAAAGAAACCAAAATAAGATGTGTTTCCCCTCGACCCGCCCAAAAAAAAAGAAGAGAAAAAAAGAAACTGGCTTGGCAATATGAGTTTAAATAAATGGCCACCAGGAGGAGCTCACCTAGTGTGCTCTAATGGCCCATGGAAATAGTCATTTAGAAGTACTTGAAGCAAGGGAAAAGGATAATTACAGAATGTTTAAGTCTAGGTCTACACACTTCAAGTGCCACTAAGCCAATGATGAAAAAATTCAATCCAACCAATTTATCTCAGCCAATACCCATAGCTTAAAAACTGCAGAAACCAATATTTGAAGTTCCCTGACAATCTTCGAGCAATTAAGATAGGTTACAGAATTTGATTCCACAGCTTCTGAAAGTTTACCCTTCAAAACAATTTCCTTACAAATTAAATTAACTTTTCCAAATCATCGTATGTTTAGGATTCTCTAAGGCTATAAGCCAGAAACAAAAGCTGGAATTTATTAAGTTACTGTTTTATGAAGTATGTTAGTTTTCAAAGTACATCTTTTCATGATATATTTCATACACTGACTTTAAATTTGTGTATACTACAAGAAAAACTCTCCCTCAATAAATTTTAGGAGAATGCATAAGTAATTACTAAAGGCTTTCTTTCTTACTTTACTCAGGAATGCAAATGTATATCCTTTACTTGTCTGGAGGTGAGTGAAACTGAAAAGCAGGTGGAAGGACTGTACTGTTACACAATTCCAAGGAGCACAATTAACACTGTACTCTACATTTGTATTCTAGGAGGCACCATTCACATAGAATATAATATGAATACTGCCACCTAAATCTGTACAACTCAAAAGAACTGTGGAGAGAAAATAAAACTTACCATAAACTTCTGTCAGTGAACCTAGCAGCTAAAAAATATTTCTTCTAAAAATAAATACAAGATAGTCAATCATAAGTAAGTAGATTTGGTGTGATACTGAAAGGGTTCATTTTATTACAATTGTTCCTCTTTTTCAGAAAAGATAGATTTATATGGAATCTAACCCAGGAATAGCAATAGATAAGCAACTTTTACTAAATCACTACTGCCATTCATACTTGCCTTCAATTTCTAGGTCTTAATATTAGTTCATATCTTCTTCTTGTACAAATCAATTTAAGCTCCAAAAACCTGTAAGCAATGTCTCTGAATAATGAAAAGTTCCACAAGTTTTATCTAATTACATTTAACTCTATTTCTATCAGTAAAAACAAACAGAATATCTTGCTAACCAAAATAAAACTGTTTTAAGTTCTCAGGCAATTTGAAAGAAAATAAAGAACAAATAGGATGAAAGCAAGCCTTCCAAAAAATATTAAGCAAGAATAATTTTAAGAAGAAGAAAGAAAATATATTACTTAAGGGTTAAAACAACACAAATTTGTTGTTTTTAAAACTATACACCATCTGACGAAATTTTGCTTCTAGCAAGTCTTTAAATTTTCAGTTTAATCCTTCTGACAACCAATTACAAGACTTACATTGGTAATATATGGCTCAATAGCTTGAGCTGTCCTCTTCAGTAAAGCCTTTGCCAAATCATATGCTTGCTTGTTTAAATTCTGAAAAACATAAACAGTATCTATATTATATATCTCTAACATGAAAAGCAAAATATTACCTGTATTCAAAATGCTACTCTTGAGTAAATGAATGAAAAAATTAAGACTCAATTGGAATAAAAGAGAGAAGGCAAAACCACTTTTCTTTTTAAGGACTAACTGGCCTACTGGATCTAAGATTCCATCCATGTAAGGATAATTATATTCTCTTCCTATTTTGTTCATAACATAATGTAAACCACATAGAAATGGTCAATAAACGCTTATTAGATAGAGTCATTCTAGATCTAGTCCCAAAATCAAATCAGTTAATTACAAACACAGATTGTTCCACTTCAGGTCCAAAAAAAACCAAAACATCCTAAGAGAATGAACTATGTTCTAGTGTGGGCAGCGATGGGGAACCTACAGGCAGGGAACGACAAAGGAGTTTTCAGCAGCTGTGGGAAAGCCGATTACTCAAACACATTTCAGAGCACAAGTTAAGTAGAAGGATACAACAGAAAATACAACAAATAGTAAAGTATGGAGGGAAGACAACAAGAAAAAATATAAGAAGCTATGTTTCTCAGAGACTTTGATAATGATACAAGGAAGTAAAGATAAAAAATGGAGTCACTACTCCAGTTTAAACATATTCCAGAGAACAGGAACACTGCTGTATATATCCTTTTTTTTTTTTTTTTTTGAGACAGAGTCTCGCTCTGTCGCCCAGGCTGGAGTGCAGTGGCCGGATCTCAGCTCACTGCAAGCTCCGCCTCCCGGGTTTACGCCATTCTCCTGCCTCAGCCTCCCGAGTAGCTGGGACTACAGGCGCCCGCCACCTTGCCCGGCTAGTTTTTTGTATTTTTTAGTAGAGACGGGGTTTCACCACGTTAGCCAGGATGGTCTCAATCTCCTGACCTCGTGATCCACCCGTCTCGGCCTCCCAAAGTGCCGGGATTACAGGCTTGAGCCACCGCGCCCGGCCCACTATATTTATTCTTAAACTCACACTCTTTACTCAGCATAGTTTTAGATTTACCTGCCTTAATGCTTGTATTTTATTATTTCATTCATACTAACTGCTGTTTAGATATGATATACTACAGATTCTTTACTGAACCTCCTATTCACTGACATTATATGTCTTGTACAAGTCTCCTTGTGTAAATGAGAAGTAATTTTCTGTAAATTCTATCTTGGCCAGTTTTCAATTAGGCTGTTTAGTCTTGCTCTTATTTATTTTTAGATTTTCTCCACAGATTCTACGGACTAAACTTTCATCAATTACAGATGTTCCTCTACTTTTGGTGAAGTCACATCTCAATAAACCCATAGTAAGTCAAAATGCACTCAACAACCCAATAAACCCATCATAAAGTAAGTCAAACCGTTAAGTCAGGAACTGTCTGTACATGTATAACATACTTTAGTCTATATCTGTCTTTTCACAGTATTTATGGTGTCTTAAAGTATGGAGACGTTTTTCATTTTTTTTAAATTGATATGTAACAACTGTGCTTATTCTGGGGGTACATGTGCTGTTTTGATACATGTATACACTGAGTAATAATCAAATCAAGGTACCTGAAATATCCATCACCTCAAATATTTATGTACCTCTTGAACATTTTATCATTAATCCTTTCAAGAGTATTTATATATTTTTTTTAAATTTTGTCAGAATGTTTTATTCAGTGTCACTCACTAAATTGCAAGGAGCTATGCAAGTTATGCAAAGGGCTGCAAAATAGTAATTGCCTTGAGAAATTTCCACCCTAAGCTAAATGGACTAAGCAAAGATTGAATCTATAAGTACTTGGTTTGGTAGATCCTACGATTCTAGTTTCTGGAAGTACCTACAGGTCCTCTCACCACAACAAGGCCAAGGAGAAAATGTATAATCAGAAAGGGTGGGTTTATCTTCCCCAACAAAGTCTTCTCCATGACAATGGATGGATGGAGACCTCAGACGCCTCTGGTAGTCAGCTGCTCAGTGCAGAAAGCCAAGCTAGATACTCGATTGTGTCTAGGAGGGTTTGTCTTGGCACAGCTGACAAGTGAATGAGGGTTCCAGAGAGCTAGGCTTAGAGTCCAGTCAGGCACAACCCATTTGAAAGGCTTAGCAGGTCTCCCCCTGGGTATTCAGCCTTCCTACCTAGGGCATTCTGTGGCTAGATTCATAACCTCTGTCTTCTCACCTGAGCACACAGGCAGTAGAGTTTGTGGCATCAGGCCAGGTGTTCGTTTGCCCAGGGGAAGTCACTAGCTGGGCCCCAGGCTGATTTTTACAGCTCATTTAATAAAACGGATTAACAGGGATTATAACTAGATGTGGGCACCAAGGTGAAGGAGACAATGGGACAAGCCTCTGCAGATCTGCTTGCCAGCTTCCCCCTTCCCTCTTGTGGTCACCAGAGGCAGAAGTGAGGCTGGTCTGGGTAGAGTCAGCACATGGTGCGCTGCATTCAGAAGGTGCAACAGGAAGGAGTGAGGGGTGGGAAAAGGAGCAAGATGGCAACTGACTAGGAACCCACAGCACACCAGGACCTGTGAATTTTATTTAATAAACATATTATCTGAATTTCTGAGCTCTAATCTTGCTATTAGTAGTGTCTGCTAAGTTTCAGGATTCAGACACTGTTTTCTTTAAGAGTTTGATTTTTGAATTATGAGATCATTTTCAATCAAGCATTATTTGTGTCAATGAGACTATATCTTGCTAGAGAGGTCTTATATTTGCACAGATAATTACACTGGTGATTCCTGTCCTCCTCTCCTTAACCCACAGCCTTCTAAATTACAGAACCGTATTTCTAACTGGAGATTCAGTCATTTTCTAAAATCAAAACACAAACACACACACACACACACACACACACAAACATAACATCTTAACATCACACAGGCAAAAAACACTGTCACCAACATATTACTCCTCTCCCATTTAGTAGAGACTTCCCTTTAAATTTCACCAGTCCTCTTTATCTACATTATCACTGTCTTTTAGTTATGGCCCTACTTGGTTCCATCTTCTGACAAGTAAGTTATGTAACAGCATCTAAGTAGCTACTAACTCACTCCCTGAAATATACTCTATACACAACCAAATCAAAACAAGTATGTTATTACATGAAATCTACAATTTCTTACTAGTGACTAAGTGTATCTCTTTATTACACATTAAACACAATAAATATGTATTAATATAACTAAACCAATGGATTCTCTAAAAGGTTAAAGCAGGATAAACCATATTTAGAACCTAAGCACAAATTTTAAGCCTTAATGTTAACAGGCATTAGACACATTACAGTATTATATTGTTACTCACCTTATGAGCAGGTACCAGATTTACTAAAACTGTATCCAAAAGCTCCTGAGACACTGTATCACCTTCACAAATAATAGAGCTCATAAGGTCTACCATGTGCATATGGACTTTCTGATTGTGGCCATTGCTGAAATTCAAAACAGATTTTGTTTCAATTACAACTGAGATACACAGGATTTACTCTTAAGATGATACTGACAAGCATTATGCTTCACAAAAATAAAACTAAAATATTAAATAAAATGCTATGTATATTCATTTAAAGCTTCCCTCTCTCCCACATCATACAATAGTATACAAATTTTATTTTTAAACTACATTTCTTAAATTATTTTTCCCTAATTTTAACCAGTCTCACAATCAAAAGTAATTACATCAAAAGCAACTTCAGTTCTGCCTTAAATTCAGAAAACTGAATTGCTTTGAAGTTACTTCTAGTAAATAATTTTAAAGAATACACAAAAAGCTCAAATAGCCACATGCATTAAGAAGTCAGTATGTATTTTTGATAGACGAATAATGCAATCCAAAAAGTTTTACATTGGCCTTATGCCATTCATCTAACCAATAATTACATATAATACAAAATCAAGCTCTATTCACTTTTGAAACATGTATAAAAATAAATTTAAGTGTATTAAAAGTTACATCTCTTAGCCTTCTAATATTAATTGCAACAGTTTATGCAGATTCACCTACATGTTCAAAATTTGTTATCTTTTTTTAATGTTACATACTTCATAAAATAAACTTACTTTATAACTGAAAATAAGGTTCTGTATAGCTGGGTGAAAATTTCATTGCTATCTTCTAACTCAAAGCATATGTTATATGACTTGACCCAAGCAATGTTCTAAAAATAAGAGGTAAAAAAGTGAAAGTTAAATATTTTGATCAGTAAAAATATATAAACAAAAATAAATATAAAATGTCATCTCAAGATACAAGATATTACTTACCTCAAGTAAATAAAAATACCTATTGAATTGTGGGCTCTTTGTATCCTCTAGCCCCTTCAACTGTCTTGTTATAAACATAAATATATCCTTAAATAAAAAAAAGACAAAGTGCCATTCAGATTATGAACACTAAATGAAAATATCCATGAAATCCCTAGAGTTTATTCAGCACTCATGTGTACATATCATAATAAACTATAAAGAACCAGAAAAAATTTTTATTTGGCTAAAATTTTGTTAAAGTATATCTCTGTATGAACAACATTAAATATCTTACATTAAATATCTTACTATCCTTCATAGGAAAACAGTAAATCATTTACCATAATCTTAAAGTCAAAAAACTTCATCTTAGAACAAAAGATAAACAAATAGACCTGAAAACTGAGACAGCTAAAATTTATGCTATTTTTAGAATAAAAAATGTTGCAATGACTGAGAGCTGATCAGGTTTCCTGGAACAGCAAAATATATGGTAATTAAATAGCAAAAGCAGTTTAGGAAACAATTTTTGTAATTGCCAAATGACAATACAATAGATACCACAGAGAAGCTCAGACTCTTAGAAGTCAATTTGTCAAGCTTCCTACTAATCATTGTAATTACTTGCTTTTCCCTATCTTTCTAAATCTATTCCCATCTCATATTTTTGACTAATTTACTATATGTGCATTTGTATTTACATTTGTATACAGCAACCACACAATCAAGTCTGCATAACAACCAGCTAACAACACGATGACAAGACCAAATGAGCATATACCAATATTAACCTTGAATGTAAACACACTAAATGCCTCAATTAAAAGATGCACTGTGGTTAGCTGGTTAAAGCAGCAAGGCCCAACTGTAAGCTGTCTACAAGAGACTCATTTCATACACAACAACACTGATAGGGTCAAAGTAAAGGGATGGAGAAAAATCTAACAAGCAAACAGAAAAAAGCAGGGGTTGCTATTCTAAACCAATAATGATAAAGAAGAGCATTACATATTAATAAAGGGTTCAATTAAATAAGAAAACCTAACTATCCTAAAAATATATGCATCCAACAAAGGAACACACAGATTCATAAAGCAAGTTATTAGAGACTTATGAAGAGACATAGATAATGACACAATAATAGTGGGAGGATTTAACACTACACTGACGGAATTACATTATTGGGACAGACAACTAACAAAGATATTCAGGACCTAAACTCAGCATTTGACCAAACGGGCGTAACAGATATCCACAGAACTCTCCATTCAAAACAACAGAATATACATTCTTCTCATCTGCACATGGCACATACTCTAAAACTGACCATATAATAAGCCAGAACAATCTTCAGCGAACTTTTAAAATGTGATTCACCACATAATGATGACCACATATGTTGAAGTTGACAGCCAAATCAAGAACACAATACCAGCTGGGCACGGTGGCTCAGCCTATAATCCCAGCACTTTGGAAGGCCAAGGCGGGTGGATGGCTTGAGCCCAGGAGTTCAAGACCAGCCTGGCCAACAAGGTAAAACCCCATCTCTACTAAAAATACAAAAATTAGCCAGGCATGGTGGCATGTGCTTGTAGTCCCAGTTATTCAGGAGATTGAGACAAGAGAATTGCTTGTACCCAGGAGGCAAAGATTGCAGTGAGCCGAGATTGTGCTACTGCACTCGAGCCTGGGTGACAGAGCCAGACTCTGTCTTTAAAACACACACACACACACACACACACAAAACACAATTCCATTCACAACAGCCACAAAAAGAATACCTAGGAATACAGCAACCCAGGGTGCTGAAAGATCTCCACAAAAAGAATTACAAAACACTGCTCAAAGAAACCACAGATGACACAAACAAATGGAAAATCATTTCATGTTCATGGATAGGAAGAATCAATATTACTAAAAAGGCCATGCTGTCCAAAGAGCAATTTACTGAATTAAAAGCTATTCCTATCAAACTACCAAGGACATTCTTCACAAAATTAGAAAAAAAACTATTTTAAAATATCTATGGAACCAAAAAGGACCCCAAACAGCCAAGGCAATCCTAAGCAAAAAAAAAGAAAAAAAAACAAAGCTGAAGACATCACATTACCCAACTTTAAAGTATACTACAAGGCTATAGCAACCAAAACAGCATGGTACTGGTACAAAAACAGACACATAGAACAATGGAACATAATAGAAAGTCCAAAAATAATGCTGCACACCTACAACCATCTGATCTTCAACAAAACCACAAAAGCAAGCAATGAGGAAAGGACTCCCTATTCAATAAATGGTGCTGGGATAACTAGCTAGTCATATGCAGAAGACTGAAACTGGACCCTTTCCTCAAACCATATACAAAAATCAACTCATGATGGATTAAAGACTTAAATGTAAAACCTAAAACTATAAAAACCCTGGAAGATAACCTAGGAAACACCATTCTGGACAAAGGACCTGGCAAAGATTCCATGATGAAGATGCCAAAATCAACTGCAACAAAAACAAAAATTGACAAATGAGACCTAATTAAACTAAAAAGCTTCTGTATAGCAAAACAGTTAAGAGACAACCTACACAATGGGAGAAAATATTTGCAAACCATACATCAAACAAAGGTCTAATACTAAGAATGTATAAGGAACTTAAACAATTAACAAGCAAAAAACAACTCCATTAAAAAGAGGGCAGGCCGGACGTAGTGGCTCATGCCTGTAATCCCAGTACTTTGGGAGGCCGAGGTGGGCAGATCACAAGGTCAGGAGTTTGAGACCAGCTCAGTCAACGTGGTGAAACCACTCTACTAATACAAAAATTAGCTAAGCATGGTGACGGGCGCCTGTGATCAAAGCTACTGGGGAGGCTGAGGGAGTAGAATTGCTTGAACCTGCGAGACGGAGGATGCAGTGAGCCAAGATTGCACCATTGCACTCCAGCCTAGACAACAGTGCAAAACTCCGTCCAAAAAAAAAGAGGGAAAAGAACATGAAGAGACATTTTTCAAAAGAAGACATACGTATGGCCGACATGCGTATGAAAAAATGCTCAACATCACTGATTAGAGAAATGCAAATCAAAACCACAATGAGATATCATCTCACACCAGTCAGAATGACTAAAGGTAAAAAGTAAAAAAAATAATAATAGTAACAGATGCTGACAAAGTTGCAGAGGAAAGGGAATGCTGATACATCACTGGTGGGAATATAAATTAGTTCAGCCATTGTGGAAAACAGTTTGGCAATTTCTCAAAGAACTGAAAACGGAACTACCATTTGACCCAGCAATCCCATTATTGGGTATATACCCAAAGGAATATAAATCATTCTACCATAAAGACACATGTATGCTTATGTTCGCAGTAGCACTATTCACAATAGTAAAGAGAAGGAGTCAACCTAAATGCCAATCAACAGTAGAATGGATAAAGAAAATATTCCATATACACCATGGAACATTATACAGCCATAAAAAAGAATGAGATCATGTCCTGTGCAGCAACATGGATGCCACTGGAAGCCATTATCCTAAGCAAACAAACATAGGAAGAGAAAACCAAATAGCGCATGTTCTCATTTATCATTGGGAACTAAACATTGAGTACATATGAACACAAAGAAGAGAACAGACACCAGTATCTTCTTGAGGGTGGAGGGTGGGAGGAGGGAGAGGATCGGAAAACTACCTATTGGGAATCATACTTATACCTGGGTGAGAAAATAATGTGTACACCAAACCCTCATGACATGCAATTTACCTACATAACAAACCTGCAAATGTACCCCTGAACCTAAAATAAAAGTTTTTTTTTAAAAAAAGGTTACTTAAAACAAAACAAGTTACTTTAATAGTAGTACTGTGGAAAATATGTTCTCTATGAATGAACCCTTGCTGGACTGCTGAAAGTATACATGCCATATTGACTCTATGTGGCGACGGTAAGACAACAGTCACTTATAACCTCACCAATTACTGCCTAAACATGAAGCCAACTGTATAAAAGGGGTTTGCTGATGACAACAACAAACTGAAAGTGGAAAGGTAAGGCTCAAATATCACAATTTTCTAATATGTATACAACGCTACTATAGACAAAATATATACACATATATATGAACTTGACGCTAATCAAAACGAAGTGAAATCTCCTAAATATTTAGAAAGCACCCTCAAAGTCAATAATTTTTAAGTACTGTCCTCCCAAAAGAAAAAAGTAGCATTTAGAATAAGACTCAAAAATTCCTAAGAAAAACCAAATACTTACAATTTTTCAGCTAGGGAATAATGCAAAAAGACCCTAATTTCAGCTCTTTTACAGTCTTTTCATAAATTGTCCTGTTAGAAACAGAACAGATATGTAGCTATTCTTTAGGGAGAACTTCTGGTTACCCCCAAAGCCCTGAAATAGGTCCTTGATTATGCAAACTGAAAGATCCCCAAGAGAGGCAAGTTAGACTTCCTCCTCATGAGAAGGCCAAAAAGACATCTAGTACGGCAGAGCCACAGCCACCATCAAACAAATAGAATCATTCCTTAAACCGATTAAGCATCTCCAAATGAGAAATTCACATTTAGAAACCAAGCTAGTACCTGGGTATACAATTACATGGACCAGCCAAATCTTACAATTCAATTCCACCTTTAAATGACAAATATTGCTCTCTACCTCCCCCATCCTAAGATTCTTTTACCAATCAAAATTTAAAACAAGCATGCCCAAAACAGGTTGTACATTCTCTACCTGAATTTTGGTAGACTTGATCAAATAAGCACATTCCTCACTTCAATTATCAAGAACTCCATGAGTCTAAGAACCACACCTGGGTTTTTTTCACCACTGTAAATTCAGTTCCTGACACATAAGTAACAGCAAGACTTATTAAGTGAAATAAACATAAATTGTCTGCCATTTTTTCATACTGTGGATTAATAATCTTTCTATGGACTCATTTTCTAATCCATAGTTTCCACAATTTGTTTTTTTTCTTTTTTCCGAGAGTCTCGCTGTGTTGGCCAGACTGGAGTGCAGTGGCACAATCTCGGCTCACTGCAACCTCCACCTCCTGGGTTCAAGTGATTCTCCTGTCTCAGCCTCCACAGCAGCTGGGGTTACACACATGTGCCACCACACCCAGCTAATTTTTGTATTTTGAGTAGAGACGAGGTTTCACCACGTTGGTCAGGTTGGTTTCCAACTCCCGACCTCAGGTGATCCGCCTACCTCAGCTTCCCAAAGTGCTGGCATTACAGGTATGAGCCACCACACCCGGCCTCCACAATTATCTTTTATTGTTGCTGTTTTTAATTCCTACCTGACCTGACTTATAAACATTCAGTATCTTTTGCACGATTCCAATTACTTCATGTTTTCTACCAGCATTTTCCTAAAAAGATCACTCGTGCTATTCCCCTTCTCATCTTTTAAAGATTTTGCACTTATATAGTTTTAATTACAATTACTGTAACCAAGAAATACATGCCTTTTGTATCTTTCCATTAAAATTTTGTTCACTGATTTTTTTTTTTTTTTTTTTTTTAATAGAGACAGGGTCTCACTCAGCCCAGGCTGGAATGCAGTGGTGCTATTTAGGCTCACTGCAATCTCCGCCCCCTGGGGGCTCAAGCACTCCTCCTACCTCAGCCTCCCAGGTAGTTAGGGGATTACAGGTGTACAGCACCACACAAGGCTTTTTTTTTTTTTTAAGCAGAGGCAAGGCCTTGCTATGTCGCCCAAGCTTGTCTCAAACCCATGAACTCAAGGAATCCTCCTGCCTCAGCCTCCCTGGGATTACAGGCCTGAGTCACTGCGCCTGGCCTGCATTGTCTTCATAACAATTTATATCATACCTTCCATTAAATAAATTAAGATCATATATTACAAACTCATGTTTATACTAGGTATTGCCTTTTAAATAATGGCCATGGTCTTCAATATGGATTTTCGAAAATGAAAAGGAATTGCCTCCAAAATTATAATGAAAGAAACAGAGCTAATGATAACATAATATAAAAAAAGTATACACTGTATTAATCTACTTCTTAACCTCAAGACCAGAGAGTTTTTCAAAAATATGTTCTAAAAAAAAAGTAACTTTAGCAAAAGATTACTGTAGCTAATGTCAAAGAATCCAAGGAAATCATCTAAATACCTTAACTCCTATTTTACCTAGAAAGATAAATCGAAGTATCAGTCAATCTTGGAGTTATTTAAATCAGTACTTGCCTTTAGTTTATCAGGGGATGTGTAAGGAGCTTCAGGAGCATAAATCCTGAAAATATCAGCAAGGCAGCAGGCCACCAGTAAGCGAACATCTTTATCAGGATGCTTGAGAAAAAAATCTGAAGCAAGATGTAAAGCTAGGTTTAAATAAAGCTCCTTTTCTTCTTCAGAGTCCTGGTCCATATCCATAAAAGTTTTCACAACCATCTACACAAAAATAAAAAAATCAAATAATGAAATGCTCCATGTAAAACTACAGCCATGTGAAATAAAGGTCATATTAATTGCTAAGGTTAACTTCAAACGAATATACTTTCATTTTTCTGCAGAAAGTCTCTACTTGAGAGAACACAATCCTTCTAAAACTACAAAGTAAACTTTTCTTTAAAATATTTACTAAAATATTTTTTCATTTACCCAAAATATCTGCTACCAGATTTTTAAAGTTTAAATTGCCCTTATGTAGTAGTCATTATTGGAAGAATTCCAATAGAATATTTATGGAAACTTCTGGTCTCACTTGTACAACTGGACTAAAAGGAGTAAGTCCTTAAGAATACCATCTTTTTTAAAAATAATATTTCTAATCCTTTCACGAGAAGAAAAAGTATACGCCTAAAGAAAACCCTAAGATGACAATTTAATTTTCCATTTAAGCCATTAAACCACTCCAGTCACATGGTTTTATTTAAGAAAGGATGTCAAAGATGCATCCCTAAACACTGAAAAGTTATTATGAAGTATCTACCATAGCATCCAACAAAATATTTCTTGTGCAGCAGTAAAAGAGAATATGATAGAGATAATTCATTAATTCAGTGGCACATGTGAGTTAAGCCAAAGGAAGCTAAAAGAAATGGTTCTTTTTTCAAAAATACTTCTATTAAAAGGTGAATAGAAAATAGAATGGTATACCATGAATTCTGAGAAGAGCTTTCTCTGATTTCAAAATTAGTAATTACAATGATGATCTCAGTCTGCACTATTCCTACTTCAGATGAAACAAAATTGCCTAACTTGACAGCAACTGACATTTAAATACAACTCCAATGGAAAGGTGACCATCCAGCATCCACTAGGTGGTGCTGCAAATACTAGGCAACAAGTGTGGCTGGCCACAAGGTATCAATGCTAAATGTCTTGGTCCTTTATGCTGCAAGGATTTCCACTTGCCATCCAGCTAGACTTCTGAGTAATAAATGGCTCAATTTCTCCTGAATTCTCAGAGCAGCTGTGGAAAACACTGTTCCTCACAGAGCAAACTCTCAGTTCTATTATGCCAGATACCAGAACCAACCCCATCTCTACAAAAACCAACAGTAGACTAATCCTTCCAACCTGGCGCTACATTTAGATTAAGGGTATGGTGTCCAGGTCTTTTAACTTTTTTATTTTATCACTTTTAAGATTTATGCTTTGATTACCTATGTGTTTAGGGAAAACCACAAAGGGTAAAAAAGAACTGCGTGCATGGAACTGTTTATTTCTGTAGATCTCTTAACAAAAGGTAAGAGATTAAACATAATTTGAACAAAATGTTACCGGAAAAAAATAAATTTTATAAACAGTGTCGCCTTATATGTTAACAAATTGTTATAATGTATAAAACTTACTTGGGTATTTGTACATATCATCCCATATAATTTTTTTATATTTTTCTAAGAAGGAGGATGCTAAAAATAGGAAGTATAAATTAGGAAAATAAATGAGAAAAAAGTATAACTGGATTGCTGCCAGACATAAATGTCTACAAAATAACGAAAGCATATTACAAACACTAAATATGAGTACTCAGGCAATCATTCCAACAACAATAACCACAAAGTTTTGTTCAAGGTCCAGAAAATGGGAATTCCTCTCTACTGTCTACAACTCAAATGCTATTATAAAACTCATTAATAACTCATGACTCCTCCAAATTAGAAAAGAAATCTGAGAAAGTAACATTTCTAAAAGACACTAATACTAATCAGTTTAAGTGTAGGCTCTGAGTTCAAGATTAGTTTCTCAACAAACAACAGGAATGCTCATTTATTCTTAGTATAAACAAATATAAGGTAATAAATGTATTAGTTTCTCAAAAAAATGCAACAGGTCAAGAGAAGGTAAATACATAGAAAATGAAGCATGTCATATATAGAAGGGATTTATAGCTTGACTATTCTTAATAAAATATACACCAGTTCCCAACTAGATAAAATATCCACGTAATAGTAAATTTAATCTGCTCAAAGATGATTTTCCTTTGAATAAATATCTGATGTCTGACATTCTAATACTTGAGGTATAAACATATATATGTACAATATTAAGACTTTACGTCAAATTTATGACAGAATTAGCATCTTTTTCTCCTTATAAAAATTGCTATACACCATGTAGCAATAAAGAAGAGTATTTGTTTTTAAGGCCCTGGATCTTCAATGATTAATTTAGGAACATTTTTCAGCCCTGACATCCAGGTAAATGATAATATATCAAGGAACATAAATATCTGGGTAGATACAACCTCGATCAGAAATGCTAAAAAATAAAGACCATCTAAACTAACTGATAGACCAACTGAACATTCTCCTTGGACACTACGCTCCTTTACCATTTTAACAATTACAGCGATCACCACAACCCTAAAGGAAAAGGTGAAAATATTATTCAAATACATATGAAGAGGCCCTAGCCTCATCCACAGAAGTTCACCACCAATCTTGATTCATTACTGTATGTCAGAAGCAAAGGGAGAAGCTAAAAGTGAGGCCCTTTGACCTACTTTGAAAATAACTTATAAGAAAGTAGTACACAGCCTAATTATTCAGTATAAAGATTTAAAACTCCATTAAAGTGGTTGTCTTTAGAAACTATACAGGAGAAAGGAGACAACTTTGTATACACAATAAGGAATATGAGTATTGTAGACTTGTTCTTTATACCCAAATATAGAAGATCCTAGAAAATCTAAGCTTCACGTTTCTAACTGCTGTCCCATTAATCACAGCCAAATCCCCACTATTCCTTATATACTCTACTCCCTTAGATCTTTCCTACGTCATTTGCTGCTTTGCTTTGCTTTTTCAAGTTACCCTAACAAGATCTATTACAGCCCCATGTGATTTCCACAAGGGACCTCCGCCCTACACAGATGTCCTAAAGAACATAATTTTACTTACCTTTAATCGTCTCACCATCTCCTCTTTAGATATTTTATCTGAGATTTCCTTGACCCCAGGTGGGTATGTAATTTTTCCATCATTGGTCCTAGTCTTTGAATGAGCCATGACAGAAATATTTCTACCCCTAAAACAAGAAAACTATTAGATGCAAACCAAAAAATAGATACAAACATTCTTAACATAAATGGTAACCTTCCCCACCAACCAAAATTTATAACTACCTCCTAATGTACAGTAATTTACCATTTAATGAAAATCACTCTACTGAACATTTCCCGAAATTATTTTTAGAAACCAAAACTTATTTTTACTGTCATTTCCTCAGTGGAAAGCTTTGTTATTTGCCCTAACCCTCCAACTAAAAATAATAATAATAGTAAGCTAGAGAAAAAGAATAAAAAATAAATACTTTTTAAAAGCACCACAAAGTACT
This sequence comes from Piliocolobus tephrosceles, assembly GCF_002776525.5. Taxonomy (NCBI): domain Eukaryota; kingdom Metazoa; phylum Chordata; class Mammalia; order Primates; family Cercopithecidae; genus Piliocolobus; species Piliocolobus tephrosceles. The sequence goes on from NC_045455.1 coordinate 83,491,052, forward strand.
CAAACTAAAACCTAAGAGAAAATAGGAATCCAGGGAAGTAAGTGGAAACAACTGGGACATTATAGCTACTTACACTCTGAAAGCATCTGTCAATTCTGACAAATGTGGGATTCAGTTTTGATGGTCTTATAGGGCCAGGGGAACAGAAGTATACCTGCACCTATCAAGGCAGACAGTCAAACAGGAAACTCTCCTGACATTAATGTAGGCCACCACCCTACCCAAAGAAGATACACCTGCAAAGGAAAAGGTAAACTAGAAATGAACACCTCCCTTCTCCAGCCCCATCCGCCTGGAGGGAACCGCTGAGAAGGCTGCTTTGGTGCCAAACAGAGAAGGGCAACACAAATACAGGGAAGGAATAGGTAATTAGTTTTGGCCATGGGCCTGCACACTTGCTGGGGTTGACATGACCTAAGTGGGCCAGAGAATCTCAAAACATGCACCCAAGAGACTCCCGGTTAATATAGTCCCAAGCACCTAACATAGGTAAATCCAAGTCCTGCCTAGAGAAGGGTGCCTTCATCCTAAATATCAAAGAATCCCCACTATAATGTTTCTAGAACAATGAGCAGTATCAAGTCAAAAATAACCAAGCAACTACGAGGGAGAACCAGCAGAAATACCAGAAAACAGAAAGAGACTCACAATTTTTGACAGTATAACTATCAAAGATTGTAAAACTATTATAATCTTAAAGAAATAAAAGACAATTTCAAAAATATCTACAGGAAACAAAAAAAAATTATAAAGACTCAACTAGAAGATTTTTTTTAAATAGAACTTCTAAAAATGAAAAAATACAATTCCTGAAATTGAAAACTCAACAGGTCAATGTATTTGCACATATGGAAAAACCATTAAAGGCCAGGTGGGATTGCTCACGCCTGGAATTCCAGCACTTATGGAGGCTGAGGCAGGCAGATCACTTGAGCTCCGAAGTTTAAGACCAGCCTGGGTAACATGGCAAAACCCCATCTCTACGAAAAATACAAAAATCAGCCAGGCGTGATGGCATACCCCTGTATCCCAGCTACTCAGGAGGCTGCACTAGGAGAACTGCTTGACCTCGGAGGTTGGTGGTTGCAGTGAGCTGAGATTGCGCCACTGCATTCCACCTGCATCCAAAAAAAAAAAGAAGTGAAAGAAAGGTCAGAAGAAATTATCCGGAGTGCAACACAGTGAAATATACAACTGAAATACATAAGGATAGAAAGGCCTAAATGTAGCCTAGATTGAAGCAGAGGTTAAGTAACTACAGAGAATATCATAAAATACCAACCTACAAATTCAATAAGCCAAACAGGATTAAATTTAAAACAATAATAACTCCAGAAAACAAACAAAATTTAGAGCACACACAGTACCTTGAAAGGAATAGCATATAAACTAACAGGTGACTTCTCAACATCAACGACGTAAGCCAGAAGACAGCAAAATGTTATCTTCAAAGCGAAGAAAGAATATAATTGCAAATCTAAAGTTTACAACCAAGGAGTATAATTTTTAAGTACAGAGTAAAACAAGGACAAATTAGCCAAATGAAAACTAAGAGGTGCATTTATATATAAAGTACCTACAACATTGTTTAGCACACACTAAGTACTACATGTGTATGTAATATACACAATCAGGTTAAAAGAAAAAGATTTTTAAATTTCAATAAAAACACCTTAAAAGACAATGAAAAATGTGGATACATGTTGAAAGTAAAAGGATGGAAAAATATGTCATGCAAACACTAAAACCAGTTAAGCTAAACATCAAGTTAAAAAAAAAAAAAAAAGATAAATAGGCCCCAGATTCACTCTGTGGTATTTACTCAATAGAAATGTATAGTTTGTCCACCATAAGACATATTAAAAAAAACGTTCACAGCAATACCATTCAGTTGCCAAAACAGAAAACACAATGACCATCAACACTAGAATTAACAGCAACTTGTAGTAAAGTCACACACACACACACACAAAAAACAGCCATGAGAGTGAATAAATCATTGCCTCACACAATAATATGGATTAACATTACAAACATCTGGATGGGCATGATGGTTCACACCTGTAATCCCAACATTTGGGAAGGCTAAGGCAGGTGGATCACTTGAGCTCAGGAGTTTAGGAACAGCCTGGGCAATACAGTGAGACCTCATCTATACAAAAAATAAAGATAAATTAGCCAAGCCTGGTGGTGTGCACCTGTGGTCCCAGCTACCCGGGAAGCTGAGGTGAAAGTCCTGCTTAAGCCCAGGAAGTCAAAGCCACAATAAGCCAAGATCACACTACTGCACTCAAGCTTGAGTGACAGAGCAGACTCCATCTCAACACACACCACATACCCACACACCCACACACGCACCCACACACACACACACCAAAGTGAAAGAAGCCAGACAGAAAACACTACATAAGAGTATGATTACATTTTTATAAGCTCAAAAATAGAAAAACCTAATCTATGATGGTAAAAGTCAGGACAGTGATGTTTTGGGGGACAAACGTTAACGGAAGGACGGGTGAAAAGATAATTCGGAGATGCTAGTTACACAAGTATTTTCACTTTGTGTAAAGTCACAGAGCTAAAGACATAAGTTTTGCACTTTTCTGAACGTATGTTATACTTCAACAAAAAGTTTAACAAAACAGATAACAAGAAAAGCTCCAGACATTTAAAATTTTTAAAGCACTTCTTAATAATCAATGAATCAAAAGAAAACAAGTGTAGGACCAACAAAGTCAAAAAATCACAGGCCAATCTTATAAATTTGATAATATAACATTTGAAAATGTAGATAAAACTGAGAAACTACATCTTATTACCAAAACTAACTCAAGAAAGAAAAAAAGAAAAAAAAAAAGATGAAGAAAAAAAATCAATCAACAGATCTTTCCACAAGGAAAAATATCCAAGTCTAGATGGCTTTACTATTGAGTCCTGCCAAATAAAGGAAGACATATTTCCCATGTCATACAAATAGTTCCAAGAAATGAAAAACAAGGGAATCCTTCCCAACTAATTTTAAGCAACTAATTAGCATAACTCTGACAACAAAACCCAATGAGAACAATCACAGGCGAGGCACAATGGCTCCTGTCTGTGATCCCAGCACTTTGGGAGGCTGAGGCAGAAAGACTGCTTAAAGCCAGGAGTTCAAGACCAGCCAGGGCAACAAAACGAGACCTTGCTTCTACAAAAAAATTAAAATGAATAAAAAATTAGCCAAGCTGAGGTGACAGGATCACTTGAGCCCAGGAGTTCAAGAATGCAGTGAGCTATGACTGTGCCACTGCACTCCAGCCTAGGCAACAGAGAGTCCATATCTGAAAAAAGGAAAACAGAAAAGAACAATCACAGAAAATAAATCACAGACAAATCTTAATCATAAATGCAAAACTCCTAAACAAAACATTAGGAAACCAAATGCAGCACTATATTCTTATGTGTTTATCCTGGGAAGGCAAGGTTAAATTCATCACAGCAACAGGCTTAAAAAGAATATCCCATTTAAATTATATACTAAACTGATTTTTTTTCAAATCTCAATAAATTAAGAAAAATTTGGTAAAATTCAACAACTCATGACTGTAAAACAAAAATGAAACAAGAAACAAGTTTAGTAAACTAAGAACTGGGTGAAAGTTTCCTTTATCTGAGAAGAGTAGGGTGCTATAAACACCCTACAGCATAAATAATGTTTATTGACAATCCACTGAAAGCTTTGTGTTCAGGAACTACAGGAACATACCTACTATTGTCACATTTTTTTAAAATTTGACACTGCAATAAAGATGCTAATCAACAAAGAAGGCAAAGAAAAAGAAATAAAGGGTATAAGGATTTAAAATGAACCAGTCATTATTAATAGATGATATGTTTATGTACATAAAAACTTCAAAAGGATTTACAGATAAACTGTGAATTATTAAGACTGAGTTTAGCAAGGATGAAAAGTAAAAACATCAATATATAGATGTTCCTCAACTTACAATAAGGTTAGGTCCCAATAAACCCACTGTAAATTTAAAATATCATTAACCCAAAAGTGTGTTTCTATCATATGTCAAGAAGCATACCAAATGTGTATTGCTTTCACACCATCATAAAGTCAAAAAATTGTAAGCCAAACCATCATAAGTCAGGGACATCCAGAACAAGCATAAGTCACCAACAGGTAACAACAGGTAACACAAATACTTAATGGTAAAAGACTAAATGCTTCCCCTTTAAGATCAGAAACAAAGAAAGGATGTCTACTCTCAGCACTTTCATTCAACATAATGCTAGAAGCCCTAGGCAGCACACGAAGAAACAGAAAATAAAAAGCACACATATTGGAAAAGAAACTGTCCCCACATCCAGACAACATGATTGTCTACACAGAAGATGCCAAAGGAATCTACAAAAAATAAACTACTAGTTCATCAAGGTTGCAGGATACAAGATTAACATCCAAAAATCTGTATTCCTCCCGTACACAGTCATACATCACTTAATGATGGGGTACATTCTGATAAATACATTGTTGGGGAATTTTATTGTTGTCCAACATCATACAGTGTACTTACACAAACCTAAATGGAACAGACTACTACATACCTAGGCTATATGGTATGGCCTATTGCTCCAAGGCTACAAACCAGTACAGCATGTTACTGTACTGAACACTGTAAGCAACCGTAACACAATGGTAAGTATTTGTGTATCTAAATATATCTAAACATAGAAAAGGTACAGTACAAACACAGTATTGTAAGTTTATGGAACCACCATTATATATGCAGCCCGTCACTGACAGAGAAGTTGTGTGGTATGCAACTGTATATGAAAAAAAGTGGTAGGGATGATGGTTAGGAAAGAACAGAAAGAATACAACAAAAAGTTCAGAAGACACTTTCATATCTATGTTTTTTAAAAAGGACACTGTACCTATATTTCACACCATACACAAAATGAATTCCAGGTACAGTAACAACCTAAATATAGAGGCAAAGTGTTAAAAGCTTTTAGAATATGATAGAAGAGAATAGCTGCATGACTTCAGGTTAGGAAAAACACTATCTAGCAAGAACCAAGTTCATAGTTACATTCCTTCAACCAAAGAAGATACTCAGCAAATGTCTAGGACAAAGCACTCCAGGGAAAGATTGATACATTTGATAGGTTTCTCTTCCACTGAGTCTAGAGTGGAAGAAAGTCTCCCTGCCTTATCTCAGAGACAAAAGCTGTTCATCATTCATAAAAACAAATACATGAATATGGCCACAGACCACAGAGTGACCCTGTAAAATATACTCATCCATGTAGTCAAAAATTCATCAAGCGCCTCATATGCAGAACACAACAGCAGAAACTATAGAGCAAAACGAGTAAAATGGGTCTCAAAAATCCATGAAAAGAAACAGACATTCCCCTAAATAAGTGAATCACAGTTGATTCTGAAATTATCCTAACAGAAATAAACAACAAGCTTGGAAAAAATAAGACTGAAAGAAAGACCACTTCTGTTAAGTGGACAGGGGTAAAGTGGTAATAATATAGAGAATAAAAAGACAGAAAAAAACATTCTGAATAAATCTCAGAGAGCAAATTTCAGTTACTGTCCCAGAAGTGTGACTGAAGGAGAAAGTGGAAGGAGGTAAAAGGAGCTAAGACGGAAAAAATCAGAGATAATAAAGAGGGAGGTTACTCAATTTGCACTTCAGTCTTATAAACAGCATCGTAAGGAAAGGTCTGAAACACCTCCGTGAATATACACAGGTTGTTTTTCCTCCAAGTAAAACATACTGGCCCTTGTCTACTAAGCAAATTCTATAGACCTTAAAGTCTCATTTTAACTTTTCCTGACCTCAACCAGGCAGAGCTAGGCTCCTCCCCTACAGCTAGTCACACTTTGAACCTACTACAATTAGCATTGATCACATTGTATCTATTGTACTTACTTCTATCTTTGTCTCTCCCACTAGACTGTAAGCTCCTTAAGAAAAGTAGAGTATAACATTTATGCTAGCATCTATCACATATAATAGCTACTATTAGTAGTCGGCACTCAGGAAATACTGAATGAATGACCAGAACTATTCGAAGAAATTACGGTTACAACAAAAAGTAGAGTTCGACATAGGAGAAACTAAAACTAGTTAGAAAACTACTGCAAAATTCCAAGAAAGAAGTAATGAGGAACTGACTGTGGGCAATGACTATAAAACAAGAAAACTGACTCAAAGACTTATGAATGACTATACCAGAGAAGCAGAAGATGATTATAAGATCCAAAACCTTTGTTCCTAGAAAGCCATTTATTTAAATATTTACTGAGAATTTACTTGGTGCAATATACTAAGTACTAGGGATGCAATGATGAGCAAATCTACAAGAAAGAGCTCTGCCCTCCTTGTAATGGAGATGGGGGAAACCCCAGAGAGAGATTAAGTCTTGAGAGAAATAAACTTTGCTCTAGAAGGCAACTGTAGATTATACATCTAAAGTTCCAGAAAAAACGTCTAAACTGAGAAAATATTTTAGTTCATGCTTTATGAGTTTACAAGAGGAGTAAAGAAAATGAGTAGGGTGAGCTGAGATACCAACACTAAACCTTAATGAAATACCTATAGTGATTGGGGTGGTGGGAGCCCACAGGGGAGATAAAGAAGGAAAACAAAAGAAAGTCAAGAAAATGACTTTAGAAAAATGAGAGTAAATGTTACAAAAACCTAGGGAAAAAATGTTTGAAAATGAAGGGGTGATATACAGTGATGATTACCCTTGGTGAAAACATACAAAATGACCTCAGCAAATACTCTCTTGAACTTGACAGGATGATCTTTGAGAAAAAAGTGTCCAGAAAATGATGGGAAAGAATACCAAATTACGAGATAAGGAAAAGGTGAAAAGAAAAAAGAGGAAGCAGAAAAGGAGCAATGCAGAAGAAGAGGGTATCATTAAGTCAATGAAAAGCAGGTATTGATACAGAGTTGCTCCTTAAACAGAAAGTGAAATAAATGATCTGACATATCCTTTCATCTTTGGGGAATCTCAATTATTCACCATTAAGGTAGAGCAAACAAAAAATGAAAAATAACTGCACTTCGAAAATAGTTATATAAAACTGACCTGTATCAGACTCCATTTTATAAACTATGGTATATTACAGAACAATGTGCTGATTTATCCGTTTCTCCATTTAAAAAATACAAACTTGAAATTTACCACCATTTTACAGTAAAACTATAGCCTAGAATTTCTCTTCTTTCAAAGGGTTATTTGAAACAAGCATTTTCAGAAAACAGTTCAGTTCAAAAATTATATGCATATTATTATATTTACATTTTTATGTTCAGTATGAACAGTAAGCATAAGAAAATATTCTAATACTAGGCCACGCACAGTGGCTCACACCTGTAATCTCAGCACTTTGGGAGGCCAAAGTGGGCAGATCACCTGAGGTCAGGGGTTCGAGACCAGCCAGGACAACATGGCGAAACCCCATCTCTACTAAATATACAAATATTAGCTGGGCATGGTGGCGCATGCCTGTAGTCCCAGCTACTCAGGAGGCTGAGGCCGGAGACTCACTTGAACCCGGGAGGTGGAGGCTGCAGTGAGCTGAGATCATGCCATTGCACTCCAGCCTGGGTGACAGAGCAAGATTCCATTTCAAAAAAAAAAAAAGAAAAGAAAATATTCTAATACTAAAGATATTTTTTAAAGTTCAAATAAAATGATCATTAAAGGAAATATTTGAGAATCTTTTAATCACACTGAGTACCAGGAAGAAAAATCAATGAAATATTCATTCTTTAATATTATCAGACGTAAACCAATGTTCATAAATGTAACGAAACAAGAGACTGTAGTAAAAAATATGTAAGATATTCTCACTGAATGGAAAAGGAAAACAAAGTACTGACTAAAGAGCAAGAGCAGTCATAAAAATAAGCAATCCTATTTTTTAGTTGATTTAGGCATCCAAATCAACAAATAAAGACCAGCATCTGCCAGTTTCATGTTGATTTTTTTAAAAAATTCACAGTGTGACATTAAATTCACAGCCACAGAAATCAAATCAAATCACTACTAGAATCCGTACTTGGCCATGTTAACTAAAAGCTGTTTTTCCTTCTGGGATTTTACTCCAGGTTTGAGGTGGAATTCAAAGGAAAACATAAGATTTTGTGAAAAGTCTGATATAACTGCAGAAGGCAGTCTTCTCCACAACTGCTACCTCTTACAACCAGCAGATGGTGCCCTCCATAAAGACAACTCTTTAGTAAACAATAACTACAGTCTAAAAAGTTAGGCTTATCCTTGTTGAGGGACAACCAAAAATCTAATGGGAGTTTTTCCTAAGAGACAAGAGACTAAGTAAATTATGCTATTCTCCCCTAAGCATATAACTTGAAGGCCATGTTTACATATTTTCCAATTGTTTAAACAAAAAGCTGCTTTTTTCAACATACAATTTTTTGACTAATCTACCATGCAACTTGAATTAATCTTTATTAATTCAAAATAAGTGTATTTATGTTATTCCTTATTTGTTCTGGTAAAACAGAGTAATGGTGAATACTTTAGGAAGTTCTTTTAGAAACTGGACACTTTCTCTGAATACATATTTTTCCTAATGTTTATTTGTAAAGGGCAAACATGGTCACTTGCCTATATCATTTTTTAAGGACCATCAATGTTATGGAAGACAGTAAAGTTTAACTGGCTCAAACAGAAAAGGAGCCCCAGGCCCTGGAATATCTCAACCTGCATCAGTTTCTAACAGGACAGAAAGTGTTCTGTTAAATCTCTTTAAAGTAATTATTGTATATTAATAGTGATAATCTCTCTCATTTATTGAATGATTAGTATTTCTCTGGTCAGTAGTCAACTCAATATCCCATTGTGGGGGGGTGGGGGAACGGATAAAATTACGAATTTTTCTATTCAAGTCAAATCTCCAAAACACATTGTTGCACAACGCCCCCCCCCACCCCCCACTTAGACTGCTGCCTCTTCATTGAGAAAACAGAAGCACCATCAAACAGAAACTTCCTCAGCCTTTTATCACCCAATTTACATGCCTATGTACATTTGCACCCATTCCCTCCCTTCTCTCCTTCCCCCTTCCTTCCTTCCCTCCCTCTTTCCTAATACCAGAAAGGAAATAGCCCTCCTTACATCAAAACACTAGCCCCTTCATAAGCACGCAAAATCCCATCCTCTACTCAGAGACTTTTATTTGATTAGTTATCTCCTCTTTCCCCGTACCAGCATCCTCTATGTCCACTAGATACTTTCTCTCAGCATTCAAATATATTCTGTTATTGGATGGATGGAAGGCATTCAGGCAGAAAGGGAAAGAAAATACAACATACCTGCTTAGACTACAAATACCTCCCCGGCCTCAGCTATTGTCCTCTATCCCAAATTACCTTCACAGAGTAATTACTCTCAAAGAGTAATCTATACTATCTACTTTCAATTCCCATTCACTATTCATACTAATCTAGTCTAGCTTCCAAACAGTTCCCCACCCCCACACTCCTCCCCAAAAAATGCTTTTGCTGCAGTCACTGTAGCAGATTGCAAAAAATGACAACAAATTTTTCCATTCCTTGTATCTACACCCTTACGATGTGACTTTGTTGCTCCTCCCATCAAGAAATAAAAGTGTTTTTTCAGACCTAGAATCTGAGATGGCATTATGACTCTTTTGGGCAATGGAACATTGAGAAGTTTAGTGTTTGTGCTCTGGGTTAGCTCACCTACTGCTCTTGGAATTCTGCTATGGAGATGTCGGCAAGTCCAAGCTACCCCAATGGAATATTAGAACGTATATGCACAGAGGCACACTGTCCCAGCCATGGTCATCATGAACAAGCCAGCCCTAGCCAAATCACCAGGTGACCACAGAGGCATATCTGTAGATGCATAAGCAACCCCAGATAAAATCAGCTAAGCCTCGCCCAATCAGTAGAACCACCCAGATAAGCCAAACCCAAATTGCCAATATACACAATTGGGAACAGTTGTTTTCAGTAATTAAGTCTTCGGGTGATTTGTTATGCAGTAAAAGCTAACTAAAAGTCATCAGTTGACCTCTAGGTTGCCAATCAAGTGAACACTTTTCTAACCCTTATTTTATTCATCTCAGCAGTATGATATACAATTGACCACAGCCTCCTCCTTGAAACATTACTTCCTTTTGTTTCTACTAGTAACACTTTGCCTTTTCCTGATTTTTTTCCTACCTTACTGGTTATTCCTGTCTCCTTTGTAGACTTCTCTTCTACTCAATCTCCAAATATCAGTAACTCATCAGAGCTCAATTCTCTTTTTACTGTTTATGTTTTTCTCCCAAGGCTATTGCCCTAAGCTTTCTTTTAATACCTACCCCATAAAGACTCTCTTTTCAACTCTAGTCCGCATATACAACTGTCTACTTAACATTTCCACTTGGGTATTCTCAAAGATACTGTGAACTCAAGATACTCTCAACAAAATGTCTCCCAATTTTTTTCTCCCTCCAAAAAAAATCCTCATTCTTCATTCCTTTCCCTCTCCAGTGTGTGTTGCCTTCATGTACCCATTTCTTCCTCACAGTTTTCTGGGAATGAAGCTTGGCAATTCCCTTTCAACATTTACAATCAACAATCAAGTCCTGTAAATGCTACCTTGCAAAATGTAAATGAAATCAATCCTTATTTAGTCATTACTTCACCACAACACAAATCTATGCCACATCCAATTCATTCTTCAGAGAGCAACCAGAATGATCTTAAGAAGCTAATCTCTTCATATCACTGCTTTACTTAGAATTCTTAAATAGGTTCCCACTGCCCTTCGAATAAGTTCCAAATATACTAATCTGACCATTTGCTCATTACACTCCACTCACATCTCTATTCCTTGAAGACACTAAACCAAGATCCTTCTGTCTCAGGGTGTGCTATTCCTTCTGCTTCAAGAAACTTTTTATCCTCTCTAGCCCTCATGCCTGGCTAACACTGCTCTTTCAAGTCTCACCTGTCAATCAGGGAAGCTGTCCCAAATCTACTCAGTCTAAATAAAATCTCTACTACATGCTGTCACACCACCCCTACACTTTTCCTTCAAAGAATTTATCATAAATGTAAATATAAATTCTCTAATGTGTTTCCTCTTCTGAACTGCATACTATATGACAAAAGTTTAGGGATCCTAATTTGTTCACTGCTACACACCTAATGCATAACGCAATGCTGGTTAAAAAGCAAAAGCTGAATAAATGTTCTTACTAAGATGAACTACATAATTGTGCCCATTTATAAATGAGAAAATTGAGGTTCAAAGAGGTTAAATAACTATGCTAAAGTTATCAACAACTAAACTTAAAATGAGCCACATCTGATTCCCAAAGCCTATGCCCTTAACCTAATGGTTTTCCATCTCTGGCACACTGTTGAATCCTCTAATAATCAGACCCAAACACTTCCATATTAAAAAAGCTCCATGAGGAAATTTACATACCAAGTTTAGTAACAAATGCCTTACCATTACAATATAATGCCAATTCTGTCTACTATCCCTGTACACATTTCTGATACTTTATATACGTAAGCATGGCAGCTTTAATTTTTGAAAGACAGATCATGGTTTTCAAAGCTCTTTCATGCACACATTTTCCTTCAAAATTCTATGAAAGTAGGAATTATCCCTATTTTACAGAAATGAAGTTCAGAAAGCTGACGAACTTGCATACAGTCACCCTGTAGCAATGACAAGAGGTCAAGTTTTCTCATTTTACTTCAGGCTCTTAGGGAACACTGAATTGGAAATTAAGAGTATACTAGGCCAGGGGCCATGGCTCACGCCTGTAATCCCAGCACTTTGGGAGGCTGAGGCAGGTGGATCACAAGGTCAGGAGATCTAAGACCATCCTGGCTAACATGGTGAAACCCTATCTCTACTAAAAATACAAAAAATTAGCCAGGCATGGTGGCGGGCGCCTGTAGTCCCAGCTACTCGGGAGGCTGAGGCAGGAGAATGGCATGAACCCGGGAGGCGGAGCTTGCAGTGAGCAGAGATCACGCCACTGCACTCCAGCCTGGGCAACAGAGCGAGACTGTCTCAAAAAAAAAAAAAAAAAAAAAGAATCAGAATACTAAAAAATCAGAGCAAACTGAACAGAAACAAAAATGTTAGCCCATCCAGAAACTCAAGGGACAAAGATATTTTATAGCTTAGACGAGTACAATGGCACTAATTAATAAGACAGGCCAGGCAGGGCACAGTGGCTCACGCCTATAATTCCAGCACTTTGGGAGGTCGAGGCAGGTGGATCACGAGGTCAAGAAATCAAGACCATCCTGGCCAACATGGTGAAACCCCGTCTCTACTAAAAATACAAAAACTAGCTGGTGTGGTGGTGCGTGCCTGTAATTCCAGCTACTTGGGAGGCTGAGGCAGGAGAATCACTTCAACCCGGCAGGCAGAGATTGCAGTGAGCCAAGATTGCACCACTGCACTCCAGCCTGGCACCAGAGCAAGACTCCGTCTTAAAAAAAAAAAAAAAAAAAGGCCAGGCATAGTGGCTCACACCTGTAATCCCAGCACTTTGGGAAGCCAAGGCAGAAGGGTCCCTTGAGGGCAGGAATTCTAGACCAGCCTGGGCAATACAGTGAGACCTCCCCAATCTCTACCAAAAAAAAAAAAATGTAATTGGCTGGACATGGTGGTGCATGCCTGTAGTCCTAGCTTCTCAGGAGACTGAGGCAGGAGGATGGCTTGAGCCCAGGAGTTCAAAGCTACAGTGAGCTATGATCAAGTTACTACACTCCAGCCTAGGTGACAGAGTAAGGCCTTGCCTCTTTTAAATAAATTAAAAAAAAAAAAAAAAGGCAGTAAGAAGTATTGCTGAAGCTGTGAAGAAACTGGAACCCTCATATTTTGTGGGAATGTAAAATGCTGGAGCCATTTTTGGAAAACGTTTCACAGTATCTTAAAAGGTTAAACGTTGGCTGGGCGTGGTGGCTCACACCTGTAATTCCAACACTTTGGGAGGCTGAGGCGGGTGGATCACGAGGTCAGGAGTTAGAGACCAGCCTGGCCAAGATGGTGAAATTCCATCTCTACTAGAAATACAAAAATTAGCCAGGCATGGTGGCGGGCGCCTGTAATCCCAGCTACTCGGGAGGCTGAGGCAAGAGAATCCCTTGAACCCTGAAGGTGGAGGTTGTGGTAAGCTGAGATGTCACCACTACACTCTAGCCTGGGTGACAGAGTAAGACCCTGTTCTCAAAAAAAAAAAAAAAAATTTAAATGTAAATTTACCATATGACCTAGCAATTCCCCCTTCTAGGTGTCCATCCAAGAGAAAACCTACATCCACACAAAGACTTTTACCAGAATATTTATAGCAGTATTCATAATGCCCAAAAAGTATAAACAATCCAAATATCTATTAACTGGTGAATGGAAAAACAAAATGATACTAATTGAAATAAAAAGGAAAAAAGCACTGAAACAAAAGTGAATCAACTAGATTCTGTGCATGTACATATACATGTGCACATATTGCTGAAGGTGTTATAAAAGAAATTGGGACCAGTTAATCTAAGGCTTTAAGTCTCTGATAAGGAGTTTGGTCATTATCATATAAGGCAGTTGCCATTTATTTTTCTTTCTTTTCTAAGAAATTTACAAAGCAATGAGATTTATATTTTAGAAAGAGAACTTCCAAAGACATACCAGCAAGAACACAGGAAGACTGCGGGAATCTATGAGGGACTGCAAGAGGCTCACTGAAGCAGTAACAGGAAGCTCTGAACAATTGGAAGATAACACAAAAGTATTTGAAGAGAGAATATAGTAGAAAACAGGAGAGAAGTATATAGTTTAGTAGGAGAAAGAGGTTGAGACAGAAATCCAGGAGGCACTGCATAACACTACATTGTATCTTTTTAAGATGACAATAAAATGGGCATAAAAGGACTGATACCTAAGGACCCAATGTACCATACTGTATACAGGGCAAATGAGAGTACAATTGTTAATTCTACCTAATTAAAGTAACATAGTATCCATGATGATAAATATTTAACAAATCTGCTTACAAAGTCATGTACCTTGTAGATAAAATAATAATGAGTAAACTTGGGGAGGGGTTATAAGAAAAATTAGGATGTCAAGTCGACCAAAAAGTTTAATTTGGTAAGTTTCTCAATAAATTTCCCTATAATGGGAAAGGCTTAACAAAATCATTATAGTACATAAACACTTGATACATTCCTCAAAGACACTAGTTTTGAAGGAATGCATATGGATTAATATTACTAAATCTAATCTAAATCTAGTCTCACTGATTACATCTACCTTATATGCTTCCTGGCTAAAACCAACAACTTTGTTTGTGACACTGTTGTTCAAACACGGATAGCTGGTTGTGTTTTTGTTTCCTTAAATAGTTTTATTAAGATATAATTCACATATCAAATAATTCATCTTTTAGAGTGTATGATTCAATAGTTTTAGATCTAATACCTTTATTTTTTGTGTAAAAATATATGTAACATAAAATCTACCATTTTTAAGTGTACAATTGAGTGACATTACTTACATTTACAATATTGTGCAACCACTACCATTTCCAAAAGGTTTTCATCACCCAAAACAGAGAGAAACTTGTAACCATTAAGCAATAACATCCCATGCCCTCTTTTCCCCAGCCCCTAGTAACTTCTAATATACTATCTGTCTCTACGAATTTGCCTATCCCTAAGTGCCTCATGTAGGTAGAATCACAGTATTTGTCCTTTTCCGTCAAATTTCACTGAGTATATTTTAAGGTTTATCCCTGTTATAGCACATGTCAGAGCTTAAATTCTTTTGAGTAGCTGGGACTACAGGTGTGCACCAACACGCCTGGCTGTTTTTTGTATTTTAGTAGAGACGGGGTTTTACCCTGTTGGGCAGGATGGTCTCGATCTCCGGAACTCAAGATCCGCCCGCCTCAGCCTCCCAAAGTGCTGGGATTGCAGGTATGAGCCACCACACCCGGCCCAAAGCTTCAATTATTTTTATGACTGAATATTATATGTATATACCACATTTTGTTTATCCATTCTTCTGCTGGTAGACACTTGGTTTCCATTCTTGGCTACTGTGAACAATGCTGCAATAAACACGGCTGTACAAACACCCATTTAAGTCCCTGTTCAATTCTTTACAGTATACAGTTAGCAGCGGAATTGCTAAGTTTATGGTAACTTTATGTTTAGCTTTTTGAAGAACCACCAAACTTTTTCTCACAGCAGCAGCGAGCTACACCAGCAAATGAGGGCTCCAATTTTTCCACATCCTCTCCAACAGTTATTTTTGGTTTTGTTTTGTTTATTGCCATCCTAGTAGGTGTGCCGCATAACCTCATTATGGTTTTGATTTTTATTTTCCTAATGATTAATGATATTGAGTATCTTATGTGCTTACAGGTAGGTCATTTGTGTATCTTTGGAAAAATGTCTATTCAAGATCATTGCTCACTTTTAAATTAGGTTGTCTTTTTGTCATTGACTTATAGGAGCTCTTTACATATTCTGGACATTAAATCCTTGTTAGAGATATGACTTGCAAAAATTTTCTTCTGTAGGTTATGTTTTTATTTTCTTGATAATGTCCTTTGATGCAGAAAAGTTTTTAATTTTTATAAAGTCCAATATATATTTTTTATTGTTTGTGCTAATAAATTCAAGGTCATAAAATTCTACTCCCATATTTTCTTCTGAAAGTATATATGCTTAAATCTTATATTTACATTATGGATCATTTTGAGCTCATTTGTATCTGCTATGTGAAGGAGAGGTCCAACTTAATTCTTTTGCATGTGGAAATCCAGTTGTCCCAGTGTCATCTATTGAAGATTATTCTTTTCCTCTTTGTTTTTAATAAGGATATTCTGGTTCTTCCTCTAGAAATTTTGATTCAGCGAGTGTGGGGAGAAGTTTCAGATTCTGCCCTTTTTAAGGAATGTCTCAGACAATTCCTATGGTCAGACAAGTTTAGAAAACAGTTTAGAATACAACTTCAGGTGCTCAGTTTGTATTGCAAAGAAGCCAAAGAATTTTTTTTTCCTTAAATCCTAGCTTTGCGTTTAGATGCATATTCCTAGCCTATACTATATCCAACTGACAACTTAGGTAAGAATTCCTAATTTTCACAAAAAACTGTCAACTTTACTGCACCTTTGATCTCTAAAACATTGGGCTCTGCCAAAACAATACAATCAGACTTGCCACAATACAGACAGATCATTCATTCTTTCAACAACAAATATTTATTGAGCACCTATTATATCCCAGGTACTGTTGACTGAGGAATATAAAACAGTAGGAGAAAGCCAAAGATTATTGTTCTCATGGCATAGCTTATATTAAAGTTGAAGGAAAACAAACAACAAACGTCAAGTGTGTGTTAGATAACGTGAAATGTTAAGAAAAATAGGGGCCAAGCGCCATGGCTCATGCCTGTAATCCTAACACTTTCGCAGGTCAAGGTAGGTGGACTGCTTGAGCCCAGGAGTTTGAGACCAGCCTGGGCAACACAGTGAAACCCCACCACTACAAAAAATACGCAAAAAAATTAGTCCCAGATAATCAGGAGGCTGAGGTGAGAGGATCACCTGAGTCTAGGGATGTCGAGACTACAGTGAGCCACGATCCCAACACTGCACCCCAGCCCGAGCAACAGAGTGAGACCCCATCTCAAAAAAACAAAAAAAGAGTCAACAGGGGTGGCCAGGTGTGGTGGCTCATGCCTGTAATCCCAACACTTTGGGAGGCCGAAGCAGCTGGATCACTTGAGACAGGAGTTCGAGACCAGCCTGGCCAACATGGTGAAACCATGTCTCCATAAAAACACTACAAAAATTAGCCGGCCATGGTGGCGCATGCCTGTAATCTCAGCTACTCGGGAGGCTGAGGCAGGAGAATGGCTTGAATCCAGGAGGCAGAGGTTACAGGGAGCTGAAATCACACCACTGCACTCTAGCCTGGACAACAGAGTGAGACTCCGTCTGAGGGAAAAAAAAGAAAGAAAAGAGTAAGTAGGGGAGGGAGCTGTTTTACCTTGCAAAGACTGGAAAGGACTCTATGACCAGGTGACATTTGAGCGGAAACCTGAAAAAGAATGATGATAAACCATGCAAATACCTGAGGGAAGAATACTCAACACTGAGTGAGGCCCAGAGATTTTAACCCTTCACTATCTACACCCAACTACTATCAAAGAAGGCCAGAGAACAATTACATTTCTGAAGGATTTTTTTTAAAGAAATCCCATTCATCACTTCCTCTAGATCAGGGCTTCTCAACCTCAGCACTCTCTGATTTTTTGCCAAAAAGTATTTATTGCAGGTAGAGGTCAGGATGCACCTGTACATTGTAGAATGTTCAGCAGCATCCCTGGGCTCTGTCACTAGACATGAGTAGCGCACACACACCATCACCATCCCCAGCTGTGACAACCAAAAATGTCTCCAGATATTGCCAAGTGTCCCCTGCAGGGCAAAAACACCCCACACTGAGAACTACTGCTCTAGGTCTGTTTTTACACTTAGGTTCCACATAGGAAACCCATAAATGGTCTTCAGGAGGTCTATGAACCATCTACAGTCATCTAAAAGAGTATACAGAGTTTGCATGCATGTGATAATGTACATTTTTCTGGGGAGAAGGATCAGAGCTTGTGATGTATTCTCTAATGTCGACAGTCAAAAAAGAAAGTTAAGGAACACTGCTTCTAATATCTCAAGGACGTTAAAGAACACCACCTGGAAACTCCAAATCTGAGCTATGTTTGTCTTGGCCCCTACATTCACTTTCTGTTAGTTGAATGCAATTAGGTATCTTCTTTCTTTTCTTTTTGGCTTTCATTAAGTAACCCATTAAAAGCCTATAAACTGGTCACTGAATTTGCTGAAAGATGTTTTTGGAAAATCATCAACTCTGATTTTATTATCATCCATATTTAACAAATGAAGAAAACTGGGACAAGAGAAATTCGCTGATTTTGCCCAAGATCAGAAAGTTCCCAAATGGCAGAATTAGAACTACATCACACCTGCTTACATGGTTATATGGCTGGAAATGGCCAGAGAGGCACACTCAACTTCTTGGTTTATTTCAAAAATAAACCATAAAAGCACTGTAAGTAAGGTACAAAACCAATAAATCAAAGGGCATAAGATGAATAAGAAATATCAACCATAAGATTAACATTGTCTAAGAGCTACTGAGGAGAAGTGAAGCTTTATGTGACATCTGCATCCTCGCTGAAACCTAATGGGTCAGTGGGTAATATAATGGATGACTCTATCAAGAATAAGCACAGAAGTGAGTTTTAGTCTTTTTATTCTTCAATGCAAGCCAAAGTACAATTCAAAGTACTTAAAATATGATTCAGTAGAAAAAATTCTACAGAAATTGTAGCCAACACAAGGTATCCAAAAAGCCAGTGATCTCAATGTCTGGTTTGACCTAGAAAAAAAGGAAAAGGTAAAAACAAAAAACAAAAAACGAACAACTCAGAGCAATGATTCTTCAAACTTATTTTAATCATGAAACACATTCTTCTAACCAAAACATTATAATAATGTGCAATATATCAAATAGGTTAAAAGAGAGCTGCTCTGGCTGAACTGAGTGATGGGTATTCCAATATCCCCAACTTCTCTTGTCAAGAAGTTTCGCAGAGAAAAATCTGAAAACCAGTGTTCTGTTAGACGTTATCGGAAATGTGAATTATTACAGCCTTTTTGAAAAGAATTGTGTTAATATCTATTAAATTTTAATGACACATTCCCTTCAACCTAGCAATACTTCTCTTCCAATTCTCACAGGAATAAAAATGTCTATATAAATGTACTAGAATATGTATCTTAGCACTGTTTACAACAAGCGGGAAAAAAAATCTGACATCAACAAGAGAACAGCTACATGAAGTGTGGTAAATCTTTACTATGGAATATTATGCAGTCATTACAAAGAAAAAAAAATAACAGCATTAGCCAATAATATTAATGTACTAACGAATGGGAAAGGCTCAAGTGTGTTGTATGTGCATACGTGTGGGTTTAATAGTATTTTTTGTAAAATAAACACTACTATAACATACACCAAAAAAGTATCTATTGGGCAATAAAAAACACGCAAAAATAGATAATTAAATTAATGGGAAGTATAGAGCATAATTTTTTCTTTTTTTTCTGAGACAGAGTCTCGCTGTGTCACCCAGGCTGGAGTGCAGTGGCACGATCTCAGCTCATGCCAACCTCCACCTCCCAGGTTCAAGCAATTCTCCTTCCTCAGCCTCCCAAGTAGCTGGGATTACAGGCACCTGCCACCACATCCGGAGCTTGTATTTTTTGTAAAGAAAGTCTCACCTTACCCAGGCTGGTCTCGAACTCCTGACCTCAAGTGATCCACTTGCCTCAGCCTCCCAAAGTGCTAGGATTACAGGCCTGAGCCACCACACCAAGCCCAAAATTACTTGTATTATTACTGCAAATATGTAAAAATGGAATATAGAAATGATTTGAGCTTGGGATGGAAGAAAGGATACATCTCTTGTAGATACGTTATTTCAAAGTATTTATAATAAAGTATTTTTTGAAAGCAATCCTAAAAGAAAGAAAACTAATAATCTATAGGTATTATGCATTGCCTATCCTTCACAGCTGTTCTCTATTAACATTTTTTTCCCTTAAAACTGAACTTTAAATGAAGATTGGGCAACAGATCTATTCTAGATTATATACTCTGGCAGGAGTCAAGAGAGTAAATATTCTGAAATGTCAAAAGTGCTTCTGCCTTTAACAAGAACACAATCATACAGTATCACCCTCTTTCCTCCTCCTTCTCCTCCTTCCCACTAACCTCTCTTTCTCTCCCTTTTTACTTTCTCCTCCACCTCCCACTGTAACATCTTAAAACGGTATGGAAGAATTAGATGACCCAACCCTCATCTCCATCCTTATCCCACCTTCCAGATCTAAAACTCTACAATTCTATTATCTTACTGTATCATGTACTTGCAGTTTTTGGCAATCTTTAATACTTATCACTCCAGCAATATTAAATATAATCTGTTCTTTACAGATTCATTAATGCAATTACTGCAACTACTAATTTGCAAATTAATTTTTCTATTTTTTCCTCATTTTCTCAGGAAAACAAACTCACAATGCAAAGAACTGCAATACAGAAAACGGTTCTGCTAGAAAAAAGATACTTATTTTCAACCCCCTTGCAAACATTAAAAAAAAATTAAAAACTTTCTTCCTCAAAAAGAAAAAAAAACAATCCAGGAAATGAACTACATATTTTTAAAGTACCAATCAGAAATAAACTATAAAGTATATACTGTCTTGTGAGATGCAAATAACACAACAGAGCAGCTTTGTACAAATATCTATAACTAATTCTACAAAGTTGACTCCATTTTCTCTTCCATAAAATGTAGACAGCATCCATCTGCTTAATTACTGCACAGATTGTAAAGCACTGCACCTGCAGTTACCAAACTGTAAAACAAGACATCTCAGAGTCCCCTAGATACCACAGCAAATTCACAGGCATTGGGGGATATTTTAAGTTCTCAAGGAAAATACAGCTATTCTCAAGATCTGTCAGACACCAGGTAAGTTTACTAGCTCAAGGTAGTTCCATTTGAATATGAGATCACTGTTCTACTTTCTTTTTGAAGGTAATATATCTTTGAGAAGCTAGGTTTTGGGGCAGCTGATGTGATAAAAAGTACTAGATAGAAATCAATGGAAAACAGGAAACAAAGGTGGCAGTATTCAGTCGATTCTAAGACTTAAGAACTCTGCATATGCCCAAAAGGCACACACATCAGATCAGTAAGCAAATGTCATTATTTAAGGATAAAAAGGGAATGTTTTTATTTGATTGAACATATAATTCTTAAACCATAAATACTTATTAGGCTACTTGTATCTAACTAAAACAGAACTGTTACATATTCTATTTTGGCTCCATGAAAAAATGATGAGATGCTAAGGACACCATGAACAGAATATTTAGGAATGCCTCACTGTACATTTAAAAGGGATTCTCATAGATGTCTGTAAGTTGCACAACTGTAAAACACCTTTACTCTTTCTTCACTGCAGACAAGGCAAAGAAAATAAAAAAACCATCGAGACTGAAAACATGCCAAAAATGAGTAGGATGGTGACAGGAGGCTCCTCATTACATTTGTTCTAGAAAAGCAGGAGGCAAAACCAAAGACTGACTACAATAATTAAAGAAGAAAAAATTCCCAAATGTTGCCTATTTAATGGTTTATTTAAAGACAAGGTCGAATTCAGCCTTAAAGCCTTGATTATCTAACAATGGTTTTCCAATACACTTTAGCAAATGAGCCCTCTTTTCAAGCCAAATCTCCCCTAAATTCTAAGTTACAAAATACAGAAAAAGCAAAGTTCTGTTTGTAGTTGAGGAAGAACACAGGACCACAGTCTGGCTTATCTCCCTCCACACCTGTAACTGTATTCACAGGGTCCTCTAGCCCTTCAACAATTCAGTAGGAAAGGGATTATGGGTGCCCCAGACCTTCAAAGCAGCTCAGTTTTACAAAACATCTCACTTGAATACTGGTCTGGAGCTGGATGCAGTGGATCATGCCTGTAATACCAGCACCTTGGGAGGCCCAGGCAGACAGATCACTTGGGCTCAGGAGCTCAAGACCAGACTGGCCAACATGGCAAAACCCCATCTCTACTAAAAACACAAAAATTAGCCAGGCGTTGGTGGTGCATGCCAGTGATCCCAGCTACTCTGGAGGCTGAGGCACAAGAATCACTTGAATCCAGGAGGCGGAGGCTGCAGTTGAGCCAAGTATCTTCCCCACTGCACTCCAGCCTGGGCAACAGAGCGAGACCCTGTCTCATTGAAAAAAAAAAAAAAAAAAAAAGAATACTGGTCTGGGCTACAATTCACAGACTAAAAGCTAGGACAATGCATTTCAAACTTTTTTTTTTTTTTTACTGCAGCACAACATGGTACATAAATACACTGGGGGAAAAAATGTCTCATTAAACAACATCCTTCTTGTGTATACTTCATTCTGAGGTTTTCTACTTTAATTAAAACCTGATTTACAAACTCTAGCCTAAGAAATTATCTCAACTTCTCAAAATACCTGAAATTAATTAAAATAAAATGAAATTCCACTTATACATAAAACCCCATCAGGATAAATCAACAAGTACATCAGGAGACTCAAATAGTTCAAAAGAGGTACACAAACTGAGAATCACAACAGGTACATAAAATTAAACATTAATACAGAAAAACACAAAAGAATGTTTTTAAATTTTTAGTGCTGTCACAATGAAATGTGCAGAGATTTGTATATGTAAAACTAAAATAGGTTAGCCAGGCATGGTGGTGCACACCTGTAGTCCCAACTACTTGGGAGGCTGAGATGGGAGGATCAGGAGTTTAAGGCTACAGACAGTTATGATCTCATCACCTCACACCCTGTAGTCCCAACTACTCAGAAGGCTCAGGTGGGAGGATCACTTGAGCCCAGGAGGTCAAGGCTGCAGTGAGCTGTGAACACGCCACTGCACTCTAGCCTGCGCTACAGAGTGAGATCTTGTCTCAAAATGAATGAATAAATGAATGAGCGAATGAATGAAAAGATACAGCTTAAAAATTGAACATCCATTTCCAGTAATATATATATTAATACTATATATCCTGAAACGCCCAATAAATCCAGCAGAAAGCTGTTATTACATTGCTGAGCTCAAAGAAGTAAGGAAAATCTACAAGAACCTACCCACACCCAATCTTCATTTCCACACTCACCATCTGTCTCTCATCTGCACAAAAAAAAGGGTAAATTGAAACCCAAACAGTAAGTAGTATGCACTTGGAGATGCAAAAGGGCAAAGGTGCATATTAGCATTTGCCCTTTTGCCAATTAAGCTTGGACTCTAGAAAGTTCTCAGGTAGATGACAAATCCTATTTCTCAGTAGAAGCAAACACAAATCTTCTGTGGAGTTAAAAAAATTCTCAATTTAGGCACCAAAATTTTCCACGTATCAAGCTCAACAAAACATGAGTCCTTTCCCAAGGACTAACACATAAGAAAAGCAAACACCAACAGTGATTCATGCCCCAATGAATTCAGATGTTGAAATTTCATTGTCAAAATATAAAATATGAATGTTTAAAGAAACTTTTAAAACTGAAATCACAAAATGAGCAAGCAACAAGAGACTACTGAAAATAACAAGAGAATGAACAGTAACAAATACTTTAATGAAAAGTAATTGTTGATTTCAAAACCTCAATGGACAGGTTAAGCACATTAAACATGCCTAGAGTTTTATAAAAATTAGTAACTGAAGAAACTACCCAAAATGCAGGGCCAAGAGACAAACAGATGAAAAATTTTTAATGAAATCAGGAGATGCTGGAGGACAGAAAGTCAACTTTGAAATCTCAGAGAAAATAAAGAAAAAGAAACTCTAAACATGAAAGTGAAATATAAATACATAATATCATGTATAACTTGGGGGATAAAAAGGAGAATAAAATGCTAGGCTACATCAACATGGAAGTTGGAAGGGGAATATTGACCAGATTGGTAAAAGGGCCTTTGTGTCAATTTTGCAAAGGGCTAAGGGAATTAAGCACACAAGGCAAAATTTCAAGTGTAACAATTTTTTTATAAAAATAAAAAAAATAAAGAAAAGGAATAGCCTGGCCAACATGGTGAAACACCATCTCTACTAAAAACACAAAAATTAGCTGGGCGTGGTGGCACACGTCTGTATTTCCAGCTACTTGGGAGGCTGAGGCAGGAGAATCACTTGAACCCGGGAGGTGGAGGCTGCAGTAAGCTAAGATCACGCCACTGCACTCCAGCCTGGAGGGAGAGCCAGACTCTGTCTTAACAACAACAACAACAAAAGAAAAAAGGAAGAAATAGATTATAAACTGTAATTTCCCTAACAGAAAGAAAAAAGAAATGGATCATGGAAGAATGAAAGTAACTAAACTTTTTTTAAAAATAGAAAATAAATAAATAAATAAAATGCAAGCAAAGAAAAGGGAAAAATAAGGCAAAAAGAAAATGAAATTTATAACAACAAGAAAGGTGGGTATAAGACCTCCCTTGCAAAATTATAACAGTGAGAGAAATCTAACATAACTAACTCCATCTTGCTTCTAACCTCACAAGCTAATTGCCTTTGCTTATTCCTATACAGAGGTCAGGCTAACAATGTTACTATGTTTATAGTTTATATATAGTTAAAGCAAGGAGGGTAACAGTCCCTTCCCAAGACTAATCCACCCCTGCTTGTTGAGGGACTAAAACCAACTTTGTGTAACAAACACAAGGCCACAAGCTTAGGATTATGGTAGGGGCCTCAATTCTACTAAGATATAGGCATAAACAGTAACCAGTCATTGTTCCCTAACCCCCTTTTTTATAATTACTACATGAGCAGGAATCATGTAGCCAGTGGTCCAAGATGTGTAACTTCTCCAATTGTTCTTACAGATAACATCACTACTATGAAACCTAAAACTAGTGATTGAGATATTTTTCAAACTTTGCATTCTGTTCTACCAACTGATGCCATGCAGACCAGCGACTCATACCAAGAAAATGACTCAACTGGTCCTGTAACCCTCACCCAGGAACTGATTCAGCACACGAAAACAGTTGACATCCCTGTGATTTCATTTCCAACCCAACCAGACAGCAGAACTCATTCCCTAAACCCCTGCCTGCCTGCCAAACCCCTAGTCTCCAAATTCTTGGCAAGGCAGATTTAAGAACTATCTCCCATTCTCCTCACTCAGCTGCCTTGCAACTAAATTCTTTCTCTGCTGCAATACCTGTTGGCTCAGTGTACTGGCTTTATCTGTGCAGCAGGGAAGAACCTGAATGGGCTGTAACAGGCACCTACACTCTTATCACACCGAACAAATTTTTAAAAACAAAGAATTATAACACATACAGAAGCCATCACAAAATGATGAAAAGATTCAAATTATCAGAAAAAAATTAATTTATATTAACTATTAAACAATATGAAAGTAATAATAACTGATAGACCTGGAGGGATAAACCAACAGGTCCACCGGCACAGTACAAGAGTTTTAACACACTTTTCCACTACTGATAGATTATATACTACAAAAACTAGTAAAGACATAGAAGACTTATACAAGGTAATGAACAAGTAAGTTTTGTTGGTCATTTATAGAACTTTGTACCCTTACACAGTCTTTTTAAGCACACATATAACATCTACAAAAACTAATGACTATCTGGTACATAACGCATGTCTCAACAAATTCAAACTAATCCAAATCTCACCCATCACTTATTCCTTACTAAAATGTAATTGTCAGTTAAAAAAAAAAAAGTCATTTCCCTATGTTAGGAAATGTAAAAATATGCAAATAATTATAATTGAGTAGTAAAGAAAATAATACATACAAAACTTGTAGGAATTAGGAAACGTGGTATAGTAAGGGAAATATATAGCCTTAAATATTTATACTGAAAAGAAGAAAGTTTAATACAAATAAGCTAAGCACCAAACTTAAGCCAGGAAAAGAAATTAAGAATAAAATGAGAATGAATTCAAAGAACAGAGAAAGAAGATTTAAAAAGAGCAGAAATTAGTTAATCAAATAAGAGAATGCATCTAAATAGTCCAAAATTAGCAAGTCTCTAGTGAAGCTGATCAAGAATAGACAAAAAAAAAAAAAAAAAAGATTAACATTAGGGGGAAAAAATGAGATGTTAAATACAGAGATTAAAAGAAATACTGAAAGAATGATAAAGAGTAGTTCAAACCAGAGATTGGCAAACTTTTTCTTAAAAGACCAGACAGTAAATGTTTTTGGCTTGGGGCTCATACCTTCCGTCATAACTACTCATCTCTGCATTTATAGCACTAAAGCAACCAGACAATATGATTAGGTGTGGCTATATTCCAGTAAGATTTTATTTAGAAAAAGAGGCAGGCAGCCTGTGACAGGCCATAGTTTACTGAGTCCTGCTTTATGCCAATAATAAACCAAGCTTGGTTGTGTGCTATAGCTACACTGGCCAACACAGTAACCACTAGCCTAGCTACATTTCAAGTACTAATTGTGGTTATGTCTATAATATTGGAAAAACAGAAATTACAGAACATTTCCATTATCGTGGAAAACTCTGTTAGTGCTATAGTACAGTTGTCTTTTTAAATACATTGCTGAAGTTATCTGGCTAATCTAATTACGTATGTTTATCTGTTTTCGTGTCAAACTTTTACTTGTTTCAAGAGACGGAATGGCTGGGTGCGGTGGCTCTCGCCTGTAATCCCAGCACTCTAGGAGGCCGAGGCAGGCAGATCACTTGAGCTCAGGAGTTCAAGAGCAGCCTGGGCAATATGGCAAAATTTCATCCCTACAAAAAATAAAAAAATTAGCTGGGCCTGGTGGTGTGTTCCTGTAGCAATCCCAGCTACCCTGGAGGCTGAGGTGGGACGACTGCTTGAGCCTGGGAGGCGGAGGTTGCAGTGAGCCAATATTGTGCTGCTGCGCTCCAGCCTGGGCGACAGAGCCAGACCTTGTCTCAAAAAAAAGAGAAGGTGGAAAGTATTCTCTTTGTTTTCCGTGTTCTGGAACCATTTGTATAAGATGGAGACAGTTCTGTTCTTCCAAAATTTGAAACAGCTCATCAAGCCTGATGTTTCTTTTTGGGAAGATTTTAACTTAGTTTCTTTAATGATTACTGCTCTATTCAGGTTTCAAATTTCTTCTTGAATAATTTTTTGTTAATTATATTTTTTCTAGGAAATATCATCTAAAATTTTCACAATACTAATTTTTTGAGTTTTTGTATAGACAGTACTATCTCCTGCAAGTAATGAGACTGTAATTTCTTTCCAATCCTTATGTCGTTGATTTATTTTTCCTTTCTTAGTGTGCTGACCATTGTCCTTTGGTAACTTCTAAAAAGTGGTAGTGATGACGGGATTCTGATTGTTTCTGGCTTTAGAGGAAGTACTTGATGTGTTTCAACATTAAGAATGATGTTTGAGGCCGGGCGCGGTGGCTCACGCCTGTAATCCCAGCACTTTGGGAGGCCGAGACGGGCGGATCACGAGCTCAGGAGATCGAGACCATCCTGGCTAACACGGTGAAACCCTGTCTCTACTAAAAAATACAAAAAAACTAGCCGGGCGAAGTAGTGGGCGCCTGTAGTCCCAGCTACTGGGAGGCTGAGGCAGGAGAATGGCGTAAACCCGGGAGGCGGAGCTTGCAGTGAGTTGAGATCCAGCCACTGCACTCCAGCCTGGGCGACAGAGCGAGACTCTGTCTCAAAAAAAAAAAAAAAAAAAAAATCTGTTTCATTTCCATATATCAGCCAAAGCAGCTGAAAATGTAATTTTAAACCAAAAAGTTTATTATAAGATACATTTTAATAATCTAACCAGGGCCAGGCACATTGGCTCATGACTGTAATCCAAGCACTTTGGGAGGCTGAGGCAGGTGGATCACCTGAGGTCACAAGTTCAAAACCAGCCTGGCCAACATGATGAAACACTGTCTCTACTAAAAATACAAAACTTGGCTGGGTGTGGTTGCGGGCCCCTGTAATCCCAGCTACTAGGGAGGCTGAGGCAGGAGAATCACTTGAACTCAGGAGGCAGAGGCTGCAGTGAGCCAAGACCGCACCATTGCACTCCAGCCTAGACAACAAGAGCAAAACTCCATCTCAAAAAAAACAAAAAAAAATTAACCAAAGATGTCGCAGACAACAAGAGCAAAACTCCATCTCAAAAAAAAAAAAAAAATTAACCAAAGATGTCGCAGACCTATGTGGAGACAATTACTATATTTTGGGTGCCATGTAACAATTTCAGTCAACAACAAACCATATACAATGGTGGTCTCGTAAGATTATAATAGAGCTGGAAAATTCCTATCATCTTGTGACATCATAAAACATCATGATATCATACTTTTTTTGAAATAAATTTAACATAGCCTAATTGTACAGTGTTTATGAAATCTACGGTAGTGTACAGTAATGTCCTAGGCCTTCACATTCATTCGCTCACCACTCTCTCACTGACTCACCCAGAGAAATTTCTAGTCCTGCAAGTTCCATTCATAGTAAGTACTCTACATTTATCTTTTATATCATATTTTTACTGTACCTTTTGTATGTTTAGATATGCAAATACCACTGTGTTACAATTGCCTATGGTACTCAGAACAGTAACATGCTGTACAGATTTGTGGTTAAGGAGCAACAGGCTACACCATATATATGTCTATGGTACACATACACATATAGCCTATGTACACTCTACCACGTTCACATAGTGAATAAACTGCCTAACGAAGCATTTCTCAGAATGTACCCCTGTTGTTAAGTGACATGTAACTCTAACTATGTTTATATCATAAAGATGCTCAATACCATAAAGATGTCAACTCTCCCCCAACAGGGTACCTCAAAGACCTTAGCACCAAATTTTTACATCACTTGGACATGCAAAGAGCCAAACAACTTCTGAAATACAGGGTAGGGGGATTTGCCCTGCCAGACAGTGAGATTTGTATAAAGCTATAATAATTAAGGAAGTGTGGTATGACAGTGAAGACAATTAGGCTGCAAAACAGAACTGAGTCCAGAAACAGATTCACACGTATATGGCAACTTGATTATGAGAGTTCATTCTGCACATCACTGCAGAAAAGATGGACTCTAAAGAATGAGGTTGTGAAAACTATCCATACAGCAAAAAGTAAGTATCAATCCCTGTTCCACTACTGGTGGGGAAAAAAGAAAAAAAGCAACCCCAGTGGACTGAAATGAAAGACAAAGCTTTAAAACAGGAGACTATTTTAATTACCCAAGTTTGAAGAGATGACTTCTTAAACAAAAGTAAATATAAATAAATACATGAACGCCCATATAAACCATAAAAGACCTCACTACATTAAGACTGTTTTTCACAAGACACCAAAAAAAGTAAAATTATTAACTTCAACAAGGGAGAAGGTACATGAGGGATATGTTCCAAGACCACCAGTGGATGCCCGAAACATACAGTACTGAATCCTATATACACAGTTAGTTTTTTATACATATACAGTAATGGGCCAGTAGTATTACACTGGACGGGTAACTGGACAAAGGAATAATTCACACCCTGGACAGGACGGAGCAGAATGGCACGTGATTTCATCATACCACTGAGAACAGTGGGCACCTTAGAACAAGAATTGTTTAATTATAACAATTTTCCACTTAGTATTTTCAGACCATGGTTGACCACAGGTAACTGAAATCATTGAAAACAAAATCTCAGGTAGGACTATTGTATCTGCAACTCACAAAACTGATATTTTTTTAAAGTTAGTGAATTCTAGTAGAATATATCCCCTCCAAAATTCTGGTGTTGAAACTTAACAACCAATGTTATAGTAGTATTGAGAGGCTGGGGCCTGAGTGCTTAGGCCACAAGGTCTCCTCCCTTACCAATGGGATTAGGTCCTTAAAAAAGCGGCTCCTAGCAGCCAGCGTTTGGCTATCTGGCCCTTCCACCTTCCTTCCACCATATGAGAACACAGCATTATTCACCTCTGGAGGATGCAGCCCTTACCAGACTACACAATCTGCTGGTGCCTTCATCTTGGACTTCCCAGCCTCCAAAACTGTGAGAAACACATTTCTGCTTTTTATAAAAAATTACCTAGCCTTAGGTATTTTGTTAAAGCAGCACCATGGGACTAAGTTAGTAGCCAGAATATATAAAGCACATACATAATGATGAAAAACACAACCCAACAGTAAGAATGGCACACTGCAAAAGCAGAAATATCCGATAAACACCTGACATGTTGTACCCCTCTCATTTGTAATGAAAAGAATACAAATTAGGACCATAATGAGGATTTCATACCCACTGAATTAGCAAAAACTGAAACAGATAATGTCATTACTAAGCCAGATACCAGCAAGGGAAGCAGAAATGCCACAGCCGGTTTAAACTACTCTTATTTAACCCCAGCCTCCTCTGAAGCAAACTGGCCCTGAACACCTGTAAAAAATCTGAGTTATATTTGCAAGAAACAAGTGGGAGAATAGCTATTAAATTTCAAAAAAACAAAAAAACAAAAAAAAACAGGATTTGCCACAGTGGTCTCTTCCTTTCCAATATTTACATATCTTATTTATGTCATATTTTTCTATTCCCAAGATATCCAAAACAGTATATGTTGTAGATATGTATGTGGCTACCTCTCCCACAATCATTACACCTCTCTCTGATAATGTAACTACAATAAATTTAGGGAAGTACTAACAAGCAACTCTGTAAGTCGTGCTAACCGGTAGCCAAGACAGGATAATTTCATCGCCCTAAATTATGTTAAATAAATGGCTTAGGATAAAACAGATTTAAGCTGATTGGGATAAGGCAATTCTTCTAGCCAGAGGTTATTTATTCAGAGGTGGTCTGACCGTAGCTCAGAAATTTGTTTTGGATGAGACACGTAATATGGACGCAATTTCACTGTCTCACTACTGGGAGAGCTCTCTTTTGCACATGAGTTCTCAACGCAAAGACTGCCAACGTCAGAGAAACTATTAATAGATGAATTACAATAATAGGTAAAAGAAGAAAATGCACAGGATCATCTAAACTGTTTATTATTCCTGACTTTAATCCCTTGGAGAAAATCAGGAAGAGAAGGAAAATTCTTCATTATGATAAATAGTACTTTTCAGATATAAAGAGTAAACTTACAAACACTATGGCGTTTCCACTAAGACAACTAAAAAACAAGAGTGCTCGCAATATGTTAGGATTCTTGAATTGTTAAGGAACAAAATTCTGCAGTTCAACTACCTTCAACAAAATTTTTTTTAAAAAAAGGCTATATTGTCTCCGGTAAATAAATAATCCCAAGGTAGAGAAGGCTTCTGCATGGTTCCAACAATGTTCCTGGCCCCGTTTCTGTCCAGTTCCCTTGGATTAGATATCAGGCAATGGCAACTTGGGCTACATTTTTTTGTATTTATATGCAGAGGTAGGCAAAACAACAAAATACTGAAAATACCCACATGCCCTTCAATAGAAAAGTTACATATTTCTTGGTAACATCATAAAATGATGAAGCATTTTATGTGCTGGCTCAAAGTCCAAAATGCATCACTAAATTGAAAAGGCAAAATAGTATCCATAGTATAATCCCATTTGTGTTTTTAAAGTATAAAAAAATTTTAAAGAGAAGGGAGGGGCCAGGCACAGTGGCTCACGCCTGTAATCCCAGCACTTTGGGAGGTCAAGGCGGGTGGATCGCCTGAGGTCAGGAGTTCGAGACCAGCCTGGCCAACATAGTGAAACCCCATCTCTACCAAAAATACAAACAATTAGCTGGGTGTGGTGGTGGGCAGCTGTAATCCCAGCTACTAGGGAGGCTGAGGCAGGAGAATCACTTGAACCCAGGAGGCAGAGTTGCCAGTGAGCCAATATCGCATCATTGCACCCCAGCCTGGGCAACAAGAGTGAAACTCCGTCTCAAAAAAAAAAAAACCATTTTCAATGCTTTTACGTTTGTAAAATAAACCTGGCAATAAGTAGAGTATCTACTTTGCCTGGTTCACAGAGTATAAAAAATTATCAGACAAATATTTGAGACAGATGAGTAAACTATTAAAAATCCAATGTGGACCGGGCCCAGTGGCTCACGCCTGTAATCCCAGCACTTTGGGAGGCCAAGGCAGGCAGATCACTTGAGGTCAGGAGTTCAAGGCCAGCCTGGTCAACATGGTGAAACCCCTTCTGTACTAAAAATACAAAAATTAGCCAGGCATGGTTGCAGGTGCCTGTAATCCCAGCTACTCTAGAGGCTGAGGCATGAGAATCGCCTGAACCTAGGAGGCGGAGGTTGCAGTGAGCCGACATCGCACCACTGCACTCCAGCCTGGGTGACAGAGTGAGACTCCGCCTCAAAAAGAAAAAACTCCAATGTGAATCCCAGCTGATTTTCTTGCCAAAACAGACAAGCTCATCCTAAAATTCACATGGAAAGTCAATGAACCCAAAATAGCCAAATGAAACTTGAGAAAAAAATCAAAAGTTGGAGGGTTCACACTTCCCAATTTCATAACATACCCCAAAGCTACATTAACTAAGACAGTACAGTACTGGCACAATGAGATATACACCAACGGAACAAAACAGACAGCCTAGAAATAAACTCTCATATTTACAATCAATTGATTTTCCAAGGATGCCAAGCCAATTTAATGGGAAAAGAACAGTCTTTTCAACAAATGGTGACAGAACAGGTTATCAACATGCAAAAGAATGAATGAATGTGCACGCCTACTTCATACCATATACAAAAATTAACTCAAAACAGACCAAATACCTAAATATAAGAGCTAAAACTATAAAATTCTTAGAGGGAAAAAACGAGATTTATATCCTTACAACCCCAGATTAGACAGTACTTTCTTAGATATGACACCAAAAGCATAAATAATAACAGCAAAAATAGGTTAAATAGACATGATTAAAACTTACAACTTTTGGCTGGGCGCGGTGGCTCAAGCCTGTAATCCCAGCACTTTGGGAGGCCGAGACAGGCGGATCACGAGGTCAGGAGATCGAGACCATCCTGGCGAACACGGTGAAACCCCGTCTCTACTAAAAAATACAAAAAAACTAGCAGGACGAGGTGGCAGGCGCCTGTAGTCCCAGCTACTCGGGAGGCTGAGGCAGGAGAATGGCGTAAACCCGGGAGGCGGAGCTTGCAGTGAGCTGAGATCCAGCCACTGCACTCCAGCCCAGGTGACAGAGCGAGACTCCGTCTCAAAAAAAAAAAAAAAAAAAAACAACAAAAAACTTACAACTTTTGTGCTTCAGAAGCTACCATCAACAAAGTAAAAAGACAATTCACAGAATGGGAGAACATTCATACACATCGTATATAAAGCATTATTACAACTGAATAGTAAAAAGATTACCCAATTTAAAAATGGGCAAAGGATCTAAATAGACAGTTTTCCAAAGCAGATATACAAATAACCAATACACAAATAAAAAGATGCTCAGCATCATTAATCATCAGGAAATGCAAATCAAAACCACAATGAGATACCAGTTTACACCCACCGCAATGGCTATAATCAAGATGACAGATAATAAGAAGTATGGGCAAAAACATGGAAAAACTGAAACACTCATACACTGCTGGAGGGAATGTAAGATGATACATTAGCTCTGGAAAAGAGTCTGGCTTTTCCTCAAACGGTTAAATGTGGAACTACCAAAGTGATCCAGCAATACTACTCCTACATTTGTACCCAAGAGAAAGAACATATGTCCACACACAAACTTGTACACAAATGTTCATAACAGCATTATTTATAATAGCTGAAAAATGGAAATAACCCAAATGCCCATCAAACTGATTAATAGACAAGCAAAACGTAATATAGCCATAAAATGAAATACTTGGTAATAAGAAAAAATGAAGTACTAATACATGCTAAAACATCAATGAAATTCGGAAAACTGTGCTAAATGAAAGCCATTAGTTACAAAACACCACATGAGTTCATTAAGACACAATGGCCGGAATAGGCAAAACTATAAACAAAAAGTCAGTCAGTGGATGCCTACGGTTGAGGGTTGTTTAGTCAATTTTGTCCCGTTGTAACAGAATACCACAGTTTGGGTAATTTATACTGAATGGAAATTTATTTGCCTGACAATCATGGAGGCTGGAAAGTCCAAGATTGAGGGGCCAGCGTCTAATGAGGGCCTTCTTACTGCAACATAACACGGTGGAAGGCATCACATGGGCAAAAGAAAGAGAAAACGGGCTTCCCTTTTACAATGAATCCACTCCTGTGATAACTAACCCATTTCCACAAGAGCAGCATTAATCCATTCACTCAACCCTCATGATCTAATCATGTCAAATTAGGTCCCACCTTCCAACACTGCTGAATGAGTATCAAGTTCCCAACACATGAACTTTGGGGAACCATTCAAACCACAGCAGAGGGCATTGCCTAAGAGGTGCAGGGTTTCCTTTGAGGGTAATGAAAACATTCTAAAATTTATTGTGGTGATAAATGTACAAGTCTGTCAATATACTAAACCACTGAGCTATATAGCTTTTAAATTAGCTAATTGTATGGTATGTAAATTATATCTAAATAAAATTGTTCTTAAAAACCAATGTGGGCTGGGCACAGTGGCTCATGTCTATAATCCCAGCATTTTGGGAGGCTGAGGCGAGTGGATCACCTGAGGTCAGGAGTTTGAGATCAGCCTCACCAACATGGTGAAATCTCGTCTCTACTAAAAATACAAAAAAATTAGCTGGGCTTGGTGGCGTGCACCTGTAATCCCACCTATTAGGGAGGCTGAGGCAGGAGAATCGCTTGAACCCAGGAGTCGGAGGTTGCAGTGAGCCAAGATCATGCCATTGCACTACAGCTTGAGTGACAGAGTAAGACTCTGTCTCAAAAAAAAAAAAAAAAAAAAATGTGATAAATGCTATAAAGGCATGCACCAATACAGGTAAAGATTCCAGGTGTCTGAATACATGTGCACTGAGGTAAGGAAAACTCCCTGAGAAATCACGCCAATTAAGTCTTTAAAAAGATGCACAGTCTCCTAAGGGATGGCCTAGGTGAAGGAAAAAAAAAAAGATGAACAGTGAAAGTCTGCCAACAGAACAAACCCAGGCAGATTTCATATGAAATTAAAAGTACTGAATATGAGAGTATTCAATAGTTTCATAAAGCCAGAACTCAGAAATTCTGTTAAAAAGTAAACAGTCTACTGGAGAGGGAAGCAGAGACAGATCACAGATGTGTCAAGAACCTTGAACGATCAAACATTTTTTCTTGCAAACAATGGGAAGTTAACAAAAAGGGGGGTGAGGGCAGTGGGAGCCAGGCACAGAGGCTCAGGCTTGTAATCCCAGCAGTTTGGGAGGCCGAGATGGAAGGATTGCTTGAGCCCAGGAGTTCAAGACCAGCCTGGGCAACAAGGCAAAACCCCGTATCTACAAAAAATACAAAAAATTAGCAGGGAGAGGTGGCACGCACCTGTAGTCCCAGCTACTCAGGAGGCTGAGGCAGGAAGATCACTAGAGCCCAAGAGGCTAAGGCTGCAGTGAGCCAAGATCATGCCACTGGACTCCAGCCTGGGCAACAGAACAAGACCCTGCCTCAAAAAAAAAAAAAAAAGTTTTAACTAAAGGAATAAAATGATCAAATGTCTTTCACAGAAACTTTTAACAATTACTGAAGGATGGAGTAGAAAAAGACAAGACTGGAATTGGGAGACCAGTTAGGAGGCTACTACACTAATGAATGAAAAAATAATAATAAGGACCTCAACTAAACCGAAAGCAACAGGCACAGAGAAGAGAAGAGTTTGGGATAATATAAGAAGTAAATTTAGTGACTAATTGAAGAAAGAAGAAAAGAAATCAGTGAATGAAAATGAGAAATTAGGTAAAATGTCAGATGCTGATTTGGAAGTAACACATAACGGAAGCCATGGAAATGAATGACTATGCAGAAAACGCTTAGAAAGGAAGTGGAAAAACAAAAAAGACAAAATCCTGTGGGATAGTTTTTCTCCAAACGGAAATGCCCCTATTTGTAATCAAATCACATAAGTAAAATCCATAATTATTATATCAGGGAATTTAAATCATAAAGATTAATACTACTTTATGAAAAAAAATAGATGGCTCTAAAAAGGAAAGAGTGATAATTCCAGCCTCACTTAAACTTTTCAGTAAGAAAGGTTTTAAAAGGTTTGAACTAAAGGCACCATGATACAATACTAAGAAGAGAGGAACAACACTGAGGACCTACCCAGTGCTCAAAATTCTAAGCACTTAATACGTATTAATTCATTTCATCCTCACCAACAACTCTGAGGTAAGCAATCTCTTTCCTAGCAAGTGAGGCACAAAGAGGTTAAATCATTCGCTTAAGGATGAACAACTAGTAAGGCGAGTGCCAGGACTCAAACACAGTGACCTTCCAAAGTCCACATTTTTAACCACTATATATCTCTCGCAGGAAAAAATTAGATTTTTAAAGCAAAAAAAAAAATTTTTTTTTGGTTCAAATGTTGGATCTACTACCAACATTAGCACATTGGTAACTTTTAAGCAACTCTATCCATCTCCTCCAGTTTAAGAAGGAAAAGATCACAGTATTACAGGATTATTATGAACATTTGGTTAGGAATGCAAAACACCAGAGTAACTGTTTGTGTTACTAATAATCATACTTAACATTTATTGAGTACTTCTTGGAATACATCAAGACATTACACCTTAAGCACCTTACGTAGGGTAGGTATTTTATCTAATCCTCAAAACTGTCTTTCAGAGAATATCATCTGAATTAGAATTAGAACTCAATCACTAACAGTAACCTGTCCCTTAACTTATTATGCACTTTCTTGATGTATTTATACTTAACATTTTTGCACTGGGCTCCCTTAACATTTTGCACTGGGCTTCCCAAGTATCACCTATATGTACCTATATTGATTTGTATTAACTCACTGTCACTCTCAACTGATGATCTAATCCACTGATACATAAGACACACCACATCATCTACCAACCTATATGCATCTATGCCCATATACTCTACCATCTCTTCGTGTTACAAGAAATTCTCAGGGCTCCTAAATAAGCCAACTCTTACACTAGTTAGTCAATCTTTTCCTACTGTAGGACATTGCTCCAGCAATTCTATCATCTCTCTCCTGCCTCCATCAATTTTTTTCCTCTACTAAATTTTATTGCCATTAGCATAGAAAGGTGTTCTCATTTCTTTTGTGTGTGCGTGTGTTTTTTCTTTTTTTCTTCCCATCCCCACAATTTTAGCCTCTGCTAGAGATCTCAGTTCCCAAGGAAGGAATGTTTCCGCCAAGGGATGCAGCAATGGTTCCATTACTGTAAGTTGAGACTGCCACTCAGCCACTTTGGGCTCTTCATGACTATTAACCAACAAAAGAAGAAGATTACAGAACTGACTAGAGTGACCAGTCTCACTATCAAGGGGAAACCGGGTTGCTACTGCACAAGGGGGCTAAGAAAAAGTATGTCTGGAATGTAGGAGTTCCTCTGGGACACCACTTAACTATTTCCATGGACTATAGTTAAAGTTAGTGGAAACAATCCAGGCAGGACTGCTAATGGTCCAGAATTATAGAATAAATGAATGAGAAAGCAAGCAAGCAAGCTTGGTTCACCCCACCAGGCAAGAAACCACAACTGAGTTGCTAGTCAAAGACAGAGGGAATACAGAATGGCAGTGGAAGAAAGTAATTATAGATAACAACTACAAGCACATAACTTGATGCAGAAGTAAGAACTCTAATAAGTATTTTCCTCTTATTTTAATGTAAAAAAAAATCTGTGTATATAATTAACCAATTTATTATTTTCTTGCCTTTTCCACAACCATCTAATAGTAGCTAGCCTCGTATCTCAGTATTTAAAAAAATGTGACTTAGGTAAAAGAAAATTTAATCCAACAATGGATAACAGGACTTGGAGCCTCTCTTAAGGAGAGGATTTATGTGTTTTCTGAACTGAGGATAGCTGCATTATCCACAGCAAAAGTAAAATTTTCCAACCGTCTTTATTTGCAAACTAAATATGATTAGAAGAGGTGTGCATAGGTGACAAGGGGGTGAACTGAGATGGCTTTGTATTGTATCAACTTAGCTAGGTTGCAACTACGCTTCTCTAAATTCTGTTCCACGAATGGGTGTGAGTTAGGGTTCGCCTCAAAAGAAATTTCCATGAAATTTAGAAGACAACAGTGAAGCAGTAGCCATGTTTGTGTTCAGTAGGTCAACATAAGATAAGCACTGCCACTTTCTCACATGTTGTGATCTTTTGGCTCACCTTTGGTGGCATGGGGTAGCAAGTAGGCTCACAGCTCCTCCAGTGCCTATCAAATTTCATTCTCCA
The DNA here is from genome assembly GCF_002776525.5 of Piliocolobus tephrosceles. Taxonomy (NCBI): domain Eukaryota; kingdom Metazoa; phylum Chordata; class Mammalia; order Primates; family Cercopithecidae; genus Piliocolobus; species Piliocolobus tephrosceles. The sequence goes on from NC_045455.1 coordinate 83,529,119, forward strand.
ACTTCTCCAAATAATCCTGGGACCAGTTTGTGTGCAGTTCCATGGTAAAGTATGCCATATCTACTGCTCACATCATCAAAGTTGCAGGTTTAGAAGCAGGGAGACAGCAATGCAGGTTTAAGTTTGAGCTTATGGGTCAACTTGAGCTTACTTCCATGACTTCCAAATCTCTGTAGGTTCCAGTTTAACCATGATCTCCCCCACTTCATGTCTATCATCCCTTCCCAATTGCCAGCCCTACCAACTTCAAGTCTAGCACCAGACTCAGGAGCATAAAACCAGTTCCTAGAGTTGGTTAAATATATATCTATATCTATGTATATATATACATCTATCATTATAATAAATCTCTTAAAACACACAATAATTTTGCTTCTTTAATCAAACCCTAGCTGATAGAGATGGAAATGTAACTTAGGGTTAGACTACTGTAGAAGGGAGTGAATATGTCCACCTGTCTCCTCTCTACCTCATAAAACCCCAACTAAATTTCTGCAACTTTTTTTTTTTTTTGAGACGGAGTCTCGCTCTGTCACCCAAGCTGAAGTGCAGTGGCACAATCTCAGCTCACTGCAAGCTCCACCTCCCAGGTTCATGCCATTCTCCTGCCTCAGCCTCCCGAATAGCTGGTACTACAAGTGCCCACCACCAGCTAATTTCTTTTTGTATTTTTAGTAGAGATGGAGTTTCACCGTGTTAGCCAGGGTAGTCTTGATCGGCTGACCTCATAATCCAACCACTTCGGCCTCCCAAAGTGCTAGGATTACAGGCTTGAGCCACCGCACCCAGCCAATTTTTTGCAACTTTTAAAAGTCAGTTGGGGTTGTATGAGGTAGAGAAGAGGCAGGTGAACATATTCAACCCTTTTGTGGTAATCATGCACCTGGCTTTCTTCCATCAGCAAAAATACTTAAGAATTTAACTGGAAGATCCCTCTCCAAGATGGCCAAATAGGAACAGCTCCAGTCTACAGTTCCCAGAGTGAGTGATGCAGAAGATGGATGATTTCCGCATTTCCAACTGAGGTACCGGGTTCATCTCACTGGGGCTTGTCGGACAGTGGGTGCAGCCCACAAAGCAGGGCACAGCATCACCTCACCTGGGGTCAGGGAATTCTCTTTCCTAGCCAAGGGAAGCTGTGACAGTACCTGGAAAATCAGGACACTCCCACCCTAATACTGTGCTTTTCCAACAGTCTTAGCAAATGGCACACCAGGAGATTATATCCCACGCCCGGCTCGGAGGGTCCCACGCCCACAGAGCCTCGCTCCCTGCTAGCATAGCAGTCTGACATCAAACTGCATGGTGGCAGCAAGGCTGAGGAAGGAGCTTCCACCATTGCTGAGGCTTGAGTAGGAAAACAAAGCTGCCCGAAAGCTCGAACTGGGTGAAGCCCACCACACCTCAAGGAGGCCTTTCTGCCTCTGTAGACTCCACCTCTGGGGGCAGGGCATAGCTGAACAAAAGGCAGCAGAAACTTCTGCAGACTTAAACGTCCCGGATAGCTTCAAAGAGAGTAGTGGTTCTCCTAGCATGGAGTCTGAGTTCTGAGAATGGACAGACTGCCTCCTCAAGTGGGTCCCTGACCCCCGAGTGGCCTAACAAGGAGACACCTCCCAGTAGGGGCCGACTGACACCTCATACAGCCGGGTGCCCCTCCGAGACAAAGCTTCCAGAGGAAGGATCAGGCAGCAACATTTGCCTTTCTGCAGTATTTGCTGTTCTGCAGGCTCCGCTGGTGATACCCAGGCAAACAGGGTCTGAAGTGGACCTCCACCAAACTCCAACAGACCTGCAGCTGAGGGTCCTGTTAACAAACAGAAAGGACATCCACACCAAAACCCCATCTGTACGTCACCATCATCAAAGACCAAAGGTAGATAAAACCACAAAGATGGGAAGAAACCACAGCAGAAAAGCTGAATATTCTAAAAATCAGAGCGCCTCTTCTCCTCCAAAGGAACGCAGTGCCTCACCAGCAACAGAACAAAGCTGGATGGGGAATGACTTTGACAAGTTGAGAGAAGAAGGCTTCAGACAATCGGTAATATCAAACTTCTGTGAGTTAAAGGAGGATGTTCAAACCCATCACAAAAGAAGCTAAAAACCTTCAAAAAACATTAGACAAATGGCTAACTAGAGTAAACAGTGTAGAGAAGACCTTAAATGACCTGATGGAGCTGAAAAGCATGGTACGAGAAATACGTGACACATGCACAAGCTTCAGTAGCTGATCTGATCAAGTGGAAGAAAGGGTATCAGCGATTGAAGATCAAATGAATGAAATGAAGCAGTAAGAGAAGTTTAGAGAAAAAAGAGTAAAAAGAAACAAACCAACTTGGAAAACACTCTTCAGGATATTATCCAGGAGAACTTCTCCAACCTAGCAAGGCAGGCCAACATTCAAATTCAGGAAATACAGAGAATGCCACAAAGATATTCCTCAAGAAGAGCAACTCCAAGACACATAATTGCCAGATTCACAAAAGTTGAAACGAAGGGAAAAATGTTAAGGGGAGCCAGAGACAAAGGTCGGGTTACCCACAAAGGGAAGCCCATCAGACTAACAGTGGATCTCTCGGCAGAAATTCTACAAGCCAGAAGAGAGTAAGAGCCAGTATTTAACATTCTTAAAGAAAAGAATTTTAAACTCAGAATTTCATATCCAGCCAAACTAAGCTTCATAAGTGAAGGAGAAATAAAATCCTTAACAAACAAACAAATGCTGAGAGATTTTGTCACCACCAGGCCTGCCTTACAAGAACTCCTGAAGGAAGCAATAAACATGGAAAGGAACAACCGGTACCAGTCACTGCAAAAACATGCCAAATTGTAAAAACCATCGATGCTAGGAAGAAACTGCATTAACTAACAAGCAAAATAACCAGCTAACATCATAATGACAGGATCAAATTCACACGTAACAGTATTAACCTTAAATGTAAATGGCTAAATGAGCCAATTAAAAGACACACATTGAAAAATTGGATAAAGAGTCAAGACCCATCAGTGTGCTGTATTCATGAGACCCATCTCATGTGCAAAGACACACATAGGGTAAAAATAAAGGGATGGAGGAAGATCTACCAAGCAAATGGAAAACACAATAAGGCAGGGGTTGCAATCCTAGTCTCTGATAAAACAGACTTTAAGCCAACAAGGATCAAAAAAGACAAAGAAGGCCATTACATAATGGTAAAGGGTTCAATTCAACAAGAAGACTTAACTATCCTAAATATATATGCACCCAATACAGGAGCACCCAGATTCATAAAGCAAGTCCTTAGAGACTTACAAAGAGACTTAGACTCCCACACAATAATAATGGGAGACTTTAACACCCAACTGTCAACATTAGGCAGATCAACGAGACAGAAAGTTAACAAGGATATCCAAGACTTGAACTCAGCTCCGCATCAAGCAGACCTAATAGACAACTATAGAACTCTCCACCCCAAAACAACAGAATATACATTCTCCTCAGCACCACATCACACTTATTCCAAAACTGACCACGTAGTTGGAAGTAAAGCAGCCCTCAGCAAATGTAAAAGAACAGATATTATAACAAACTGTCTCTCAGACCACAGTGCAATCAAATTAGAACTCAGGATTAAGAAACTCACTCGAAACCTCTCAACTACATGGAAACTGAACAATCTGCTCCTGAATGACTACCGGGTACACAACGAAATGAAGGCAGAAATAAAGATATTCTTTGAAACCAATGAGAACAAAGACACAACATACCAGAATCTCTGGGACACATTTAAAGCAGTGTGTAGAGGGAAATTTATAGCACTAAATACCCACAAGAGAAAGCAGGAAAGATCTAAAATTGACACCCTAGCATCACAATTAAAAGAACCAGAGAAGCAAGAGCAAACACATTCAAAAGCTAGCAGAAGGCAAGAAATAACTTAAGATCAGAGCAGAACTGAAGGAGACAGAGACACAAAAAACCCTTCAAAGAAAATCAATGAATCCAGGAGTTGGCTTTTTGAAAAGATTAACAAAATTCATAGACCACTAGCAAGACTAATAAAGAAGAAAAGAGAGAAGAATCAAACACGTGCAATAAAAAATGATAAAGGGGATATCACCACCAATCCCACAGAAATACAAACTACCATCAGAGGATACTATAAACACCTCCACGCAAATAAACTAGAAAATCTAGAAGAAATGGATAAATTCCTGGACGCATACACCCTCCCATGACTAAACCAGGAAGAAGTTGAATCCCTGAATAGACTAATAACAGGCTCTGAAATTGAGGCAATAATTAATAGCCTATCAACCAAAAAACGTCCAGGACCAGACTGATTCACAGCCAAATTCTACCAGAGGTACAAAGAGAAACCGATACCATTCCTTCTGAAACTATTCCAACCAATAGAAAAAGAGGACATCATCCCTAACTCATTTTATGAGGCCAGCATCATCCTGATACCAAAGCCTGGCAGAGACACACACACAAAAAAAGAGAATTTTAGACCAATATCCCTGATGAACATCAATGCAAAAATCCTCTATAAAATACTGGCCAACTGAAAACAGCAGCACATCAAAAAGCTTGCCCACCACGATCAAGTTGGTTTCATCCCTGGGATGCAAGGCTGGTTCAACATATGCAAATCGATAAACGTAATCCATCATATAAACAGAACCAAAGACAAAAACCACATGATTATCTCAATAGATGCAGAAAAGGCCTTCGACAAAATTCAACAGCACTTCAAGCTAAAAACTCTCCATAAACTAGGTATTGATGGGACATATCTCAAAATAATAAGAGCGATTTAGGACAAACCCACAGCCAATATCATACTGAATGGGCAAAAACTGGAAAAATTCCCTTTGAAAACTGGCACAAGACAGGGATGCCCTGTCTCACCACTCCTATTCAACACAGTGTTGGAAGTTCTGGCCAGGGCAATCAGGCAGGAGAAAGAAATCAAGGGTATTCAATTAGGAAAAGAGGAAGTCAAATTGTCCCTGTTTGTAGATGACACGATTGTATATTTAGAAAACCCCATCTCAGCCCAAAATCTCCTTAAGCTGATAAGCAACTTCAGCAGTCTCAGGATACAAAATCAATGTGCAAAAATCACAAGCATTCCTATACAGACCAATAACAGACAAACAATGAGTCAAATCATGAGTGAACTCCCATTCAAAATTGCTTCAAAGAGAATAAAATACCTAGGAATCCAACTTACAAGGGATGTGAAGGACCTCTTCAAGGAGAACTACAAACCACTGCTCAACGAAATGAAAGAGGACACAAACAAATGGAAGAACATTCCATGCTCATGGATAGGAAGAATCAGTATCATGAAAATGGCCATACTGTCCAAAGTAATTTATAGTTTCAATGCCATCCCCATCAAGCTACCAATGACTTTCTTCACAGAATTGGAAAAAACTACTCTAAAGTTCATGTGGAACCAAAAAAAGAGCCCGCATTGCCAAGACAATCCTAAGCCAAAAGAACAAAGCTGGAGGCATCGCGATACCTGACTTCAAACTATACTACAAGACTACGGTAGCCAAAACAGCATGGTACTGGTACCAAAACAGAGATATAGACCAATGGAAGAGAACGGAGCCCTCAGTAACAATAGTACACATCTACAACCATCCGATCTTTGACAAACCTGACAAAAACAAGAAATGGGGAAAGGATTCCCTATTTAATAAATGGTGCTGGGAAAACTGGCTAGCCATATGTAGAAAGCTGAAACTGGATCCCTTCCTTACATCTTATATAAAAATTAATTCAAGATGGATTAAAGACGTAAATGTTAGACCTACAACCGTAAAAACCCTAGAAGAAAACCTAGGCAATACCATTTGGATTAGATTGAGTTGGTTTTAGAGATGGCACATACATCTTTTAGTAAGTTGGTCCTTTTGTATTGTCAGCACAAGTGTAAGGGTAACAGTATAGTTTAAACGCATTTATTAAAGTGTGTTGATTTTTCTTTTGAATTTGGACATTGCCCATTTTGTTTTAATGTAAATGTAACTGTAAGAAGTTAGGTTTTAATATTTGATCTTCCTCCTTTAGGAAATGAATGCATTCAAAACAATGTTTTTCAGTTAAATTCTTTTTTTTATCCTTGTATTTTTTTTTTTTTTAATTTTACTTTAAGTTCTAGGGTACATGTGCAGGTTTGTTACATATGTATACATTTGTCACCTTGGTGTGCTGCACCCATTAACTCGTCATTTACATTAGGTATGTCTCCTAATGCTATCCCTCCCCCCTCCCCCCACCTCACGTCATGTCCACTGCAGAGGAGACATGAGCTTGAAGTATGAACAGGTGAGAAGGGCTTAGTGGACAATTCAAACTTTTTGTTTTGTTTTGAAGACCAGGTCTCACTCTGTTGCCCAGGCTGCAGTGCAGTGGCAAGATCTCGGCTCACTGCAACCTCTGCCTCCTGGGTTCAAGCGATTCTCCTGCCTCAGCCACCCAAGTAACTGGGATTACAGATGCCTGCCATCACATCCAGATAATCTTTGTATTTTTGTAGAGACAGGGTTTTGCCATGTTGGCCAGGCTGGTCTCAAACTCTTGACACCTCAAGTGATCCACCCTCTTTGGCCTCCCAGAAGTGCTGGGATTACAAGCATGAGCCACCGTGCCGGGCCAACACCTCAGACTTTCCTATAGACCCATCTTAAAACAGAAGACCAAGGTTCCACAAATTCAATATCATCAGCCACTAATTTTAACATTCATCAAGGGAAGCATAAAAAGAGTTTAGAGATAGGATGTATCATATCCACTTTGTAACAAAAATTTTCTATTCATGAAATGAAGCAGGAAAATGTGACCTACTATCAAGGGGGGAAAAAAAGAGTCAAAAGTCCATTAATACAGATAAAGGAATAAACAAGGACTTCGAAACAGCTATTATGAATACATTCAAAGACGTAAAGAAAAATACTGTTACAATGGGGAATCTCAGCAGATAAATGGAATTTTTTAAACAAAATACTGTAACTGAAGGGTGCATTCACTGCAAAGAGGCTTCCCTACACATTAAACACAACATTTAAAAGAGTCTCTGAAAAACAGAGAAAGATTGAAAAAAATTAATACACACTCATGAACCAATTTTAAACAGAATAACATGTAAGCAGAATCTCAGAAGGTAAAATATAGGAATGGGGCAGATAAGGCATTAAGTAAGGTCTAAAATGTACCAAATTCTGTGAAAAACATCAACTTACAAATCAAACAGGCCAGGTGCAGTGGCTCACACCTGTAATGCCAGCACTTTGGGAGGCCAAGGTGGGCGAATCATGAGGTCAGGAGTTCAAGACCAGCTTGGTCAACCCAGTGAAACCCCATCTCTACTAAAAAAACAAAAAATTAGCTGGGCACGGTGGCATGCACCTGTAATCCCAGCTTACTCAGGAGGCTGAGGCAGGAGAATTGCTTGAATCCAGGAGGCGGAGGTTGCAGTGAGCCGAGATCACGCCACTGCACTCCAGCCTGGGCAACAGAGCAAGACTCAGTCTCGCAAAAAAAAAAAAAACAAATAAATGAAAAATAAGCTCAGCAAAGTCCAAACAGAATACAAAAACAATTCATAAATACAATATAATTTTATCCTACTCAATATGAATGTTATATTTATATGACAATAACTTTCAATATCTTGAAAATTGAAGAAACAATGGAGACCAAAGAATAAAATGACATCTTAAAAGTGATTAAAGAAAAAAAATCAACTGAGAATTCTATATCTAGCAAAAATATCCTTGAAAAACGATAGTAAAATATAGATATATTTAAAGTAATGAAAACTGATGCTATTACTAGACCTATACATTATGCAACATTAAAGGAAGTTCTTGGTGGCACATGCCTGTAGTCCTAGCTACTCAGGAGGCTAAGGCAGGAAGACTGCTTGAGCCCAGGAATTTGAGGTTACAGTGAGCTATGAGTGTACCACTGCACTCCAGCCTGGGCAATACAGTGAGACCCTGTCTCTAAATAAGTTAATAAAACGGAATATTTAAAAACTACAATAATCTCAATAAATACCAAAAAGGGGAGAGGCATCTGACAAAATTCAGCATCCATTCATAATTTAAAAATAAAAATCCTGGCCAGGCACAGTGGCTCACGCCTGTAATCCCAGCACTTTGCGAGGCCAAGGCAGGTGGATCACAAAGTCAGGAGTTTGAGACCAGCCTGGCCAACACAGTGAAACCCCATCTCTACTAAAAATACAAAAAGACTTAGCTGGGTGTGATGGCAGGCGCCTGTAGTCCCAGCTACTTGGGAGGCAGAGGCAGGAGAATCGCTTGAACCCAGGAGGCGGAGCTTGCAGTGAGCCGAGACTGCCCCACTGCACTCCAGCCTGGGTGACAGAGTGAGACTCCATCTCAATGAGTAAATTAATTAATTAACTAAATTAAATTAAAATCCCAGTAAACTGGAAGGAAACATCTTGTCTGATTTTCTTTTCTTTAATCTACAAAATATCCACTGATGACATACTACTTGCTGGGCAAAGACTGAATGCCTTCCCCTTTAAGATCAGGAACAAGACAAGGATGTTCACTTTCATTTAAAAAACAAATCATTTTAAAACATATTTTATGTTAACACCGAAATTAGTTTAATTTTCTTTCTTTGTTTTGAGATGGAGTCTCGCTCTGTCGCCAGAATAGAGTGCAGTGGCGCAATCTCCACTCACTGCAACCTCTGCCTCCCAAGTTCAAGCGATTCTCCTGCCTCAGCCTCCTGAGCAGCTGGGAATACAGATGTGCGCCACCATGCCCAGATAATTTTTGTATTTTTTAGTAGAGACAGGGTTTCACCACATTGGCCAGGATGGTCTCTATCTCTTGACCTCGCAACCTACCCCCTACCCCGCTGCCTCGGCCTCCCGAGGTGCTGGTATTACAGGCATGGGCCACTGTGTCCGGCCTCTTTCGTTTCTTAAAGAGACAGGGTCTCTCCACATTGCCCAGGCTGGACTCGAACTCCTGGGCTCAAGCAATCCTCCTGCCTCCCAAGTAGTTGGGACTACAGGACCATACCACTGTACCCAGCCATTCTCACCATTTATTTTCAATGTTGTATTGAAGATCCTAGATGCTGCAATAATACATGAAAAAGAAATTAAAGGGCCAGGCACGCTGGCTCATGCCTGTAATCCCAGCACTTTGGGGGGCTGAGGTGGGAGGATCACTTGCGCCCAGGAGTTCAATACCAGCCTGGGCAACATGACGAACCCCATCTCTACAAAAAATACAAAAAAAAAAAAAAAAAAGAGCCAGCCATGGTGGCACGCATCTGTAGACCCAGCTACTCAGGAGGCTGAGGCAGGAGGGTGGCTTGAGCCCAGAAGTTCCAGGCTGCAGTGAGCTATGATGGAGCCACTGAACTCTAGCCTGGGAGAGTGAGATGCTGTCTCAAAAAAATAAAAAATAAAAAGAACTCAAAGCACAATCCATAAAACAAAAAGTTGACTGACTGGACTTCATCAAAATTTAAAACTTCCACTCATCAAAATACACTGTTAAAGAAAAGATAAGACAAGCTACAAAACAGGAGAAAGTACTCTCAATAGTCTGATCTGACATAGAATTTGTATTGTGAGTACATTAAGAATTCCTGCATATCAATAGGAAAAAGATAATCCATTTTTCAATGGGCAGAAAGCTTGAAGAGACATCCTACAAAAGAAAATACACTGTCAAAAACCATGCGAAAAGGTGCTCAACGTCACTAGATATTAAGGAAATCCAAAAGAAAACCACAATGAGATACCATTCCACACCCACTAGAATAGCTAAAATTAAAAAGGTTGACTACCCAAGTGTTGGTGAGGATGTAAAACAACTAGATCATTCATATATTCAGGTGGGAATATAAAAAGGAAAACCACTTTGAAAAACTAGTTTCCTGTAAAGTTAAATACACATATGCCTATAAACCAGCAATTCCATTCCTAGGTATTTACTCAAGAGAAATGAAAACACATGCTTTCAAAAAGACCTATATAGGCCTTATTCATAACAGTCAAAAACTGGATTCTACCCAAATGTCCATCAACAGAAGATAAACTGTGAAATATTCACCCAATGAAATATTACTCAGCAATAAAAACTACTGATACATCCAGCCCCATGGATGAATCTCAAAATATGTTAAGCAAAAGAAGCCAGATACACAAGAGCACACAATGTATGAAGATAGAACAAAACTCATCTACATTTAGAAATCAAAGAGTGTTTGGAGGCAAGAGAAACTGAATGGAGAGAGCAACAAGGGAACATTGTGGGGTAATAAAAATGCTCTACATCTCTTGTGGTTATTGGTTACACGTGTATAATCGTCATACCTCATCCAAGTGAATAGCTAACATCTGCACATTTTACTGTATTTTAATTACACCTCAATAAAAATAAAATTTTAAATTTCTAAATAAATCTGTGAGCTTAATATTGTATCAATTTTCCTTTTCTTGGGTTGTCACATGTATGTTCAGTGTGTGTACACATATATTCTCACATATATTCAATAAATATTCATCAGCTACAATGTGCTGAAATCTTCGCTAGATCCCAAAGTAACTGCAAGTCTATGCCCTCAGGAAGTCCACCTCAGCCTCCTAAAGTGTTGGAATTACAGACGTAAGCCACTGTGTGTGGCTGCCAGCATTTTCTTTTATTTCCAGACAGGTCCTCTGAACCCCCCAAACAATGAAATGTTCTAGCATCCTATTGTTAGACCTTTTGTCTCTGTGTCTAATTGATATTTCTCTGCTTATTAATAGCTCAGTTCGGTTTATTTATGTGTCCAAAGTTCTGCTTTTCATCTTCTATTCAGGACCTAATAGGAAGGTTTTTCCAATACCTAACTCTTCTTTTAGGGAATGCATGGTGGTTCTTTCTCATTCTCACAGACCCTGTGTGTACCTTTACTGTGGACATCCCATACTGTGTGTTATTATTTGTTTAAGTATGTGGTTCCTTCTATATGGTTGTGTTTTTAAATCCCCAGAAGGGTATAAGATAACACTAACATACATAAACATTTGAGACAGATGGGGAAGGAATGAGTTTTTTTATTGTATATCTTTTTTGTTTTTGCCCTCTTACTTTCGGAGTATATATATGTGTATAATTTAAAATAATAATAACCTTTAAAAATACTATATCAGAATCAACAGGATTTGATAACTTATTTAATGTGAGAGGTAGGGGAGATGGAGAAGTCGAGATGACTCCCAGGTTTCTGACATGATAAACCTAGTCATCCCCTACAACTTTAAAAAGAAAGAAAGAAAGAAAGAAATCTGTTATTAATCAAAGTACAAGTTGGAAAAATGTTAAAGAGTAAGAGAAGGTAGCTCAGTTTGAGACATGTTGTACTGGAGGTGCTGGGTCCAACAGTGCACTAGAAAAACAAGATAGGAAATTCAGGAGAATGGTCAGGGGACATAGTTGTTACGAGAAGCCTTGGAGAAGAAAACATGTATACAAGGATAATTTTCTAGGAATTACTTATTCTGTAAGGCCAATTAACAGGGATGAAACCAAGACCCACGGCATAAACTAAAAAAGCAACTATATCAAAATGACAGCGTAAGACCATATATTGTTATCCTTTTCATACAGACATCAGGCTCTCAATAAAAGATTATTTAGTAATTTAGTCCCCCAGGTTCACAACAGATTAGAAACATCAAAAAAAAAAAAAAAGGTGTAGGAATAGCTTCCAGAGGCAATCATCTGGAAGGTGGCAGCAGCATGAGGGTACCAAAACAAAAAGAATGTAAGACTTCAAAAAGCATAGCATTCTTTACTCTTCATTAAAGCCAGAAATCCCATCTTTCCAACACCTAAGACTTGGTCAAAATGGTCACTCCTTCAAGAAGTTCTTCATAGTTCCTACACTCTCAGAGTAACATGATTAATCTCCATTTGTCAAGTTTCCAATTCCAAATATTGTATTGACACCTTCCTGAAGGCATTAACTACACTCTGGCTTGTTTTATAATTATTTTTATACCAGCCTCTTTCCACCCACTTGAATATACATCTCTTGATTAAATATCTTTCATCTTTATGTCTCTATCCAGCACTGTGCACCACATCCTTGCACAGTATGCAAGTATGCAAACATCCATTCAGTAATTATCCCATTTTTGCATTCTCTAAAACTATGTAAATGGACTCTGCCACATATGGTCTCCCTGCAAAAAGTTGTTAACTGCTTTTTTACTGTGTACTTACATTTTGGCACCAACCTAAACATTTGACCTGGCTTATCCCAAACACTAATGAAATAAGGAGTGATGGGTAGTGACAGCTAGTAGGTCCGGGTTTTTTTTTATTTTTATAATTTTTAACCAGCATAAACTGTACATGTTTGTGGGTTACGTGGTGAAACTTCAATACATACAATGTGTAATGATCAAATCGGGGTAATTAACATATCCATCACTTCAAACATTTATCATTTATTTGTGTTGGGAACATTCAAAAGCCTGTCTTCTAGCTAGTTGAAAATATGTAACAACAACACAGGTCTGAACTGTGCAGTTTCACTTATACATGGATTTTTTTCAGTAAAAGTTACAGTGTGCCTGACTCTCCTGCCTCCTCTTCCACCTCCTCCATCTCTTCCACCTTGTCACCCTTGAGACAACAAGACTAATCCTTCCTTTTCCTCCTCCTCCTCAACCTACTCAACAGGAAGACAACAAGGCTAAAGACCTTTATGATGATCCACTTCCACTTAATGAATAGCAAATATATTTTCCTTCCTTATAATTCTCTTAATAACATTGTCTTCTCTCTAGCTTGCTTTAAGAATACAGTATGGAGGCCAGGCATGGTGGCTGACACCTGTAATCCCAGTACTTTGGGAGGCCAAGGCAGGCGGATCACCTGAGGTCAGAAGTTCAAGACCAGGCTGGCCAACATGGCAAAACCCCATCTCCACTAAAAATACAGAAATTAGGCAGACGTGGTGGCGGGTGCCTGTAATCCCAGCTACTCTGGAGGCTGAGGCATGAGAGTCGTTTGAACCCAGGAGGCAGAGGTTGCAGTGAGCCGAGATCGTGCCACTGCACTCCATGTGTTAATTGACTGCTTGTGTTATCAGTAAGGCTTTCAATCAACAGTAGGCTATTACTAGCTAAGTTTGGAGAAATAAAAGTTACATGTGGAGTTTCAACTGCACAGGGGTTGGTGCCCCAACCCCTTCGCTGTTCAAGGCTCAGCTGTAGTCACCCAGTACAACACTAGAACTTATTCCTCCTATCTAGCTAAATTTTGTAGCCTTTAGCCAACCTCTCTCTATCCCTTCTCACCTCTTGAGGAACCCCCATGATATTCTCCGTAATGGCTGTACTAATTTACATTTGGCTTGGCGTTTTTCACAGGAGACAAAAATGTTCCAAATTCAGACCGTGATGATGGTTGCACAAACCTATGAGTATCCTAGAAAACAATGAATTGTATATTTTCAATGGATTATGGTATGTGAGTTATATCTCAATAGAGCTGTTTTTAAAAATGAGGTTTCTGCTATCAATCCCACTGTTCAGATTAAGAAGTTGAGATTTAGTAAGATTAGGTAATTGCTTGTTTAGCTAGAGCAGATAAAAACCCACGCTGTCTTGACCCTTAAGTCTATATGCTTAAATTAACCACCATGCTCTTCTGCATTCCTTAGAAAGGGACCTCACTTATCAAGCATCATATGATATATGCTCCTAGGGATGTTCAAGTCTTAAATGCCTGTGACCTTCCAAATTCCAACTACAGTTATAAAGACTTGACCTATTTATGTTACCCCAGAAGGCTACAGAGAGTCGAAAGCTGAAAGGAATGGTACCAAAGAGACAGAAGGGGAAAAAGAGCTCAAGAGCTTCTACTTAGGCCAGGTGCAGTGGCTCATGCCTGTAATTTCCAGTACTTTGAGAGGCCAAGGCGGGCAGACCACCTGAGGCCAGGAGTTCGTCGAGACCAGCCTGGCCAACATGGTGAAACCCTGTCTCTACTAAAAATACAAAAAATTAGCTGGACGTGGTGGCATGCACCTGTCGTCCCAGCTACTCAGGAGGCTGAGGCAGGAGAATCGCTTGAACCCGCGAGGCGGAGGCTGCAGTGAGCCGAGATAGCACCACCGCACTCTAGCCTGGGCAACAAGTGCGAAACTCCTCTTTCAAAAAAAAAAAAAACCAAAAACTAAGCACCCCTCATCTCTGGGACAACTAAAATACCCAGGTCCAGGCTGCCTTGCCTGACAAGAAAAGAGAAGAAAACCAAATGACAATATGAATAAAAATGAAATGATAGTTGAAGGTGGCAGGGAGGAATGATGAGACAGGATAAGCAGATGGTACAAGGTGGGGCTGACTCTATGCAAAATTTATTCGCCCTGACTCTCAAATCTCCCTCCCTGTCTGTTGCTTCAGCTTCTCCTCTACCTTACGTTAACACCAAGTCAAGGGCTTTCAATACTCTCACATTGACCCAAAACTGTTCAAAGCCAGGTGCTGTAGCCTCTCCATTCAGAGGACCGCTCCCTGTCAAGGTGCCACGAGCCCCAAAATATTCTTCCTCTTCTGAAAGTCCCACCTCTCTCACACCATCTTAGCTCTTAGGTAAGGGTGAAGGTAAGTGGTGGGGGCAGCAAATAAATTAAACTAGCATTAAACCACTCGATTAAAGAATATGTTGCAAATAACCTCCCCTAATAAGCATATAAACAAATGTTTACCTTCACTCACAAAGAAATAAAACCTAAAACAAGACAAATTTCATAAATCAAATTTGCAATATAGTTTTTAAAGTCCAATGTTGGTAAATACATGTCAAAGGTATTCTCATACACTGCTGGTTAATGTAAACTATTACAACATAGTACTTAACAGGAGTCAGAAAACATAAATTATGTTATAAAATATTCTAATCATTTCATAATTATGTTGATCTGTATGTGCCAGTATGAAAAGAGCTTGTGACTTCACTAGAAAAAAAGTAAATTACAGTTAAAAAATAAAATATTAGGCTGGGCGTGGTGGCTAATGCCTGTAATCCCAGCACTTCGGGAGGCTGAGGCGGGCAGATCACGAGGTCAGGAGTTTGAGATTAGCCTGGCCAACATAATCTCTACTAAAAATACAAAAATTATCTGGGTATGGTGGCGCACGCCTGTAGTCCCAGCTACTCGGGAGGCTGAGGCAGGAGAATCGCTTGAACCTAGGAGACGGAGGTTGTGGTGAGCCGAGATCGCCCCACTGCACTCCAGCCTGCGCAACAGAGCGAGACTCCATCTCAAAAAATAATAATAACAAAACAAATAAAATAGTAAATCACAGTACAGCAGTATAACAATACTCTTTGTATAATTTTTTTTTTAAGTAAACTTTTGAGAAACTGTTAACAGTGGGTTACCTGTGGGGGGAGGAGAAAAGTAATCTTTTTTATTCTGTACCATTAATTTTTTTTTTTAACCATACACCTGGATAACATTTAACTTAAAATACACAACTCATTAAGTACTCTATTCCCCTAATAGAGTACTTAAGGCCTGCAACTCTCACCTCCGCATCCAACCCAAACTATCCCATATCTAAAAGCTACCTGGTAGAACTTCAGCTACTAAGGGATATATTTTGGAGATACAGAGCTTTCCTTAAAGATCTCTTAATTACTTTCCTAAAATCACCTCTGGGGAGAAAGAATCCTATCCTACCTAAGGAAACACAAACTCTCATTTCTTTCCAGGTCCCTAACCATTCTCTTCTAGAGAAAGACAATGGTCTTGGTTATAACAGCACCTCCTTCTCCTTATGGGATCTAATCTTGGCTAATTTCACTCTCCCACATAAAAAGAGCAACTTCAACTCTCACTGAAAAGGAAGGAGGGCCTGCTCCTTCGGAACTAAGTAACAGCAGAGATCCTACTCTCTGGTCTGTCTCAGTTCTCATCACCTTGCTGTGAATAGCCAACCACTACTCTACACTTCTATAGGACAGGACTTCTTCTTCAGTCCTGTTTATTGCACCATCCTTGGTACTGTATGTATACAGAAGTTTAGTACCTGTTCATTTTAATTGAATCAAGTCATGATCTGTCAAAAGAGAAAGTGGCAGGCCTCAAAATAGTTTCTTGCTTTAATCAGTCTTGCCCCCACGCCTGTTAGCTTTCAAGTTTTACACAGCTAAACTAAGTATTTCTAATTACTACTTATTATTAATGTCTAATTATTAGAATACAATGATTATGGATACTTTTTAAATCTCAAATTAAAGGCTTTAAGATTTGAACAACTAAATTTTATTCACCTAAGATTTATTGTCATGATTTTCTCACTGTGCATGATCACTCATGCCAGCTAAAACAATTACAGTCTCAACACAGCAGACTTATTCTTAATTCTGAACTAACGAGAAAGGATTCTAAAACCTTTTTCAACTAATGGGGGGAAATGGTTAGAATCAGGTGGCTCATAATAGAACAGTGTGAGAAAAGGGCTCACCTCTACTCTCCAAGGAGTTAGAACTGCAAACCATTTGGCAGCTTCTTAAATAAGCTTAAAAAGTAAATACATTCTCAGAGAAATTACTGGGCTTATTTTTAAACTAAGTATTTTTGGAATCTTTAACATTCCCGAACAGGAATACAAAAATCAAATAAAATGCATATTGTAACTGGAAGTGACAGATGACTTGTCTGGCAAACTAAGTTTAAAAATTAAAAAATACACACACACTCATGTATGCACTATATCTTGTAACAAAACAAAGGTCATACTAACTTTCCCAAATTACTCTTAGAAGTTTCACAAACAATAAATAAATGCCATGTCAAGTAATATTACATAATGAAAGAGCAGGCAGCTCCCGGAAACAGAGACCTACAAGAGGTTATCTTCTGAGACAACCTAAATGGACTGAATCCTAAACAGAAATTATTAAAAACCAGACGCTGAAACAGACGGCTAACCACAAAACTTTACTCTTGATTAAATGAATAAAAAGGTGAGAAGGGGATGGAGGGTAATGTGCTACCCTGAATTTTTATTAATAAATATTGCTAAATCCTGAATAGAACAAAAAAAGACAATGGCGAAACTTCTCAGCTTCCAGGATATCTAAAGAGCTGCCCCAATTCCACCACATGAATATGACTGTGGCCTCAGATAAATCAACGAAATTAAAATCTGAACAGAATTTCTCATGTATAAGCGAGTTGGAGATCATCCTTAAGTTTTCCTGTTGCTCTCTAACACTAACAGAGGAAACACAAATGTATTCTTTTCCAATATAAGTTACATACAGTCCATGTCATTCAAGAGTCCATAAGCCAAATCATACTGAGCGCACTCCTGTTAGTTCTAAGGCAGTCTCTAAATTTCCCAAGAGGAATAAGCAGAAAGAACACAACTTCCCGAGATACTCCTTTCTCACAAAGTTTTGCGTATTTTCTACCATTGCATTCTTCTCCAGGGCAAGCCCTAACACAGAGTATTACTTTATCTTAGGCCTAACAAATTATTGATAAAGCCTACTCCTCAAAATGTTACTTTGTTAAACAAAGCTGCAGAACAGTTTAAACAACTTTCATCAAACAGTCAACTCGGTAGAACCTTACTACAAATAAGCTTAACACAACATAATACAAATAAGCTTAATACAAACATCTCATGACAAGAATCACTATCATCAGTACATGTCTCTCTAATACGGGGGTAAAAATGAGAGGGGAGAGACATAACACGAGAGAATAAAGGCGACAAGAGTAACAAAAGCTGCTGTAGAAGTTAATATAGGGAAAATCAGCCTTAACCAAAACAAGGAGAAAAGAAAAAAAGAAAAAAGGTGAACACAAACACGACCTTCCCATTTAAAACACACCTTTAAGTAAACGCCAGCTGAGAAGAGGACAATTTTTTAAACCATCAGAAAAAGGAGGAAAAAGTCCCTATTTGGATAATTTTCATAAAGTCTAAAGTGCATCTTTTTACATATACTTGTAAATGTATATTAAGCACAAATCTTATTTCTAAGGAAGAACGTTCTTAAGATGTTTTTACAGTTTCTGAGAATCAATCGATCTTAACATAAAAGGTCCCATGTTAACTTTCACCTACATATTCACCACTACAAATTTTAATTCGGTTTTCTGCTATCACCATGAGATACAAGAACTGTTCCACGAACTGACCCGTATACACCATTGATACTCATTTTACTGTCCCTAAAGATGCGAACATCTCAGACATGTGTACTGCATAAAAAGCTGTCTTTCAAGTCCATATTTGTGGCTTTTAACTAGTTTACCTGACCACTACATGAGTTAATATAAAAAACGTTCTGGCTGGGAACTCTGGATGGGTTAACTGAGAACAATGACTATATTACCGTTCAAGTATTGGGTAATGACGATTTATTTACAGCTCGCCTCCTGCACGTAAACACAACTTGAGTTTTTGAAGTTTATTAGGAAGATGGTATAGGATTACCCAACTCTCTCCACACCGCAGACCAACCCTCTAAATTAAGGCTATATTCAAAGTTTCCGAAACTATTTCATCGACAGGGTAGGATCAGTCGGGGCACCACTGCCCATTCATCACCTCTTATTAAAAGTACAAGAAGCACTTTCTTCGACATAAAAAAGGGTTACCCCTTGCCGGGGTAGAGAGGCTGTTGAAGACGCGCGCGGAATGGGTGGGTAGCTGCTCTTTCAACCCTTCCCGGAGCTCGCCCCGTCCGCGGCAAGGAACGCAGCAGCCTGCAGTTCCGAAGGCGAGGGGCGGCGTTTCTGGTTTCAATCATTTCTCCAAAATAACTGTCGAGCTACTTCAGAGTTAGCTTTCACGTCTCTACCAAAAACCAACAGCAGTAGCAGCAGCAACAACAAACAAGGTTTTTCTCCGGACCGAAAACTTTTAAAGTAGCATTAAAATAACAGTGCAAAAACACTAACGAGTCACAATTGCACACCATTTTCCCTGCCGTTCCTTCCGAAAGGAAAGCTAGAACCCAGTTGTCGCCTGGGAGGGGTCCCTCCACGCCAGCGCTGGGCTCTTCCTCAACTGGGTCCTCAGGTTCCCCGAGTACCCACTCCGGGCGGCGCGGTGAGCGCGATTTCCCTCCAGCGAGCAGCGAGGAACAGCGCAAAAATGTCACGCTCAGCCCGTCCCCTGGCCCGAAGCGGAGGCCAGGCGGCGCGCGGGGACCCGGTGGCGAGGGCGAGAGCGCCCGCGGCCCCGACCCCGCGGTCCCCGCCCGCCCCTCGCCCGGAAGGGGGAGAAGCCCGCCCGCGGGAGGATTCAAC
>NC_045455.1:83548857-83686148 GCF_002776525.5 Piliocolobus tephrosceles
CGGGCGGCCCCGGGACCCCCGCCCGCGCGCAAGGTCACCGCCCGCCGCCGCCGCCGCCGCCGCCGCCCGGGCCGGGATCGGAGCGGCAAGTTTAATTTCCACAGGCTGCGGCAGAGCCCGCGGCGTGGAGGCGCGCGTCGGCCGCGGGGCCCTCCCCACCCCCACCGCGCAGCCGGCCCGCGCCCCGCGACCCCCGCCCCGAGCCGCCGCCAGGCAGCCGCCCGCTGCAGCCCCCGATGCTGGGAGGCGAGTCGCGCCTGGCACCCGGGCGGGCGGCGCTTCAGCCCTGCCACACACACACACACAGCGGCAGTGGCGGCCACCGAAAAATGGAGCGCCGCGGCCAGAGAAGAGAGACATTTTCTTTCCGTTAACTGAATTGTTTCCTACCTCCGGGTTTCCGACTCGCTACTCCTCTCACTCCGCGGCTCTCCGGGATCCGCCGCCGCCGCCGCATCCAATCGCCTTCTCTCCCCCCTCCCCTTCCGCAGCCAGCCCGGCCGTTCCTCCTCCTCTCCGCTTCAAAATGGCGCCAAGCGCTCTTCGGCGGCTGCTCCAATCGAACCGCCGCGGACAGCACCCGGGGGCAAGCAGAGCGCGGCATGGGTGCGCAGCGCCCCCTGCCGACCAGACGGCTCCGCGCGCGCCCGCCCTCCGAGCTCCGCCCCGCCCCGCCCCGTCCGCGCGCGCGCACTCCCCTCCTCAGCCCCGCCCCGTCCGCGCGCACGCAGCCACACGGGCACGCCGCCGCGGAGGCCGCGAGACTGGCAGCTGTCAAGGCGTCCACTGCTCTTTCGGCTTCCTAGACCTCCACCGACAAAAATCATTCCGGTTGTTACGTAGCCCTGTCTTTTTAGATAAAGGTTGGGAGATTTTTTTAAACACTGACATTCAGCACAGGTGTTGTGCTGGGTTAACAGAATTGGTATTGTTAACTACTTTGCTCCTTACTTGTTAACTCTGACCTAGTCGTCTCAGAATGCCATACAAATAGTTTTCCTACACTTTATGTGTTATGTCTTTATTAAATCTCCCCGCTTTCCTAATTTGATGAATTGTTTATAGGTGGTAGGCTGGCGGAGACACAGAGTAATTGAGCCTGTGACGAAGCATTCTATTCCTTTGGCAGAATTGTCCTTATTAGAGGAAGACATCATCTGGAGACCACAGGGATACATTCCAGGAAGTGGGTCTCCTCCCCTCTTCACCTTTAGGGGATGCCAGTCCCTCAAGTGGGTTTAGCCTGGTCTCAACAGATCACCTACCTTGGGGGAAGGTTTCCTCCCCAGCCAGGTCCCTGCCAGAACTGAAGAAGGAACTTCCTCCTCTTTTTACTTTAATATCATCCCTTCTGTAAGGAAGTTTCCCCCAATATGGTGTGTTTGGTTACTAGAATTTTGTTCCAGGGAGAATTTGTTTCAACAATGAACAAGCAAAGGGTGAATGAATGGATTACAATAGGATACTTATCAACTGAAAGAAAAGATAAGTAATGCTGATATATAAACAAATGTTACTGTGCACCTAGAGATACTAAGGGCATTTTCCTCTGTCTGTCCTAATGGTAATTGCCCGATTCACCCTTACCATGTAGCTGTTTTAAAGGCTATCTCCCTTCTGCACCTAAGATACTGAGACCTCTTCATTTCCATTTTTGTGGGATTCCCTGGACAATTCCGCTTCAGTCTCCTACAGTGCTTGCTAGACCAATATGTTGTGTTACTGTATTCCTATGTCCAAGATTTTGCCACTGAATACTCCAGGTCCTACCCATTTTATACATTCGTTGATGAAGTCTACTATGAGGTTTTTCTGCCCTCTTTTTAAAATTATCTCAGGAATTTTCTTATTTTACATTGTTGTTCCATCAGCATAAATCTTGTATGGAAGAAGAGAGTAGGATGTCTAGATCTAGAAAAACCTTTCCTCTTTGGTTGTTTTTATTATCTTTTTTACTTTATTTTCTTCAATTCCCAAACCTCCAAAGCCAGGAAGCAAGAAAGTTTCAGAAGAACGGCAGGATGAGAGTAAGAATTTTTTTTCTTTTTCTTCTTTTTTGAGACGGAGTCTCAATCTATTGCCAAGCTGGAGTGCAGTGGCACAATCTTAGCTCACTGCAACCTCTCCCTCCCGGGTTCAAGTGATTCCTCTGCATCAGCCTCCCAAGTAGCTGGGACTACAGGCACGCGCCACCACTCCCAGCTAATTTTTTATAATTTTTAGTAGAGACGGGATTTCACCATGTTGGCCAGGATGGTCTCGATCTCCTGCCCTCATGATCCGCCCGCCTCAGCCTCCCAAAGTGCTGGGATTACAGGCGTGAGCCACTGCGCCAAGCCAGGAATTTTTGTGTAAATTATTCAGTGCTCTTATCCCCATCATTTGACACCTAGAAGCCTCAGTAAATACTTTGTTGAATGTATGAATTCTTTAAGAATGTCACTCTACATCTTGTATATGGCAGTGAGTCCTGAAAGGGATGAAGGTGTCACATCAGCTTTGTGAGCTGTTTTACCAGTTTCACCATTAACCTGCTCTCTTATGAAATGATGCGTTGAGTTTCAATAATGAGGCCCAGAATACATATCGACCACATTAGGCTGCTAACACCACAGGATTAAGCCCAAGAAAGAACGGGCAGAAAGGAGATAGCCTTCAAAACTGCTACATGGTAAGGGTGAATGGGGCAATTACCATTAGGACAGACAGAAGAAAAACTCTAAAGCTTTAATGAAGCATAGTTTCTAATGAAAGGGCATACTTTTATATGACTGCAAGTGGCTTTACGGAAATCGGTAATATAAACTTTCATTTAAAACAATACTGTTTGGGAAAACTAAAATCTAAAATTGATATGTGAACAAAAATAATCTTCTGTGTTTGGGATTTTTAAAAATAGCCAAGTTGCAATTCATTAGCATCAACATAATTGGATGTGACATTATTTAAGACAGTTAAGAGTGTGAACCATTCAAAACTCAGTTGTGAATGCTTTCTACTCCAAAAAAGAGAAATTATGTGGGAATTATGTCCAAATGCTGGTTTTATACAGAAATGGTTAGAATTGTCTTTGATTATGAATAACCACAAATGTAGTTCCCACCTCTACTAATTTTACATTGCCACTATAACAAATCATCACAAAGTTGGTGGCTTAAAAGAGCACAAACTTATTGTCTTACTGGGGTGCAGAAGTTTGACAGGTATCTCGCTGGGCTAAAATCAAGGTGTTGTCAGGGCTATGTGCCTTTCTGGAGGCTCCAAAGGAGAATCCATTTTTCTTACTATTTCCTTCTAGAAGCTGCCCACATCCCTTGGCTCATGTCCTCCTTCCTCCATCCGCAAAGCCAGCTCCGTGGCGTCTCTCTGACCTGCTTTTGTCACCGCAGCTCTTCCTCTGACTCCCTTATCCACTTTTAATACCCTTGTGATTATATTGGGCCCACTTGGATAATCTCTAATTTAAGGTCCATTGGTTAGTGACCTTTATTCCCCTTTGCCATATAACATAACATATTCAAAGGTTTGGGGATTAGGACATGGATTTGTAGGGGGACCATTATTCAGCCTGCCACATCACTCATATTTGGGTTACCTGGGCTTTTTTAAATAGAGTCTAAAGTTGAGGTTCAAGAGGTCAGGAAGTTGGAAGACATCCGGAATGCACACAATTAACCTGGACAGTCCTAAATATACCCCCATGGCCCCTACTGCATTTTGAGTACAACCTTGCTACACTACAGCATGGTTTCCAAAATGTGGTAAAATGTTTATCATATTGTGCATAGTAGAGCACACTGGGTAGCTAGTTAGTAAATGATGAGACTGGGCCCTACCTAGACAAACATTACTTGTTCAGTGTAATTCAAGGTGTGTCCCAAAGACTAGTCAACATAAAAATATGATCCCTGTTAGCCTGCAACTGTGCTGGAATTCCCACTCGACTAATTTATTGGGTTAAGGCATTGGATTCTCAGAAAACATCTTGGAATGTGGTTGTGTCACTTGAAAAGGTTAGGCCGGGCTTGGTGGCTCATGCCTGTAATCCAGCACTTTGGGAGGCCAAGGCGGATGGATCACGAGGTCAGGAGTTCAAGACCACCCTGGCCAACATGGTGAAACCCCCGTCTCTACTAAAATTACAAAAATTAGCCAGGTGTGGTGGTGGGCACCTGTAATCCCAGCTACTAGGGAGGATGAGGCAGAGAATTGCTTGAACCCGGGATGGGGAGGTTGCAGTGAGTGGAGATCACATCACTGCACTCCAGCCTGGGCAACAGAGCGAGATTCTGCCTAAAAAATAAAAATAAAAATAAAAAAAAACACCCTAACCCATTCATATCCACTTGGAGAGATTAAGCCCAACAGAAATTAGCTTTGTGATATTTTAGGCGTTGGGCAAACAGGTGAGGCATTGTGATAAACTCCAAGCCCCTGAAGTTGATCCTTCATTCACAATACCACTACTGCTGAAAGATAGCATACGGGCTCTTTTCCTTCACCCTCATCCAAGACTCAGCCCCTGGTGCCTCAAATTTCTCCCTCCACAGTTAATCCCCTGTATGAGGCAATGTGCCCATGTTGTGATCCTCTTTACAATGCAAAATATTCCTGAAAGGATGCCACATTCGTCTACAGTCCCAAGGCAGCGGTTCTTTTTTTTTTTTTTTTTTTTTTTTGTTATTATTATACTTTAAGTTCTAGGGTACATGTGCATAACGTGCAGGTTTGTTACATATGTATACTTGTGCCATGATGGTGTGCTGCACCCATCAACTCATCAGCACCCATCAATTCGTCATTTATATCAGGTATAACTCCCAATGCAATCCCTTCCCCCTCCCCCCTCCCCATGATAGGCCCCAGTGTGTGATGTTCCCCTTCCCGAGTCCAAGTGTTCTCATTGTTCAGTTCCCACCTATGAGTGAGAACATGCGGTATTTGGTTTTCTGTTCTTGTGATAGTTTGCTAAGAATGATGGTTTCCAGCTGCATCCATGTCCCTATAAAGGATGCAAACTCATCCTTTTTTTATGGCTGCATAGTATTCCATGGTGTATATGTGCCACATTTTCTTAATCCAGTCTGTCACAGATAGACATTTGGGTTGATTCCAAGTCTTTGCTATTGTGAATAGTGCCGCAATAAACATACGTGTGCATGTGTCTTTATAGGAGCATGATTTATAATCCTTTGGGTATATACCTAGTAGTGGGATGGCTGGGTCATATGGTACATCTAGTTCTAGATCCTTGAGGAATTGCCATACTCTTTTCCGTAATGGTTGAACTAGTTTACAATCCCACCAACAGTGTAAAAGTGTTCCTATTTCTCCACATCCTCTCCAACACCTGTTGCTTCCTGACTTTTTAATGATTGCAGGGCAGCGGTTCTTAACTGGAATGGAGTGGAAGAATACCAAAATCATCTGGGAAACTTCTGTAAACTAGATCTTCAGAAACTATACTGGAATATGTTTGATACATCTAACTTTCTAAAAGAGTTTGAAAGATAGATGACAGATATTTTTACACAAAATATGGTAGCTTCCATTATCATCCAAAGAGAGATTTGGGTTTAACAAAGCATTTATCATCAGTTCAACTTCTGGAAATAATAAAGAGATATGGAACCAAGAGCAATTTCACTTGATAAGTAATGAGAATGGCAAAGGAGAATTTAGACTGCTGGTTCGAATATTTGTGCAAAGGCATATAAATTCCTTCAATATAATACATTTCACATATATTCATATATTCACATGCAATCACTAATCAATGTTATTTAGTTTTGCACTATTTGAAAAATCTACAAGCCAGGCACGGTGACTCATTCCTATAATCCCAGCACTTTGGGAGGCTGAGGTGGACAGACAGCTTTGAGCCCGGGAATTTGAGACCAGCCTGGGCAACATAGCAAGACCCTGCCTCTATAAAAATAAACAGCTGGGCATGGTGGCATGCACCTGTAGTCCCAGCTACTCGGGAGGCTGAGGAGAGAGGATCACTCGAGCCCATGAGGGAGAGGTTCCAGTGAGCAGTGATTGCACCACGGCACTCCAGCCTGGGCAACAGAACAAGATTCTGTCTCAAAGAAAAAAAATTTTTTAATTTAAAAATCAGCATTCCAGTGCAAAATGGCCAAAAACTCCAAAACAATTTTTCAGTTTCACATTTCTGTTCTAGGCAAGCAGCCTGTTTCTGAGCATAGGGTAGTAGCTCACTCTATATTGAACCAAGTTTGTATCACTTTTTATTCCAAGTAGATTAACTTGACTCCTAATACTTACTCTTCATGGATATGTAGGAAGCATCCTTTGTTCTAACATAGGAATTCTATTTCTTCTCCTGGCCTTCTCGTTTAGTTAAAACGTGGTATTTAAAATTAGCTTTATTCAGCGGCCAGCAGATGGAGCTATTGAAAAATGTTGACATCTCCATTCTTTTTTATGAAATAAAACCAGTTTAGAGATACACTTTAATTTTTTTGCTGTGTAAATAATCTGCCCATTATAGAGAAATCTGGAACTGCAGTTAAGATTAAAAAGAATAAAATACCACTCATAATTATGCCAGCAGAAAAAATTACTTTTAATGCTTGGGTATATATCAGTCCAGAACATATTATATTCATGTATTTAGATTTAGATTGTTTTACAAAACATAATGTTTCATAATATAAAATTTGCTCCTAGAGGCATAGAAATCTCTAAGGATAATATTAAAATATTTGCAACTGTACAGGACAGGCAAGGACCAATGAGAACAGATACTGGCTACAGCTTGAATAGGACCCCATATGCTTCCTGCTGTGTGAAGCATTAACTCTTCCATTGATGGATGATGGGCAAGGTCTTGGGGGCAGCAGGGAAGGGTTTGGGTGCCCAAGGAGGAAGGGGTGGGTTCAGAGAACCGACCGTATAACAACCTTATAGAAGTGTTTCATTATTTTTAACAACTAATACAGCCACAATAATAAATACCAGGTGAACTATCAGCTCTAGAAATCTCTGGAAGAATATACAAGGTTACGCAAAAGTAGAGGAGTCCTAGATGGGAATCAAGGTGACTTGGGAACAAAGGTGAGAGAAATCTGTCACTGTAATACCTTTGGTACTATGAGCATGCATTTAATATTTTAAAAATAAGTTTTAAATAAAATATCGTAAATAACTTTCTGGTGAATAAATACACATTGATATCATTATTTTAGCGGCTATGTAATACTATTTTATTGTGTAGTTATGCTATGATTTATTTAATGAACCCCTATTGTTAAGTAGTTCGATAATGAATTGAAACACAAAAAATATATTTAAATCCATGACTCATAATATATCTTAAAAATAAAAACAATCAGCCAGGCACAGTGGCTCATGCCTATAATCCCAGCACTTTGGGAGACCAAGGTGGGCGGATCATGAGGTCAGGAGATCCAGACCATCCTGGTCAACATGGTGAAACCCCGTCTCTACTAAAAAAATACAAAAATTAGCTGGGTATGGTGGCACATGCCTGAAGTCCCAGCTACTCAGGAAGCTGAGGTAGGAGAATTGGTTGAACCTGGGAGGTGGAGGATGCAGTGAGCCAAGATCGCACCACTGCACTCCAGCCTGGAGACAGAGCGAGACCTCGTCTCAATAAATAAATAAATAAATGAAATGGAAAAAAAAATCACTGTTTGAGGTTGCTAATGAATTATTTTAAAAACTAACAAATATAAGGAAAGAATCAATCATTTATCCTGCTTGCTCTATACAAACTGTACCAGTGGAAAATCAAATAGTAATCTGTGAACAGAAGTAGTCCAGCTAACAAATGAAGAAGGAATGTAAAAAGTAGAATATTGTTATTTTAAAAACCCTAATGAAAATAGCTGATCCAGACATTGAACATAAGTACCTGCTGGCATCACAAAGAGAGAGAATAAAGCATTAGATGTTCACCGACAGAGGAATACACCAGCACCTATGTAATCATCTTGCCATACAAATCTAACCTGAATGCGAAAGAGCCTCTAGATACAAGTATCAATTTACAAGAAATACATAGGAACATGTTCTGGTCTTTCACACAAATTCCAAAGAAGAAATAAATGAGGGATGGAGGAGAAACATAAATATTAAAAGAGTTCAACCAATCAGTCAGTTGCAATGTGTGTACCTATTTGGACCCTGATTCAAAAAAATAAACTGTAAAAAATAAATTGTGATTGGCCAGGCACAGTGGCTCACACCTGTAATCCCAGCACTTTGGGAGGCCAAGGCGGGCGGATCTCAAGATCGGGAGATCGAGACCATCCTGGCTAACATGGTGAAACCCTGTCTCTACTAAAAAAAAAAAAAATACAAAAAATTAGCCAGGTGTGGTGGCAGGTGCCTGTAGTCCCAGCTGCTCGGGAGGCTGAGGCAGGAGAATGGTGTGAACCCAGGAGGCAGAGCTTGCAGTGAGCCAAGATCAAACCATGCATTCCAGCCTGGGCAACAGAGCAAAACTCTGTCTCAAAAAAATAAATAAATAAATAAATAGTGACATATATAAGACATTTGGAAATTTGAACACTGGATATTTAATGATATTAAAAAATTATTGTTAATTTGTTTTTTGCAATAGTAGTATAATACCTATGCTGAAAAATTTACTGAATACAAAATCTTCTGTTTCTTGATCTAGCTATTTCTTACCCAGTGTGTTCAATCTGTGAAAGTTTAGAGAGCACCACATTTTTTGTATGCACATTATAGTTCAATATAAATTTGAAAATATAAATGCAAATGATAAACATGGCATTTTTTTTTAGAAAAAAGGAATGATATGATATAGTATCTAGGATTTACTTCAACGTAATATAGAAAGGGAAAAAAAAAGCAGAGTACATATGGAACAAGATTTACCATGAGTTGATAATTGTTGAAGCTCGGTGATTGTAGTAGTTCATTCTAACGCTACTAATAAAGAGACACCTGAGACTGGTTAGCTTATAAAGGAAAGAGTTTTAATTGACTAACAGCTCAGTATGGCTGGGGAGGCCTCAGGAAACTTACAATCATTATGGAAGGGGAAATAAACACATCCTTCTTCACATGGCGGCAGTAAGGAGAAGTGCCAAACAAAAGGGGGAAAAGCCCCTTATAAAACCATCAAATCTCATGAGAACTCACTCACTATCAAGAGAACAGCAGCAAGGGGGTAATTGCCCCCATGATTGCATTATCACTCACCAGGTCCCTCCCACAACACATGGGGATTATGGCAACTACAATTAAAGATGAGATTTGGGTGGGGACACAGCCAAATCATGTCATTCCATCCCTGGCCCCTGCTAAATCTCATGTCCTCACATCTCGAAACACAATCATGCCTTCCCAACAGTCCACCCAAGTCTTAACTCATTCTGGCATTAACCCAAAAGTCCAAGTCCAAAGACTCATCTGAGACAAGGGAAGTCCCTTCTGCCTATGAGCCTGTAAAATCAAAAGCAAATTAGTTACTTTCCAGATACAATAGGGGTACAGGCATTGGGTAAAATATGCCTGCTCCAAATTGAAGAAATTGGCCAAAACAAAGGGGCTACAGGCCCCATGCAAGTCCAAAATTCAAGAGGGAAGTCATTAAATTTTAAAGTTTTAAAATGATCTCCTTTGACTCCATGTCTCATATCCAGGTCATGCTGATGCAAGAAGTGGGCTCCCATGGCCTTGGGCAGCTCTGCCCCTGTGGATTTTCAGGGTACAGCCCCCCTCCAGGCTGCTTTCACAGGCTGGTGTTGAGTGTCTGTGGCTTTTCCAGGTACAAGGTGCAAGCTGTCAGTGGATCTACCATTCTGGGATCTGGAGGATAGTAGCCCTCTTCTCACAGCTCCACTAGGCAATTCCCCAGTGGAGACTCTGTGTGGGGGCTCCGACCCCACATTTCCCTTCCACGCTACCTTAGCAGAGGTTCTCCTTGAGGGCCCCACCCCTGCAACAGACTTCTGCCTGGACATCCAGGTGCTTCCATACATCCTCTGTAATCTAGGCAGAGGTTCCCAAACCTCAATTCTGGTCTTCTGTATATCTGCAGGCCCAACACCATGTGGAAGCTGACAAGGCTTAGGACTTGTAGCCCCTGAAGCAATGGCCTGAGCTGTGTCTGAGCTCCTTTTAGCCATGGCTTGAGCTGGAGCAACTGGGACACAGGCCACACAGAGCAGTGGGGTCCTGGACCCAGCCCAGGAAACCATTTTTTCCCTCCTTGGCCTCCAGGCCTGTGATGGGAGGGGCTGCTTTGAAGTTCTCTGACATGCCCTGGAGACATTTTCCAATGTTATCTTGGTGATTAAAATTTGGCTCCTTATTTATGCAAATTTCTGCAACAGACTTGAATTTCTCCCCAGAAAATGGGTTTTTCTTTTCTATTGCATTGTCAGGCTGCAAACTTTCCAAACTTTTATGCTCTGCTTCCTTTTGAATGCTTTAACACTTAGAAATTCCTTCCACCAGATACCCTAAATCATCTCTCTCAAGTTCAAAGTTCCACGGTTCTCTAGGGCAGAGGCAAAATGCCAACAGTCTCTTTGCTAAAGCATAACAAGAGTCACCTTTGTTCCAGGTCCCAACAAATTCCTCATCTCCATCTGAGACCACCCCAACCTGGACTTTATTCTCTATATCACTATCAGCATTTTGGTCAAAGCCCTTTAACAAGTCTCTAGGAACTTCCAAAGTTTCCCACATCTTCCCTGTCTTCCGAGCCCTCCAAATCTCTAGGAAGTTCCAAACTTTCCCACATTTTCCTGGCTTCTCCTGAGCCCTCTAAACTGTTCCAACCTCTGCCTGTTACCACATTTTTGGGTACCTTTACAAAAGTCGCTTCCACGTTTTTGGGTACCTTTACAGCAGCATCCCACTCCTGGTACAAATTTACTATATTAGTCCATTCTCACACTGCTAATAAAGACATACTTGAGACTGGGTAATTTATAAAGGAAAGAGGTTTACTTGACTCACTGTTCACCATAGCTGTGGCAGTCTCAGGAAACTTACAGTCATGGTAGAAAGAGAAGCAAACACGTCTTTCTTCACATGGCAGCAGCAGGGAGAAGTGCCAAGCAAAAGTGGGGAAAGCCCCTTATAAAACCATCAGATCTCACAAGAACTCACTCACTAGCATGAGAACAGCAACACAGGGGTAACTACCCCCATGATTCAATGACCTCCCACCAGGTCCCTCCCATGACATGTGGGAATTATGAGAGCTACAAGTCAAGATGAGATTTGGGTGTGGACACAGCCAAACTATATCAGTGATAGGCACAGGAGGGTTTATTATAGTATTCTGTCTACTTTTGTATATGTTTGAAATAGAGTAACTAGTGTTTTTTTTTTTAAGTATACAGATTTTAAAGTTTTGGCACATCTTCCCAAACTGTTCTCTAGAAAATTTATCCCATGTTTTACCATACGGACAGTGTAAATCTACAATCATACACAACCAGTATTAATGCAATTTTATGGAAACATAATTTGAAATAATGCCATCCCCAAGAATCTTAATTTAAAAACCAATTAGTTTGAGCTTTTGCATAGTACAATATTATAAAGTAAAATGTAAAGGTTAAAAATTATCATATGATTATTTCATTAAAGAATACTGAGTGAGGCTGGGCACAGTAGCACACGCCTGTAATCCCAGCACTTTGGAAGGTTGAGGCAGGCAGATCACAAGGTCGAGAGATCGAGACCATCCTGGCCAACATGGTGAAACCCCGCCTCTACTAAAAATACAAAAATTAGTTGGGTGTGGTGGTGCACACCTGTAATCCCAGCTACTCGGGAGGCTGAGGCAGGAGGATTGCTTGAACCTGGGTGGCGGAGGTTGTGGTGAGCTGAAATCTCACTACTGCACTCCAGCCTGGTGACAGGGCAAAACTCCATCTCAAAAAAAAAAAAAAAGAGCATGCTCAGTGAAATAAATCTAACATCTAGGGACAACCAGAAATAAATTAGAAAGAAGTGTAATTGGCCGGGCGCGGTGGCTCAAGCCTGTAATCCCAGCACTTTGGGAAGCCGAGACGGGCGGATCATGAGGTCAGGAGATCAAGACCATCCTGGCTAACACAGTGAAACCCCGTCTCTACTAAAAAATACAAAAAACTAGCCAGGTGAGGTGGTGGGCACCTGTAGTCCCAGCTACTTGGGAGGCTGAGGCAGGAGAATGGCATGACTCCAGGAGGCGGAGCTTGCAGTGAGCTGAGATCCGGCCACTGCAATCCAGCCTGGGCGACAGAGTGAGACTCCATCTCAAAAAAATAAAAGAAGTATAATTACAATTATGAGTCAGCACCTCAAAGTGAGCAGACCTACCTAACATATGAGAACACAAACAGCACATCTACACACAAAGACATTGTAGGGTTGTGTAAAGAGAGTGGATTTTGATATAATATGAACTTACTGCAAATGCTACACTATGGAACTTTCAATTACTCAGTTTAATCATCTATAAAATCTAAATGATAATATTAACACTTTTCAAAGATGTTGTGATAATTGATATATGTAAAGTTCCACGTACAATTCTTGACACATTATAGTCACTTAATAAATGGAAATTTATATTAAGTTTTATGAGTGAGTAATTTTATCTTCTATAAGAAACCTCTTAAAAATAAATCCAGGGCCAGACACAGTGGCTCATGCCTGTAATCTCAGGACTTTGGGAGGCTGAGGCAGGAGGATCTCTTAAGGTCAGGAGTTCAGAACCAGTCTGTGTATTATAGCAAGACCCTGTCTCTACGAAAAATTTTTTTGATTAGTCAGACATGGTGGCATGCACCTGTAGTCTCAGCTACTCAGGAGGCAGAGGCAGGAGGATCCCTTGAGCCCAGGAGTTTCAGGCTGCAGTGAATTATGATTGCAAGACTCTGTCTCTAAGGAAAATAAAAATAACAATAAACTAAGACTGGCCAGGTGTGGTGGCTCATGCCTGTACTCCCAGGACTTTGGGAGGCCAAGGTGGAAGCATCACTTGAGTTCAGGAGTTCAAGACCAGCCTGGGAAACATAGTGAGACCCCCATCTCATTAAAAATAAATAAATAAATAAATAAACAAACAAACAAATAAGATTGGCACATCCTTATTATGTACCTATTTTATGAACATGGTAAAAAAAACAGAAGTTAGTAATCTTTCAAAGATGGTGTGGCAAATCCTCTTTCATTCAGAGAAGTTGCAGTTTTTTTTTTATGACATGGGAGTAGCACCTCTTGTCATACATCAAGGCTGCTGAAGGCATAGCTAGCATTTCCAAGGCATTCCCTTTGAAAATGCAAAGCTTGCAGTAGAGAGACTACTGGAGATGAGGAGACTATGTTTAAGTCAGCAAACAGGTTAATTAGCTGCTGGGAAAAAAAGAAGGATGAATTGACTTCCAGTAGGAAGGAGGCAAGAGTGAGGCTGGATACCAGGAGGGGACTCAAATGCCCAACCGACTTTACCCAAGATAACCACCCATTTCCAAGGCTTTATCTCATAACCTCATCAATGCAATAGCCTCCTCTTTCCAGCCCCATACCCTTTCTAACCATACCCTCACAAGGGTCTAAAGAGCAATTCTAATCTTAACGTTTCCCTGCTTCCCTTCCTTTCAGGTCAAAGCCCAAAGTCCACTATGTTTTGTAGAGTTCTTTATGACCCTCACCCCATTTATCTTCCTAGTACAATAGGCAGCCTATGCTCTGTCCTTATAGAATCATATGCAAGTTTCTGTCTCTTGCCTCCTTGACTTTGAATGTTTTGTGCCTTTCTTCTCCAGAAAAACTTCTAAATATCCTTCAAGACATAACTCAATTGTTTCCATCTCTGAGAAGCTCCTCATAATGCCCAGGCAGAGTTAGGCAGTCCTTTGACCATGCCCTCACCAATCACTGCTCAGCACAACTTTACTCTCACACTAATTACATTGTATTTCTATTATTTGTTAATTATTGGTTTAAATGTCTATATTCCCTACTGGCCCATGGCCTCCTTGAAAATAACTATAATTTATTTATGTTTATATTCCCAACTGTTAGCCCAAGGAGGACTGCACAAATATTGCAGGAATGAATGAACATGAATGACTGTGGCATATTAAGGACAACTGTGATGGCATTTGTGTACTAGAAGATGATAGGAAGAACAACCATAGGCTGAACAGAGCTGGGTTAGAAAT
Organism: Piliocolobus tephrosceles; assembly: GCF_002776525.5. Classification (NCBI taxonomy): domain Eukaryota; kingdom Metazoa; phylum Chordata; class Mammalia; order Primates; family Cercopithecidae; genus Piliocolobus; species Piliocolobus tephrosceles. Next base: position 83,563,050 of record NC_045455.1, read on the forward strand.
AGGACTCCAGACTTAGTAAGGATATAATCTTAGGAGATTTACTTAACCCTTTTAACCTCACATTCCTCATTTATAAATTATTTTTAACATTCTGCTACAGAACTCTCTCATTTCTCTACATTGAGTAAATTCCTAAATGAAAACCTGACCAAGTGATTTCCTGGCTTTAGTGATATCCAACTGCCCTGGGGATAAAGTAGTCCCACTTAGAAACATTACAAGACTTGCTAATGATCAGGTCCTTGCTAACCAGCAGAGCCTCAAATTTAATTTTCCTTCTTTTCACATGACTTTCTTTCCCCCAATCCCTAATGTAGCTTCAAGTCCTTTCAAAGACCAGAGCACTAGACAGCCACTACCGAGTAATTCCAGTGGTATGTGAGATGAAATCTACTTGTGAACATGGTTTGAGGTGTTGCTTTCTCTGACCCCACAAGTCTGGGTTAGGTGTCATTGGTACATACTCTGATGACACCCTATACTTCCGCCATCATAGGGCATTTGTATTAGTCAGGTTTTTCTAGAGAGACAGAATCAATAGGATGTATATACAGCTGCCCTTCCACCAACTGCATATCAAAACTATTTGGAAAAAGAAAAAATACAATAACAATAATACCAATTTTTAAAAATACAGTAGAACTATTTACACAACACTTACATTGTATTAGGTATTATAAGTTATCTAGATATGATTTAAAGTATATGAATTATGTGGGTAGGTTATATGCAAATACCATATGATTTTATATAAGTGACAGAGCACCCTTGGATTTTGATACCTGCAGGAGTCCTGAAACCAATTCCCCATGGACATCAAGCGATGAAAGAAACTTATTTTAAGGAATTGGCTTACCTAATAATAAAGGAGGGCAAGTCCAAAATCTGCAGGGTAGGTGAACAGGAGGGACATCCAGGGAAGGGCTTGTGTTGTTGCAGCCCTTTGGAGGCCACCCACTGGCCAAATTTTTCTTGCTGGGAGTGAGAGGTGGGATTTGGGGGTGGTCCATCTTTTGTTCTATTCAGGTCTCGATTTCATGAGGCTCACTTACATTATGTAGGGCAATCTGCTTTACTGAAAATCCACAGATTTGAAAGTTAATCTCATCCAAAAACACTCTCATAGAAACATCCAGAATAATGTTTGACCAAATATCTGGGTAGTGTGGTACATTTATAGTCAGATTTTAAGAAAATAACTTAAGTCACCTTGTGGAAAATGGGCTACAAAATAAAAGGATGGCAGCAGATCATCGATGTAGGAAGCTATTCTAATAATCCAGCACAGAAATGATGAGGGCCTGTGTCCTTGTTTCATCCTGGCTGAACACATAGCCAGAGTCACCCCAAAAACCACAGCAGGGCAGTACCCGTAGGTGAGCACCCAAAACCATCCTGAGATGGGTCTGGTTGGAATTCTAAAGCAAGAAGCAGCTGGGCACAGTGGCTTACGCCTGTAATCCCAACAGTTTGGGAGGCGAAGACAGGTGACTCACATGAAGTCAGGAATTTGAGACCAGCCTGACCAACATGGATAAACCCCCGTCTCTACTAAAATTACAAAATTAGCCAGGTGTGGTGGGGCATGCCTGTAATCCCAGCTACTCGGGAGGCTGAGGCAGGAGAATCTCTTGAACTCGGGAGGTGGAGGTTGCAGTGAGCCAAGATCGCGCCATTGCACTCCAGCCTGGGCAACAAGAGCGAAACTTCATCTCAAACAAAAAAGCAAGAAGCACTAGATGCCAAGGTGATCGGTCCAAATAATTTATTAGGGGAACTTAGAAACAGAAGGGGTTGCAAGCTGTCCTCGTTGGGACAGGGAGATAAGGGATGTTCTCCCGAGATATGTCTGCAACTAGGGTGTTGGGCTACGGAGTTTATGTGAGAGTTTAAGGAATGTGGCTCAGGGCTAGAGCTAGTTTCTTTCAGTGTTTTGGGCAAGAACTTAGACACCTTTCTCAGTGCCTGCAAATGTTCAAGGCCCCAGCTTGGGTTCAAGCCTACAGGGGAAAACATGCAGCTGTCCAGGTCACTTTGTGTTTCTCAGTCAGGACAGAAAAAGAAGTGAGGAAAACTGGGGGACCGTGCACCGTAATAGCAGAGAAGGAAGAACAGAATTAGAAAGAGACAGATGTGATGTAAGGAGTGAGCAAAAGTCTAGATGTTAAGTTTGGGGGTTGGGGAATTAGATAGATGGTGATTGCTATGGTTTGAATATGGTTTGTTTTTCCCCCACCAAATCTCATGTTGAAATTTGATTCCCAGTGTGACAGAGACAGGCGATGAGGCCTAGTGGGAGGTATTTGGATTATGGAGTGGATCCTTTATTAATTGCTTCGTGCCATTCTAGTGGTAGTGAGTGAGTTCTAGCTCTCACAAGACTAGATTGGTTCTCTGGGGAATGAATTAGTTCCCAGAAAGTAGGTTATTATAATGCCAAGATGGGCTGGGCACAGTGTTTCATGTCTATAATCCCAACATGTTGGAAGGCCGAAGCAGGAGAATCTCTTGAACCTGGGAGGCGGAGGTTGCAGTGAGCCGAGATCACACCATTACACTCTAGCCTGAGCAACAAGAGTGAAACTGTCTCAAAAAAAAAAAAAAAAAAAAAAAAAAAATTAGCACCATGCCTCTGGTAGAGCCTGCAGAACCACGAGCCAAAATAAACATATTTTCTTTATAAATTACCCAGCCTCAGGTATTTCTTTATAACAACACAGGAACGGGCTAACACAAAATTGGTCTGTGCAATTATTTTCTTGGAAATGACTCCAAAACATAGACAACAAAAGCAAAAACAGACAAATGAGATTACATCAAACTAAAAAGCTTTTGCACATAAATGGAAATAAGTGGGTGAAGAAACAGCCTACAGAATGAGAGAAAATATTTGCAAACCATATATCTGATAAGGGCTTATTTCTGAAATATATAAAGAACTCAAACAACACCATTGTAAGAAAACAATCTAAATAAAAAAATGGGCAAAGATATTTCATATAAATAGACTTTCTTAGAAGATGACATACAAATGGCCAACAGGTGTAGGAAACACTGCTCAACATCACTAATGATCAGGAAAATGCAAATCAAAACAGCAATGAGATATCACCTAACACTTGTTGTAATGACTATCATCAAAAAGATAAAAGATGCAAGTGGCAAGGATGTGGAGAAAACAAAACTCTTGTATGCTGTTGGTAGGAATATAAATTAGTACAGCCATTACGGAAAACAGTACAGAGTTTTCTCAAAAAGGTAAAAATAAAGCTACCATATAATCCAGCAATTCCACTTCTGAGTATACACCCGAAGGATGTGAAATCAGTATGTAAAAGAGATGTCTGCACTCTCATGTTCATTGCAGCATCATTCACAATAGCCCAGGAATGATGCCAACTTAAGTGTCCATCAGCAGATGAATGACTAAAGAAAACATGGTATAGGTACACAGTGTAATAGTATTCAGCCTTTCCAAAGAAGGAAATCCAGGCTGGGCACAGTGGCTCATGCCTGTAATCCCAGAACTTTGGGAGGCTGAGGCAGGTGGATCACCTGAGGTCAAGGGTTTGAGAGCAGCCTGACCAACATTGTGAAACCCCGTCTCTAATAACAATACAAAAATTAGCCTATAGAAAATGATCCTATCAATTTTGAGTGTGTAACCACTAGTGATAGAATAGCTAAAGATAAGAACTGTATACATGATATAAAGGAAGGATGGCTTCAAAGTACTGGTAAACTTTAAAAAGTAATTTTAATTTTGCAAACATGAATCATTCCAAGGAAGGAAGAAAGCAGGAGGTCCCTAAAGAAACCATATGTAGGCCAGGCACAATGGCGTATGCCTGTGATCCCAGCAATTTGGGAGGCAAAGGCGAACGGATCACAAGGTCAAGAGATCAAGACCATCCTGGCCAACGTGGTGAAACCCTGTCTCCAATAAAAATAAAAAAATTAGGCCGGGCGCGGTGGCTCAAGCCTGTAATCCCAGCACTTTGGGAGGCTGAGACGGGCGGATCACGAGGTCAGGAGATCGAGACCATCCTGGCTAACACGGTGAAACCCCGTCTCTACAAAAAAATACAAAAAACTAGCTGGGCGAGGTAGTGGGCGTCTGTAGTCCCAGCTACTCGGGAGGCTGAGGCAGGGGAGAATGGCGTAAACCCAGGAGGCAGAGCTTGCAGTGAGCTGAGATCCGGCCACTGCACTCCAGCCCGGGCAACAGAGCGAGACTCCGTCTCAAATAAATAAATAAGCTGGGAGTGGTGGCGAGCCCCTGTAATCCCAGCTACTTGGGAAACTGAGGCAGGAGAATTGCTTGAACCCAGGAGGTGGAGGTTGCAGTGAACTGAGATCACACCGTCGCACTCCAGCTCTGGGTGACAAAGCAAGACTGTCTTGGGGGAAAAGAAAAAAAAAAAAAGACAAGGTCTTGCTCCATCACCCATGCTAGAGTGCAGCAGTGGAATCATGGCTCACTACAGTCTCTACCCTCCGGGCTCAAGCTATTCTCTTGCCTCAGCCTCCTAAGTAGCTGGGTCTACAGGTGCACACCACCATGCTTGGCTAAGTTTCGTAAATTTTTTTAGAAGTGGGGTTTCACCACGTTGCACAGGCTGGTCTTGAACTCCTGGGCCCAAGTAATTCTCCCATTTGGCCTCCCAAAGTGCTGAGATTACAGGCGTGAGCCACTGTGCCTGGCCCACATAGTTTCTTTAAAAAAAACATACATTTGGCCTCTAAAAAAAATACATATGGTTTCTTTTCTTCTTCTTATTTTTTTAAAATGGAGTCTCACTCTGTCAACAGGTTGGAGCGCAGTGGCACAATCCTGGCTCGCTGCAACCTCCACCTCCCGGGTTCAAGCAATTCTCCTGCCTCAGCCTCCCAAGTAGCTGGGATTACGGCGCATGCCACTACACCCAGCTAATTTTTGTATTTTTTTAGTAGAGACTGGGTTTCACCATGTTGGCCAGGATGTTCTCGATCTCTTGACCTTGTGATCCACCCACCTCGGTCTCCCAAAGTGCTGGGATTACAGGTGTGAGGCACTGCATCCGACCTACATATAGCTTCTTTAGGGACCTCCTGCTTTCTTCCTCCTTGGAATGATTCATGTTTGCAAAATTAAAATTACACTTTTTAAAGTTTACCAATACTGGGCCAGGCGCGGTGGCTCACTTCTGTAATCCCAGCACTTTGGGAGGCCGAGACAGATGGATCACCTGAGGTCGGGAGTTTGAGACCAGCTAGACCAAAATGGAGAACTCCCATCTCTACTAAACACACAAAGTTAGCCAGGCGTGGTGGCACATGCCTGTAATGCCAGCTACACAGGAGGCGGAGGCAAGGGAATCGCTTGAACATGAGAGGTGGAGGTTGCAGTGAGCTGAGATCGAGCCATTGCACTCCACCCTGGTGAACAAGAGAGAAACTCCATCTCAAAATAAACAAATAAATAAAAGTTTACCAATGCTTTGAAACCATCTTTCTTTATATCATATATGTAGTTCTTATCTTTAGCCATTCTACCCCTAGTGGTTACACACTCAAAATTGATAAGATCATTTTCTCCTGGGTTGTCATCACTTTCTGGTAATCATTCCTCTTATTGATGACTTGGTTGTACCTTTGAAGCAAGGCCCATGGTTAAAGTTCATGTCGTTTCTTCTAGCCCCTGTTCCATTCTGATAGACAGGTATTAAGAATGGACCCAAGCAAGGCCGGGTGTGGTGGCTCACGCCTGTAATCCCAGCACTTTCAGAGGCCAAGACAGGCGGATCACAAGGTCAGGAGTTCAAGACCAGCCTGACCAACATGGTGAAACCCTGTCTCTACTAGCATTTGGGTGAAACCCCAAATGCTAATTACAAAAGTCTCATGTTGATCAGAGCTAAAGTGGATGTTGTAGTGACCTTTGGAATGTGGCCTTTTTTTTTTTTTTCTGAGACAGGAAAGTGGCCTTTCATTGAATGTTAGCTAACAATTGCTGAAACACATATTCCTAATTAGGGCACAAACCGGTCTTAGGGTGTAGATTTAAACACACACACACACTGGTATCACATTGCTTATGCTAGAAACTAGCATCTAGACAAAACAAAAAAACTGCATTCAACTTAGAATGGGTCACAAGCAAAGCCCCAGTTCATGTGTCGGCCTGCATGACTTGCATTGCGCTGTTCCCAAGACGACACCAGGAGGCATTTTGTAAATAATGAAATGATACTTTTATATCCTTATTGTGCTTAGTGTATTTGTTTCTGAAAGTGACACTGTGAGAAAATCCTAAGCAGAGAAGTAAGAGAGAGATGGGGGGGAAATCCTAACCAGTGGTGACAGCAAAACAGTGATAATATCAGAGACGGATTGCAGCCCCCGAGGCAGAAGTCAGTTTCTCAACCTGGTCCAGGCATTGGCCAGTCCAGGATTAGATGTCCTCACAAGTACACTTTCTGGTAATAGGCATCATTCCCCCACTCATCCTTCAGTCCCTCTTCACAGGAAAATCAAGACTTCACAATGGACACGGAGTACCATAGTTCACACAAATAAACCTACGCTAAAAATATATGGAAGAAGACGGCCGGGCGCAGTGACTCATGCCTGTAATCTTAGCACTTTTGGAGGTCAAGGTGGGGAGATCACCTGAGGTCAGGAGTTTGAGACTAGCCTGGCCAAACCCCATCTCTACTAAAAATACAAAAATTAGTTGGGTGGGGTGGTGAGTGCCTGTCATCCCAGCTACTAGGGAGGCTGAGGCAAGAGAATCACTTGAACCCAGGAGACAGAGGTCACAGTGAGCCAAGATCACACCACTGCACTCCAGCCTGGGCAACAGAGTGAGACTTTATCTCAAAAAAATAAATATATATATATATACACACACACACACACACACACATATATTTATATACATATATATATATACACACACACATATATATATACATACACACACACACACACATACACACACATATATGCAATTATTTTCAGTGAAACCTAAGGGAGCTCTTTTTAGAACAAAACTGTCTTGATAACAAAGCCACACAAATTTTTATCTTATTAATAAAGAAAGTCTGCTTCTGGTAACTTCTGTACCTTGAACTTTCGGTGGGGGAGTTAGAAAATTAACTTACGCCATAAAACACTTTATAATTTTATTTCTTGGAATGGAATTAACTCCCACAAATTTTTATTGATTCTGTGCATAAAACCGTTTATACTTCTAATCAGAAATTGGAGAAATAGCATATTTTTTGGCTGTTTAGTGTCAAGGTCATTCGAAATTACATTTTGCAAGCAATTTTTCAGAAGAACTAGTCAACATATTTGCTTTGAAAATATATGTGTATGGTTTTAATAAAAACTCATGTGACTTCAATGGTTTCATTAATTTTCCATCAGTGATGTGATCTATCGATTTTTCCATTATAAATATTTGTGCTTACCATGCTCTAAAATTTATTTTTAAAAATAATGTTTCATTACATAAAGATGACATTTATTTTTTACAGCCTAGAAATGCAAAGCTGATTTTATTTTTTAACTAAATCACTATCTAAAACAGCTGAGCAAAAAGTGATTTGGGGATGGTTTAGCAGTGTTTTTCCTGTTTAAAAACTTCCATTTGGCCGAGCACGGCGGCTCACCCCTGTAATCCCAACACTTTGGGAGGCCAAGGTGGGTGAATCACTTGAGGTCAGGAGTTCGAGACTAGCCTGGCCATCATGGTGAAACCCCATCTCCACTAAAAATAAAAAATTAGCCAGCGTGGTGGTGGGCACCTGTAATCCCAGCTACCCGGGAGACTGAGGCAGGAGAATCGCTTGAACCTGGGAGGTGGAGGTTGCATTGAGCAGAGATGGTGCCACTGCACTCCAGCCTGGGCAACAGAGTGAAACTCAGTCTCAAAAAACAAAACAAAACAAAAGTATATTTCATCAAAGTGACATGCTTTTATCAGAGAAAATGTGGAAATACAGAGAGAATAACTAAGTTATACTACTTGGAGTTAGCAATGAACAGCAAATCTGAGTAGATCAAGCAGAAGGGAGCTTACGGGAAGGATATTAGAGGACACAGAACCCAGGATCTGCTGGGGACCCAGGGTGAGAGGGAACTGATGCCAGTGTTGTGCGGGAATGGCTGGCTACAAGAACCATAGCAACAGAAACTACATAATCAGAAAAACCCATTAGCAGTGCAATGAAGATTGCATGCAGTAAATATCTTTGACCATACTCATAGCCTTGGGACGTTAGATCAAGAGGCAAAATACTAGGAAAATACTTCATTATCCAAATCATGGGTCATGTGCTCATACACTGGCTGTACCAGAGAGAGGAAATGGTGAATCTGGCCCCTTCAGCTTTTGTTGTGGCACTCCTCCCACTAAGACTACCTACAATGGGTATTCTCCACCAGGAAGATGGGTATACTGACAAGAAATCTGGCATTGAATTGGATACTAGAAATTAATCCAATTCCCACCCAAAAAAGACAAAATCCTCTAGAGAGACGTTAGAAAGTGTCATACCTAAGCTTACCACTCAAAGAAAACTTAATATTTTGGTATCTTTCCTTTTAAGACTTTTCTATGAATTTTTCTTCTATGTACATAGCTTAGATCATGGAATTCAAAAACAATTTTTAAAAATCCTACTTCCTTCAAACACCAAGGTAGCATAAGCATTTATTTTTCATGGGATTAAAATCTCGATAGTCACTGCTAACGGTCAAATAATTATCTGTAACACGTGTAATAGTGAACTTAAAGCATTTACCTACTGTTGGAAATTTAGATTGTTTCTTTTTTCTTTTTTTTGTTTGTTGAGACAGAGTCTCACTCTGTCACCCAGGCTAGTGTGCAGTGGCGCGATGTTGGCTCACTGAAATCTCTGCCTCCCAGGTTCAAGCAATTCTTCTGCCTCCACCTCCTGAGTAGCTCAGATTACAGGCACCTGCCACCATACCCGGTGATTTTTGTGTTTTTAGTAGAGATGGGGTTTCACCATATGGGCCAGGCTGGTCTTGAACCCCTAACCTCAAGTGATTTGCCCACCTTGGCCTCCCAAAGTGCTGAGATAACAGGCATGAGACACTGAGCCCAGCTGGGAATTTAGATTGTTTCTAAGGAAAAATACCTCTGTAATAATTGGTACAGGAGTTGTAGATCAATTTTTTCAATTGACTATTCATTGTCTAGTGAATCAGATTCAGGTTGTATGTCTCAGTTCGGGCTGCCATGACAAACATACCATAGACTTGATGGGCTAAACAGCAAACATTTCTCACAGTGCTGCAAGCTGGAAGTCCAAGATCAGGGTGCCTGCAGACCTTCGTCTGGTGAGGACCCACTTCCTGGTTGGCAGATGGTGGTCTTCTCACTGTGTCCTCACAGGGTGGAGACAGAAATCACCTCTCTCATGTTTCTTCTTATAAGGGCACTAATTCCATTCAAGAGGGCTCCACCCTCAAGACCTAATTACCTCCCAAAGGCCCCACCTCTTAATACCATCACCTCAAGGATTAGGATTTCAACGTCCAATTTGGGGGAACAAAAACATTCTGCTCATAACAGCACGCAACCAAAGCGCTTGCACAGGGCCTTGGATCAGTTAAATTGGGGCTTGTTAAATTAAATTTAGCCTAAAGCTGCCTCTTTACATATTTGAAAGGTTTCTCCCTACATAGCAGACTGTAACCTAACTGAATGTATAAACAGACTGTAACATATTCTTCTTCCAACTACTGAGTTTTGGCCAATCGAAGGTGGCCAACTGTTCAAACTGGGTTCACATAAGGCAAATGCCAAGCTGTAACCAGTCTGGCTATTTCTGTACCTCTCTTCCATTATCTGTGTGTCACTTCTTTTTCTGTCCACAAGTTTTCTTTGACTATGCAGGAGCACTGGAGTCTCTTTAAATCTGCTGTGATTCTGGAGGCTGTCTGATTAATGAATCAATCTTTGCTCAATTAAACTTTGACAAATTAAATTTGCCTAAGGTTTTTCTTCTAACAGTTGGTGTCAGAAGTGAGATTCAAAGTAGGGCTTCTATCAACACCCAGGAGCACTGAGTGACCAAACAAGGTACCTGCTAGACTCATTTTGTCCTCCCTCTAGAAACACCTGGGTAAGTTCTCGGATTCTGAAGTTCCATGGATTTGTGTTTTGAGCTATCCAAGTTTGAGCACAATTTTTTTTTTATCTGAACTGGGTTCAGACGTCACAACAAAAACTGGGCCACGTCCAGGTGTTACCAGAAAGGGGTCCTCATCCAGACCCCGAGAGAGGGTTCTTGGATCTCACACAAGAAAGAATTCGGGGTGAGTCTATAGAGTAAAGTGAAAGCAAGTTTATTAGGAAAGTAAAGGAATAAAGAACGGCTACTCCATAGACAGAGCAGCACCATGGGCTGCTTGACTGAGGATACTTATAGTTATTTCTTGACTATATGCTAAACAAGGGGTGGATTATTCATGAGTTTTCTAGGAAAGAGGTAGGCAATCCCAGGAACTGAGGGTTCGTCCCCTTTTAGACCATATAGGGTAACTTCCAGACGTTGCCATGGCATTTGTAAACTGTCATGGTGCTGGTGGGAGTGTCTTTTAGCATGCTAATATATTATAATTACCATATAATAAGCAGTGAGGATGACCAGAAGTCACTTTCATCACCATCTTGATTTTGCTGGGTTTTGGCCAGCTTCTTTACCACAATGTGTTTTAGCAGCAATACGTTTTGCACCTAGGACAGTATGTACAAAGGCCCCAGAGCGACAGAAGTGAGGCCAGTTCCATTAAATGAAGAAAGGTGAGTGTGAAGTTGGAGCACCAGGGTGGGAAGAGAGGCAGGAATTGAGCATGGAGAGGTTATACTATGTAAACAATTTTTTTTTAGGATTTGGCAGTGCATCTTTTAAGCATTACATCTGTGAACATGTTTCCTGGAAAAAAAAGAAAAGAAAAGAAAATAATAGAAAAGAAACAAAGTCTCAAATCAATGACCCCAGCCTCCACCTCACAAAAACTGGAAAAAAAGAGGGCAAATAAAACTTATACAGAAGAATGGAAATAATAAAGATCAGAATGAATATTAATGAAAACAAAACAGAAGAAAATTAAAAATCAACATAATAATAGCTAGTTCAGTAAAAAGAGTTCAATGCAATTGATAAAACTCTAGCAAGAGGTCCATTAGAGGTCCTGGTTAGTGCAATAAAGCAAGAGAAAGAAATTAAAAGGTCTCTAGCGGTAAAGAAAAAAATCAAGACTATCTTTACTCACAGAGAACATGATTATCTATATGCAAAATCCTATGGAATCTACAAAAAGGAGCTACTAGCACTAATAAGTAAGCTTAGCAGGGTTGCAAGATAAAATAGAAATATAGAAAAACGCTGTGTGGCCCAGGCTGGAGTGCAGTGGTATGATCTCAGCTCACTGCAAGCTCCATTTCCTGAGTTCAAGCAATTCTCCTGCCTCAGCCTCCCGAATAGCTGTGATTACGGGTGCATACCACCACGCTGAGCTAATTTTTTTGTATTTTTAGTAGAGACAAAGTTTCACAATGTTGGCCAGGCTGGTCTTGAACTCCTGACCTCAAATGATTTTACCACCTCAGCCTCCCAAAGGGCTGGGATTACAGGGGTGAGCCACTGTGCCCAACCTCAAGTGTGTTTCTTTATAGTAGCAACATTCAATTAGAAATTGAAATTTAGGCCAGGTGCAGTGGCTCACGCCGTTAATCCCAGCACTTTGGGAGGCCGAGGTGGGCGGATCACAAGGTCAGGAGATTAAGACCATCTTGGTCAATATGGTGAAACCCTGTCCCTACTAAAATACAAAAAATCAGCCAGGTGTGGTGGTGCATGCTTGTAATCCCAGCTACTTGGGAGGCTGAGGCAGGGGAATTGCTTGAACCCGGGAGGTGGAGGTTGCAGTGAGCTGAGATCACGCCACTGTACTCCAGCCTGGCGACAGAGCAAGATTCCATCTCAAAAAATAAAAAAAAAAAAAGAATTGAAATTTAAAAACCAAACCATTTAAAATTACATGAAAACATATAATAATTAGGAATAAATTGGACAAACAATATGTAAACTCTGAGTGCCTGAAGACTATAGAACATTCTTAAGAGAGATTTAAAAGGCCTTAGAACTCGAAGATATATACCATGTTAATAGATGAAAAGACTTGATATTTTTAAGATGTTACTTCTCCCCAAATTGATTTACAGATTTAATGCAGTCTGAACCCAAATCCCAGTGGATCTTTTTATAGAAATTGACAAATCGATTTTAAAATTCATATGGAAATGCAAAGGACCTAGAATAGCCTAAATGACGTGGAAAAGAATGATATAAAAGGATTCATATTACTTGACTTCCAGAGTTTATTATAAAGCTACAGTAGTGAAGAAAATGAGAAATTGCATATGATGGATAAATCAGTAAAACAGATAGAGATTCCATAAAAAGGCCCATGCATATATGGTCAATTGGTTTTGATGGTTTCAAGGGCAATTTAATGGAAAATAAATAATCTTTTCAACAAGTGGTACTGAAACAGTTGGATATCCATATGCAAAAAAAGTAAAATCCATAATTTGCAACATATACCAAAAAAGCTCAAAATAGATTACAGACAAAATATAAGCCCTCCAAATACAAAACTTCTGGAAGAAAATATAGGAGAAAATTTTATTTTATTTTGGTATAGGCAAAACTTTTATAGATTCAACAGCAAAAGCATGATTCTAAAAGAAAACAATTGATAAATTAGATTTAATAAAAATTAAGAAATTGGTTTTTAGGCTGGGCGCAGTGGCTGTTGCCTGTAATCCCAGCACTTTGGGAGGCCAAGGCAGGTGGATCACGAGGTCAGGAGATCTAGACCATCCTGGCTAACATGGTGAAATCCCGTCTCTACCAAAAATACAAAAAAATTAGCCGGGTGTGGTGGCAGGCGCCTGTAGTCCCAGCTACTTGGGAGGCTGAGGCAGGAGAATGGCGTGAACCTTGCAGTGACTGAGATTGCGCCACTGCACTCCAGCCTGGGAGACAGAGCAAGACTCTGTATCAAAAAAAAAAAAAAAGAAGAAGAAGAAGGGAGCATCAGGGAGAGGGGGCAGTGGCGGTTGACCCTGTTGTTTGGAGTGATAAATGTTGTAGAAAGATCAAGCATGGAGATTATGAAGGAAAGGTCATGGTGAAGAGGTGAGGGTGAAGAAGAGAAAAGTGGCTGGGCACAGTGGCTCACACCTGTGATCCCAGCACTTTGGGAGGCAGAGGTGGGTGGATCACTTGAGGTCAGGAGGTCGAGACCTGCCTGTTCAACATGGTGAAACCCCATCGCTACATTAAAAAAAAAAAAAAAAAATTAGCCAGACATGGTGGTGGTCACCTGTAGTCTCAGCTACTCAGGAGGCTGAGACAGGAGAATCACATAAACCCAGGAGCTGCAGGTTTCTGTGAGCCAAGATTGTGCCACTGCACTCCAGCCTGAGCAACAGAGCAAGATTCTGTCTCAAAAAAGAAGAGAGAGAGAGAGAGAGAGAAAAGCCATGTTCCTAAGGATGTTATCTAAAAGAGAAAGAACAACCAACAAAAAGAAGTAATAAATAATTAATTAAAAATTTAAAAAATTAAAACAAAAAACACACAAAAATTGGGAGAAAAGTTTAGGGGGTAAAGACCTGTTTACTTCATGCAGGAAAGAAAAGTCTATGAGCAATGTCTTTTGCCTGGTTGTGTTAAAAGCCTGTTTCCACCCTTATGGTTGTGGAGAAGAATGTGGTGAAGTGTTGTAGAAGGTAGCACCAAACCTACCCACTATTGCCTCCTCAGCACATCCACATCTCTGTACCCACCAGGATCCCCTACAGCTCATCCCATAGTAGCCAGAAAAGTACTGGACACATTTATAATCCTTAAGCACCCATTGGTGTTTTCTTGTGACAGAGTTTTGTTTTGTTTAATTTTTTTTTTTTTTTTTTTTGAGATGGAGTCTCACTGCAATGCCCAGGCTGGAGTGGAGCACAATGGTGTGATCTCGGCTCACTGCAACCTCCGCCTCCCAGGTTCAAGAGATTCTCCTGCCTCAGCCTCCTGAGTAGCTGGGATTATGAGTGCCTGCCCCCAAACCTGGCTAATTTTTTTGTATTTTTAGTAGAGATGGGATTTCATCATATTGGCCAGGCTGGTCTTGAACTCCTGACCTCAAGTGATCTGCCCACTTCAGCCTCCCAAAGTGCTGGGATTACAGGTGTGAGCCACTGTGCCTGGCCTGTTTTATTTTTGAAGTAGGGTCTTGCTCTGTTGCCCAGGCTGGAGTGCGCTGGTGCAGTCACAGCTCACTGCGGTCCCTCCTGGGCTCAAGTGATCTCCCAACAAGACTCTCAAGTAGCTGAGACTACAGGTGCATGCCACTGTGCCTCATGAGTTTTTAAATTTTTTGTAGAGACAGGGTCTCACTCTATTGCCCAGTCTGGTCTTGAACTCCTGGGCTCAAAGGATCCCCCACTTTAACCTCCCAAAGTGTTGGGATGACAGACATGAGCCATCTCACCCAGCCCTTGTGACAGCTTTGATTTTAATGTAAAGGTGTACTTGCTGTCTTCCTTTCTCCATATTTATTATAAGTGCACTATAATCTGAAAATCTTCTTTTATTATAATTTAAACATCCTAGTAAATATTCAAGCTTTTAGTATAATTGTTACTTAAAATTCATAGTACATAGCAGTTTTATGTGCATTTTGCACAAGTGTATTACTACAGAGATTTTTAGCACCATGGCAATAACAAACATTGCAAAAGCCTCAGCTTCTATAATCTAGATTCATAAATGATGGGTTTTCCACACAGAAAACTTAAAAAAAACTAACATATAGTTTTCCAGACACTGTTCTAAATGCACTACATATTTGATTCATTAAATCTCCTGAGCAGTCCTGTGAAGTAGAACTATTATCATTTCCATTATACAAGATAAAAAATCAAGGCTCAGAAGAGTTTTGTACTTTGCTCAAGGTCATATAGCCAGTAGGAGGGAGAGCCCGAATTTGCATCTAGGCAATCTGCCTTTGGAATCCACACTGTTAGCCATAAATGATACTGATTCTAAGCTTAAAGTAGAAGTACGTCTTGCAGAGAATAAGTGAATAAATTTAACTTTAGGAGGATTTGCATGTGTTCATGTTAAAAATAGTATAATAATTTTCATCCGATCACTATAAAACGATACTATGGAATGGAATTGAACTTGTAAAAATGCATGCAATATATTCTTGTAACAAGTCAAAAATACAGAGTACATAAAGAAAAAGTTAATCACCTCCCTGCCAGTCCTCACTGCACCAAACTCCTCTCGAGGCAAGCACTGTCTGCATCATAGAATGTCTACTTCTACATCACTTTTCAAGTTTCTACAAATATATACACACATATATGATGTTTCTTCTTTGCTGCTTCTTTTCCTTTTCCTCCTTCCTTTCACAAAACGAGATTACACCATATGTTTGCCCTTCCAGTCTTTCGGTGCTGGAAAGTACATTTCACCATGATTTGATGACCTACTTCTTTGTGGAAATTCCCTCTTCTGATACCTGTGTTGCGCAGAAGTCAAGGACAAATGAGGCCTGCCCGCCTGACAACCTGGGCCTTCCAGGGAAAACTGACAGGGCTGAGATAATCCTGTGGCCATTGCTGTGGGGGCATTGTAACTGCACAGGAGAAGGGACATTGCTGTGACACTGTGGAAATGTGAAACCTCTGGAATTGTCCTCTTGGTACATTTTGTTGCCCTTATAATTGTTAACAGGAAAATCCATAAAGCAAAGACATTGTGTATTTACCCTTTGGAGCACGGGTCTCTGAGTTGAAAATGGGGTGCACGTTCAGGCAGCCAGCCCAACTTGTGGTGTCCAAGAGTGGGCTGGAAGAAAACCATAATTAGCTTGCCTTTTGATCAAATGAAAATACTTCTCATGTTTACTGATGACTGATAATTTTTCCTGCTTTTAAGATTCTCATTCTTGGCCGGGCGCGGTGGCTCAAGCCTGTAATCCCAGCACTTTGGGAGGCCGAGATGGGCGGATCACGAGGTCAGGAGATCGAGACCATACTGGCTAACACGGTGAAACCCGTCTTTACTAAAAAAATACAAAAATCTAGCCGGGCAAGGTGGCGGGCGCCTATAGTCCCAGCTACTCCGGAGGCTGAGGCAGGAGAATGGCCTAAACCCGGGAGGCGGAGCTTGCAGGGAGCTGAGATCCGGCCACTGCACTCCAGCTCCGGCAACAGAGCGAGACTCCGTCTCAAAAAAAAAAAAAAACAAAAAACAAAAACAAAAAAACATTCTCATTCTTATGACATCTAAGGAAAAGGGTGAAATTCGATTCTTAAGAGTAATTTATAACACATGCCTCAAGGCAAAGCCTCCTTGAACAGCATGTATCTTCTTTACTGCTAGGGCTTGGAGGCGGCTGGACTCTGAACCATCCTGCGAAGTAAACTATCAGAAGAGACACCAATGTCACTGCCTTAAAGACAGTAGAACCCCAAGATTTTCTAGACTGGGCAGCCTCCTTATCCCCTTATCCAGGAAAGTTAACAGAAGAGACACGTTAGGAGCAGAAAATGTTCTCTAACAATCTCTGCAGCAATTTTTTCCCCAATGTTTTCAGTTAAAAAATTGTTAAGTGTAATCCTATTTTTTTCATTTAGTTTCCTTCAAAGAATTTTCTTTTCATTCAAGTACTTGAAAATATCTATTTTTTTATTACTGGATCTCCCTGTCACTATGACTTTGTAAAAAAAAAAAATTGGGTAAAATACACAAAAAAAATGTTAACATCTTGACCATTTTTAAGAATACAGTTCAGTAGTGTTAAATATATTTCACATTGTTGTGCAAAAAAACTCCAGAATTTTTATCTTGCAAAGTTGAAACTCTGTATGTATTAGATAACAACTTCCCATTTCCTCCTTCCCTCAGCCCCTGGCAACCACCATTCTGCTTTCTGTTTCTGTAAGTTTGGCTATTTTAGGCAGCATTTGTCTTTTTGCAGCTGGCTTATTTTACTACAATGCCTTCAAGGTTCATCCATATTGTGGCATGTGACAAGATTTCCTTCCTTTTAATTTAATTTTTGATATAAGGTCTTGCTCCATTCCCCAGCCTGGTCTGCAACTCCTGGGCTCCAGTGATCCTTGAGCCACAGCCTCCCAAAGTGCTAAGATTTCAGCATGAGCCATAGCATCTGGCCTCCTTCCTTTTTAAGGCTGAGTAATATTCCATTGCATGTTAATAGCACGTTAGGTTTACACATTCATCTGTCAATGCGTCCTAGGGTTATTTCTATGTTTTGTCTATTGAGAACAATACTGCTATAAACATGGGTGTTCAGATATCTCTGTGAGACCCTGCTTTCTATTATTTTGGGTATATACCCAGAAGTGGAATTGGATCACATAGTAACTCTATGTTTCATTTGTTTGACGATGCACCGTGCTATTTCCCACAGTAACTGCACCATTTCACATTCCCACCAATAACACACAAGGATTCCAATTTCTCTGCATCCTCACCAACACTTGTTATTTTCTGGGTTTTTTTAAAAAATTTTATTTTGATAGCAGCCATCCTAATGGGTGTGAGGTGATATATCATTATAGTTGTGATGTCTGCTGAGCATCTTTTCATGTTCTTATTGGCCATTTGTATGCCTTCTTTGGAGAAATATCTACTCAAGACCTTGCCCATATAAAGACATATAAAGACATGGGCAAGTATGAAGACATATTCAAGACCTTGCCCATTTGGAGACATTTCTCCAAAGAAGCTATACAAAATTATATTATAGTTTTCCTTTTTTTTTTTCCTGTCACCCAGGCTGGAATCCAGTGGCACGATCTCAGCTCACTGCAGCCTCCACCACCCAGGCTCAAGCAAATCCTCCCACCTCCCACCTCAGCCTCCCACGTACCTTGGACTACAGGCACGCACCACCACACCTGGCTAATTTTATTTTATTTATTTGTAGAGACAAAGTGTCTAAGTTTCACTATGTTGCCCAGGCTGATCTTTAACTCCTGGGCTCAAGAGATCCTCCTGCCTTCCCTCTGCAAGTGCTGGGATTACAAGTGTGAACTACCATGCCCAGCGTTGTCCATGTCTTTATCAAATTGTTTGTGTTGTTGTTTTGTTGCTATTGTTAAGTTGTAGCAGTTCTTTATACATTCTAAATATTAACCCTTTATCAGATACATGATTTGCAAATATTTCTTCCCAAATTTCCATAGGTTGCCATTTCACTCTGTTGATTGTACTTCAATACACAGAAGTTTTAAATTTTGATATAGTCTAATTTACCTATTTTTTCTTTTTCTTTTTCTTTTTGAGATGGGTTTCACTCTGTCACCCAATCAGGAGTGCAAAACAGGGTCTCATTCCGTCGCCCAGGCAGGAGTGCAGTGGCACGATCTCAGCTCACTGCAACCTCTGCCTCCTGGGTTCAAGCGATTCTCATGTGTCAGTCTCTTGAGTAGCTGGGTCTATAGGCGCCCGCCACCATGCCTGGCTAATTTTTGTATTTTTAGTAGGGACGGGGTTTCACCAGGTTACCCAGACTGGTCTCGAGCTCCTGAACTCAGGTGATCCACCTGCCTCAACCTCCGAAAGTGCTGGGATTACAGGCGTGAGCCACCGTGACCAGCCCCTGTTTTTTTCTTTTGTTGACTGTGCTTTTAGTGTCTTATCTATGAAATCATTGGCAAAACCAACATCATGAAGCTTTTCACCCATATTTTCTAAGATTTTTATAATTTTAGGTCTGATACTTAGGTCTTTGATCTATCACTTTTTTATTATAGTGAAATAAACATAACATCATATTTATCGTTTTAACCAGCTGCAAAAGTGTAATTCAGCTGTTGCTATCACTTTTTAACTCTTGGGATCTCATCCTTGGGGGAATAAATTATAAAGTTTTGTTGTCTGTCATCTAAGCAATGATAAAATCAATCATCTATCAAATGTGAACAGGATATGCCTTTTAGGATGTAAGGCCATGACATCTCAGATGAAGCAAAGCAGCCAATAGCACAGACAGATAGCCCTAAAATCTTCCGCCAAAGGCCCATCTCTCTTCGTTATTTTTATTGTGAGCTGACCATGCAAATTTATTAACCCAACTCTTACAACTGTTTTTTGATAGACAACAGTTGCCTTCAGTTGTTAGAATGAAGTAAAAAAATATTCTCCCCCCAACCTTGAGAGCAAGTTTCTGTCTCACAGATGCATTAAACATTTTTGTTTAGCAAGCAGGCACAAAGTAGCTTACAGAGCCTACGTAGTAAGCCTCATGACCGTTCTTTGTCCTTTTAGTGCTCTACTATGCTGCATGGCAGATGCTATAGTTTTCACAGTTGATATCAGACAACCAGAGGTGATCCTCCCACTTTGACCTCCCAAAGTGCTGGGATTACAGGCGTGAGCCACCGTGCAGGCCAGTTTGTCTATTTTTATACCAATACCATATTGTTTGGGTTATTATATCCATGTAATATATTTTGAAGTCAGGTAGTGTGATGCAAAACTTTGTTCTTTGTTCTTGTTGCTCAGGATTGCTTTGGCTCTCATGTTTTTTTTTTGTGATTTCATGAGTTTCTGTATTGTTTTTTCTATTTCTGTGAAAAAATGTCATTGCAGTTTTGATAGGGATTGCATTGAATCTGTAGATTTCTTTGGGTAGTATGTTCATTTTAACAATACTAATTCTTCTAATCTGTAAGCATTTATTTGTGTCATCTTCAATTTCTTTAATCAATATTTTATAGTTTTCAGTGTACAAATCTTTCACCTCCTTTGTTAAATTTTGTAAGTATTATATTGTAAAGATCTATGTGTAGGAGTATAGTGAGGTAAGTAAACACCCCATTTTAGATCATTGTAGCTATTGTGAATGACATTTTATTTTTCTTCAAATATTTCATTGTTAGCTTATACAAATGCTACTGGTTTTTGTATGTTAACTTTGTACCTTGCAACTTCAGTTAATTTGTTTTTTAAGTTATGGCACAATTTTGACATATCAAATATTTTAAGCTGAAGGATCTGAGAAATTGCAGGTATAAGAAGGGCTCTTTGACCTTCTCCTGAGGCAAGTCATAAGACTCTCATGTAAGAGGTGCCCTTACTCTTTGTGGAGAAAAGGAGCATCCTTACTTTTGAAAACAGAGGGACACCAACAGGAATTAAACAAAGAAGCCTGCTAATTTCCCCCAGTTTACTACACTTAGCTCATACCCCCTTTGTCCTATCACATTTTTCCATGACTTCTCTCTTCATCAAACCTTGTATAAAACACTTAGGTTTAACTATTTTTGAGGTCTTCATATTCTTATGAAGGTTTCCATGTATCAAAAACTTATGTTAAATAAATCCATATACTTTTCTTTAGTTACAGAGTTTCAGCTGAGAACCAAAGGGTAGAAGCAAAATATTTTTCCTTCCCCTACAGTATTCCACCCTAAAGGAGGAGGAGCAGAACACCCTATCTTAGTTTCTTTGTGCTGCTATAAAAAGTAGCACATTCTGCTGGGCTTGGCGGCTCATGCCTGTAATCCCAGCACTTTGAGAAGCCAAAGCAGGAATATTACTTGAGGCCAGGAATTCAAGACCAGCCTGGGCAACAGAGTGAGACCCTGTCTTTATGAAAAGTACAAAAATTGTCTGGGCATGGTGGTACATACCCATAGTCCCAGCTACTACTTGGGAGGCTGAGTGGGGAAAGGTCATTTGAGCCTGTGAGGTTGAGACTGCAGTGAGCTGTGACGGCACTACTGCACTCCAGCCTGGGTGACAGAGTGAGATCCTGCCTCAAAACAAACACCCTAGTAGAACAAACACCCTTTGGCAAAAAAAAAAAAAAAAAAAAAAAGAAAAGAAAAGAAAGAGAAAATAAAAGAAACAGCAGAGACTGGGTAATTTAAAAGGAAGAAAAATTTAGCCTGCACAACATGGTGAAAACCCATGCCTACAAAAAATGCAAAGATTAGCAGGGCATCGTGATGCATGCCTATGGTCCTAGCTACTCAAGAGGCTGAGGTGGGAAAATTACCTGAGCCCGGGAGGCTGAGGCTGCAGTGAGCTGTGATTGTGCCAGTACATTACAGCCTGGGTGACACAGTAAGACCTTGTCTTAATAAATACATAAAAATAATAACAAATAACAAACTTATTTCTCACAGTTCTGGAGGCTGCGAAAAACATCAGACAAATCCCAACATAAGAATATGCTACAAGATATCTGATCAGTTTTCCTCAAAATTGTCAAGGACTGCCAGGCACTGTGGCTCACACCTGTAATCCCAGCACTTTGGGAGGTAGAGGCGGGTGGATCGCTTGAGTTCAGGAGTTTAAGACCAGCCTGATCAATATGGTGAAACCCTGTCTCTAATAAAATACAAAAATTAGCGAGGCTTGTTGGTGGGCGCCTATAGTCCCAGCTACTCAGGAGGCTAAGGCAGGAGAAGCTCTTGAACCTGGGAAGCAGAGGTTGCAGTCAGCCGAGATGGTGCCACTGCACTCTAGCCTGGGCGACAGAGCAAGATTCTGTCAAAAACAAAACAAAACAAAAAGGCAAGGTCACCAAAAATAAGCTTAAGATACTAAAAAAATAAATTTAAGGAATTGTCGCAGCCAACTCCTTGCACTCTCCCCTCCGGTCTTCTTTCCGCCATCTTTCCGCGCTGCCGCAATGGTGCACATGAATGTCCTGGCTGATGCTCTCAAGAGCATCAACAATGCCAAAAAGAAGAGGCAAAGGCCAGGTGCTTATTAGGCCTTGCTCCAAAGTCATCGTCCGGTTTCTCACTGTGATGATGAAGCACGGTTACATTGGCGAATTTGAAATCACTGATGATCACAGAGCTGGGAAAATTGTTGTGAACCTCAAAGGAAGGCTAAACAAGTGTGGAATGATCAGCCCCAGATTTGATGTGCAACTCAAAGATCTGGAAAAAATGGCAGAATAATCTGCTTCCATTCCACCAGTTTGGTTTCATTGTACTGACCACCTCAGCTGGCATCATGGACCATGAAGAAACAAGATGAAAACATACAGGAGGGAAAATCCTGGGATTCTTTTTCTAGGGATGTAATACACATATTTACAAATAAAATGCCTCATGACAAGAAATTGTCACAGCCAAAAGGAGCCTAAGGAAACATGATAACTAAATGTAAGGTGGTATCCTGGATGAAATCCTGGAACAGAGAGGGCATTTAGGTAAAAATTAAGGAAATTTGAACAATGAATAAGTTATATAACTAATATATAACTGATACGTAACTTAATGTTACATATAATATATTATAACTAATAAGTTATAACAAGTTAATGTTAATGTATCAATGTTAGGTCATTAGTTGTAACAATGTAAGAGGTTAGTAATAAGGGAAACTGTGTGTGTGTGTATGTGGTACATGGGAACTCTACCATTTGCTCCATCTTTATGCGCATTTAAAACCATCCTAAAAATAGTCTATTAATAGTAAACAAGTAAGGAGAGCAATGGAGTATAACCGCCTGAACAAAAGAAATCCATAAATTCATACTGATAGTGAATAAATAAACAAGTAGGGTTCTCCTCTATAGCAGCATCTGGATTGACAAATGTGAAAGACTTGAAGGAGGTGGGAAAAAAAATGCCAACATTTATGAAATCTGAATCATAAGGTCAAGTTTGATTAGGAGCAGGATATTTGCTTGGTCTCAAAGTATAACCTCATAGATTGATTGCTTATTAGTTTTGTTTTTTGTTTTTTTTTTGAGATGGAGTCTTGCTCTTGTTTGCTCTTGTCACCCAGGCTAGAGTACAATGGCGTGATCTTGGCTCACTGCAACCTCCACCTTCAAGCGATTCTCTTGCCTCAGCCTTCCAAGTAGCTGGGATTATAGGTGCCCGCCACCATGCTCAGCTAATTTTTGTATTTTTAGTACAGATGGGGTTTCACCATGTTGGCCAAGCTAGTCTCGAAGTCCTGACCTCAGGTGATCAGCCCACCTCAGCCTCCCAAAGTGCTGAGATCACAGTCGTGAGCCACCGTGCCCGGCTGCTTATTAGTTTTAAGGGGGAAAATATGCCATGGAGAAACAGGACGATACCTTGATGGGGTGACAAAGATTAATATTATTTTATAATGAGCATAGTGTGCCTGCGGATGTAACACACTGAGAACGCCACAACCTCACGTAAATGTGGCTGTTTCAAAGGAGGATGCATGACTTTAATTATGAGAAGACAAAGGTCATAGTACAAATCTGTATTTGGGATAGATTTCTTTCTAAAAAGATGGGTTGCTTTGGTGAACTCCCTTGATCACAAGGCTGTTAAATAATCAAATGTATATATTCCAGACTGTAATTTTAACAACAAATGAAATTGTTAACACGTCGGAGATGGAAAAAGGTACATATCCCTAGAAATAATTACTTAAATATGAAGAGATGATCAGTTTTCCTTGCAAGGACCTGAAATTATGGGGGATGGGGAACCAGTGGAGGCAGGACGGGTTGGAGAGGTGGTGGGAAAAGAAGCCCTCAGTTGAGGACTGCCAGTTGTTTGATTTGTATTTATTTTTAATGCAACAAACAGTTACATAACGCTTATTCTTACCAGGAGCTCGCTGTCCTACGTGCTTTGCATATATTGACTCTTAATGGGAAAGCTCAGTCATCGGTCTGTATTTCCAAAAACAAAACAGCGACATGACACTAAACGATTTTGTTCATAAGTATTTTTATCTGTTATTGGGGACCTGCGCCGCAGTAATTCTTTCCTTCCACAGAAAAGCATGAACCTAAAATTACGTCAGGTGGTCTTTCGTAGAAACGGCCGGAATCCAAATTTGTGATACCAACTGTAGAGTTCCGTTGGAAAAGTCAGCTGGCTCTTTGTCTTCTAGAATGCCCTAGGAAGCATGCACTGAGAGCCAGTTACACATCTATTTCGGGTGCCAGGTTCTCATATTCCCTTTTCCTTCGGGGGCGAACGCCAGAGGAGGTCGCTGCTTTCTTTTAACTAAAGTTGGTGTTTTTCGATAACTTCCCTTCTCCAGATCTAGGAACTAATTCCGGTCTGCTTTAGTTGCCAAATTAGTGCGTTTATCACGCCATGGATTCTGGGAGACCTAGTCTCCGTACCGTGAGGTTTACGGAGCCGGTGTGAACGTCAGACTTCAATTCCCACAATGCCTGGCGCAAAAGCCTAGTTTTTGGCCCGGGTAACCGAGAGGTGGTCGCCATCTTGCGTACGGAGGTGCCGTTTGTTTCCGCGCTGGGGTTTTAGTCCTTCCAGACCTCGGCTTTAGGGCTGTGTCTCCGCTTTTCTTTCACCTTCACAGAGGTTCGTGGCTTCCTAGAAGAAGGTTTTATTGGGAGGTAAAGGTCAATGCGTAGGGGTAGAGTAAGGTGAGTAGACACCCCGTTTTAGAAGTGAGGGTGGGGTGGTGGTGGCGTTTTTCGCTTTCACTTCTTGACCCTTTAGCTGTAAACGTAGAAGCAAGCTCATTGTGAACTTTTGCGCCTCAGAGACCTCCAGAATTCCTGGACAGGACCTGAGCATGTCTCCATTGGGACAAAAATGCTGGGTGACGCACTTTTGCCTGGGCCGCTCACTGGAAGTCTGGAGTCATGGAGCTCGGATAGTGTATAGGCCGCGCTCTGTTAACCCAGCCCGGTTGCTCTTCTTCGGGACTTTTCTGACGCATTTCGAATGGGGAAATGAGAAACCGAGAGGAGGCCTGTTGGCGTTCTCCGCAGTTGTCCTCTTCCAGATCTGTAGCCTACTTCCATCATTCTTTAGTTCGCCTTTTTGTCCATTTCTTTTTCTCTCGTGTTAGAAACATCAGAGAGTGGCACAATGAAGAATTGGGTGGAATAGGCCTCTGGGCTGTACTTTGAGGTCCCTAAGGTGTTTCAATTTTTTTCTTTTCCCCCGAGAGGGGTCTCGCCCTGTCGCCAGGCTGGAGTGCAGTGGAACCATCTCGGCTAACCACAACCTCCGCCTCCCCGCCATCCCCCCCCCCCCCCGCACCCCCCCCCCCCCCCCCCCCCCCCCGCCCCGCACCCCCCCACGCCCCCCCAACGCCCCCCCCTACGCCCCGCACCCCCCGCCGCCGCCCCGGGCTCCAGCGATCCTCCCACCGCAGCCTCCCAAGTAGGTGGGACCACAGGTGCGCGCCCCCATGCCCGGCTAATTTATTGTATTTTTGTTACGAGACGGAGTTAGGCCATGTTGCCAGACTGGTCTCGACCTCCTAAGCAGCAATCCGCCCGCCTCAGCCTCCCAAGTGCTGGCATTACAGGCTTGAGCCACTCTGCCAGGTCTAAAGGGAAGCAAATTTTGTCTTCATGATAGACTATTCGGAAAAGATGAACGCTTTGAACTTGGGGAGTTGCCAGATTTCTTTATTAAACGAATTACCGTTATCGTCTTTGCAACTTTTCCTTCCTTTTAAATTAACGCACTACACCCATTTGGGAAACTCTTTTATACTAACTACTCACAGTAAAGGGCCTCCAAAGACTGGCATTTCAGTTAATCTAACATTTGGATGCTAAGGAGATTGGTTGTCTGAGGTTTGGGAGGGAATTGGAGCTATTTACTCTAAAAAACACAGTGATTTTAAGTAAGGAAATGCTTAGGATGCAGTGTGTCAGCCAGTTTGAGTATGTGTTAATTTGGTGTTGGCAGTTTCACTCTCCTTTTAAATACACAATTGTGTATGTATATCATAAAAATACATATTACTGACTCAACTTTGCAGACTTACTTAAATCTTTTAGGTCCTCGAAATTCAGAAATAGATCGTTTAAAGTTGAGATCTATCTATCTATCTGTATATATTTTTTAAAGGATATTCAATGAGATCCCCTCCCATAAACCACCCTGTTATGACTGTACTTAAATAATAAGTGGTTATAAAATTGACCCTGGTACTTTGGGAAATTGTTACCATTAAATATATCACAAATTTAAATGTCTTTGTCTAATTTCTTGTTTTTGAAGAAATTTTTATTTAGGTTTTTAATAAGCTAGTAATTGTATGATTTATTTATTTCTCAGATGTCTTATGGTGAAATTGAAGGTAAATTCTTGGGACCTAGAGAAGAAGTAACGAGTGAACCACGCTATAAAAAATTGAAGTCAACTACAGAGGCATATGTTTTTCACAATCATAGTAATGCCGATTTTCACAGAATCCAAGAGAAAACTGGAAATGATTGGGTCCCTGTGACCATCATTGATGTCAGAGGACAAAGTTATTTGCAGGAGAACAAAACTGAAACTACAGATTTGCATAGACCTTTACATGATGAGATGCCTGGTAATAGACCAGATGTTATTGAATCCATTGATTCACAGGTTTTACAGGAAGTACGTCCTCCATTAGTATCCACAGACGATGAGATATATAGCACAAGTAAAGCATTTATAGGACCCATTTACAAACCCCCTGAGAAAAAGAAACGTAATGAAGGGAGGAATGAGGCAGACGCTCTAAATGGTATAAATGGCAGAGGAGGACAAAAAGAGAAACAGAAATTTAACTCTGAAAAATCAGAGATAGACAGTGAATTATTCCAGTTTTACAAAGAAATTGAAGAGCTTGAAAAGGAAAAAGATGATTTTGAGAACAGTTGTAAAGAATCTGAACCTTCTCAGGAACAGCTGATTCCATTTTATCAGGACCATGATAATGGTCTCTTAAAACCTGACGAAGAAAAGAAAGATCTTAGTAATAATGTTTTTCCATCACATTGTGATTATCAACAGAACTTGGGGAATGAGACAGGCAAATATCCCTGTAATGGACAAATAATACCTACATTTTGTGACACTTCATTTACTTCTTTCAGGCCTGAATGGCAGGCAGTGCATCCTTTTATAGTGCCCCATGGTCCTCCTCTTCCCAGTTTGAACTATCATTTAAATATTCAAAGATTCAGTACTCCACGAAATCTACCATCACATATTTTCCAAGCGCAAGATGACTCTCAGATACAAAATGGATATTATGTAAATAATTGTCATGTTAACTGGAATTGTATGACTTTTGATCAGAACAATGAATATGCTGATTGTAGTGAGAATAGAAGTAGTGTTCATCCCTCTGGAAATGGCTGCAGTATGCAAAATGAATATGTGAGTAATGGTTTCTGTGAAGTCAGAGAAAGATGCTGGAAAGATCCTGGCATGGACATGCATAATGGAACAGACAGGTTTGTGAACCAGCAGTTTCAAGAGGAAAAGTTAAATAAATTGCAGAAGTTACTTATTCTTTTAAGAGGTCTGCCTGGTTCTGGGAAAACAACGTTGTCTCGGTGAGTAGAGGATACCAACTGAATACTTGATAATTCATTATTTAAAAATTATAAATGATACTTGTCGCCGGCTGCAGTGACTCATGCATGTAATCCCAACACTTGTGAGGCCAAGGTGGGCTGGTCACTTGAGCTCAGAAGTTTGAGACTAGCCTGGGCAACATAGTGAGAGCCTGTCTCTAAAAAATGAAATAAAAATGTTAAAACTATAAATGATATTTGTAATCAGTGACAAATGCTTTCATGTTTCTAGTAGAAGAAAATCTTTAATTTGCTATATTTGAGAATAGCATCTGACAGTGTAACTATTTAAAAATCTTTTCTGATAGAAGAAAGGAGAATTGGCATATATGTTTATATTTAGATTCTGCTAAGGGCTTTAAAAATAGATAACACTTTGTATAATTATGACAGTGATGAAAGCCAATGCTACTTGAGGACTGTCCTGGCCTGCCCTTTTGAGTCAGCTATTCAAGAAAAGTTGGACTCAGTGTTTGAAAATTTGGGTTTTTCAAATTCAGCTGGAGGTGAAAAAAGAGAGAAAATTTGGGTATTGACTCAGTTATTTCACTTTTTCACCTTGGGCAAGTTTTGCTCTGTTAATGGAATAAATGATACTTAATTTTTCTGGAATTATTTTGGGAATCAAATGAGACAACCTAAGGAAAGGAATTTTGATTGTGTTGAGCACTGTGCCATGTTCATACCACTGATTGGCTGAAGGAACCCTTTTTTGATTTCTTAAAATTCAGGAGTTTGAAGTGAGCAATATCTGAATTGGCATTAGAACTGGTGATGGTTTATTGTATTACAAGATATTTCAAATTCCTTTTTGTGTTTACATTTTAAAACTGTTGATGCACTTGAATATATTTATGCAATTGTGAAAAAATAGTGTAAAGTAAGCAGTACAAATTTTCTGCAGTTTATATAAGACGATTCAAGATTTGTGCCAGACTAGGGGAAAAAGAAAATTTTCTGGTATCTTTGGGTGAGGATGGAGAAGTCCAAGAAACCATTTTGCAAATGTTTTATATTTACTAACAAGACAATCTAAACAACCTAACTAAACTTTTTTTTTCAGAGAAAAAATACTAAAGATTTAATTTGTGATATTTTAGGCTAGATTATAAACGGTGATCTTTGTGAATGAATTAGTTCATTCCAAAGTTAAATTTTGGTCTTTGTATTTTGATTCCTTTTATGTTAGTGAGGATTTTGTAGAGAAGATAAAATTTCACCTCTATAATAATAGAAGTTAGGAGTGAGGTCTCACAAACATGGGCAGTCTTCTAGATTTGGGATATACTATCAGAGAAAATAAATAATTGAAATTTGGAAATTGGATAAAAGAATCTGCTAGTTAGGACCACTTGACTAAGAGGGGGTATAGAAGAAACCTAACGAAGAAAAGTTAGACTTGAGACCACATATTGGAGTATGTTGAAACTAAAGGTGAATAAAGTAGTGGAAATTCAATAGAATTTAAAGGAGACATTGTAGTGGGAGATGATAGAGGTGATTAGATATAATATGTATACTTATTTGAAGAATAGACCTAAGAATAGAAGTTATATGTAGCACCAACAAGTACTATTTGTATTGTGATTCACAATTTACAGAGTATTTCCATACATACAAATCTTGTGAGATGGGTTGTTTTTTCATTTTATAGATGGAGCAGAGGCTAAAAGAAGTTGAGGTTAAGTGATTTAGAAGTTACAAAAGCTAGCAAGAGATCAAACTAGGAATAAAATGATAGTATGTTTTTTCCCTTGCCTTCACTTTAATGCTTAATGGATATGTAGTCTTATACATGACTCCTGACTTCAAGGAGCCTGGTCTGTAACTCTTTAGGTCAACACTTTTTGAGTGAAGTGGTTTTGGTTATTTGGAATTAGATATAAAGTCACATACTCTTTGGTGAGGAATGGCTTCATATGGGAGTTCACATTCAAAACAAGCTTTGACAAAATAATAAAGTGAAAATTGATACATCAGAGTTGAGCTGATTTGGAGGACCAAATTAAAAGACCGGCTGAGCGTGATGGCTCACACCTGAAATCCCAGCACTTTGAGAGGCCAAGGCAGGCAGATTGCTTGAGCCCAGGAGTTCAAGACCAGCCTGGATAACCTGGGTGTCCCAGCTACTTGGGAGGCTGAGCCCCAGAGGCTACAGTGAGCCATGATCGTGCCATTGCACTCTAGCCTGGGTGATAGATTGAGACCCTGTCTCAAAAACAAGAAAAAAAAATTAGTAATGCTTGCATTTGGTATGTGGTAATGAGTGTAGGCTGTTGAATAAAATTCAGATTCTTTGGAGGTAATGTTCAAGTCCTGTTCTTATTTAATTTAGTCCTTGCCTACATCCCAATCAGCATGTCTCTAACATGGTAAGTATTCAAGATGTCTGATGATGGTTCTGAGAGAGACAGTAGGCCATAACAGCCTTGGCCATAGCTTTGGCCCATAGGGTGGTTATGGGTAGGATAGCCCAATAAAGATGTCACTTTTCTCCCTAATTGATTTATAAATTCAGTGAAACTTTAACCAAAATCCCAAAGGAGTTTTTGTATGAATTTGAGAAGCCAATAAAGTTTGTTTGGTATGTAACTATAACAAGGACAGTTTGAAAAAAATGAGACTTATCCCACCAGCTATCAAAATATACTTAGAAACTACTATAATCAAAACTTTGCAATAATTAGCAAAATAACAAGTAGATAAAATTAGAGAACCCAGAAACACATTAGGTGTGGTGGCTTACACCTGTAATCCCAACACTTTGGGAGGCTGAGGTGGGGAGCATCACTTGAGGCCAGAAGTTTGAGATCAGTATGGGCAACATAGACCCTGTCTCTATTTAAAAAAAAAAAAAAAAAAAAAAAGGAAAAGGAAAAGAGAATCCAGAAACATACCTACATATAAGAGAATTTAATATTTGATGAAATGACATTTTATATTAGTGGGGCAAAATATTCAATAAATGGTAATAGGATATTTGATTGTCAGTCTGGAAAAATATTTAAAGCCCCTGCCTTAAATCATTCAGAAAAATAACTTCTAGATGAATAAAGGACTAAGAGTAAAAACAAAACCAATAAGGAAACTGGAAGACAATAGAGAATGGGTAAACGCTGGGATCTTTCTTACCCCCCAAGAAATAAAAAGTGAGGGAATTTAAGAAATTAGTTTTTTGTTGTCATCTGTTTTTAATTACAGATTATTGTGGATATTTGCAATTGGAGGGTGAATAATGGCCCCCCTCCAAAGATATCCATGCTTTAATCCCTAAAAGCTGTGCATATGTTGCCTTACATGGTAAATTGGATTTTGCAAATTTGATGAAGTTAAGGATCTTGCAATGGGGAGGCTGTTCTGGATTATCTGGATTGGCCCAATGTAATAACAAAGATTCTTAATAAGAGGGAGGCAGGAGTAATTAGAGAAAGGGTAAGACCAAAGCAAAGGTGAAGAGAGAAGATGCTACACTGCTGGCTTTGAAGATGGTGGAACATCCCATAAGCCCAGGTGTGCAGCTAACCTTTAGAAGCTGGAAAAGGCAAGGAAACAAATTCTGTAGAGCCTCCAGAAGGAACACAGGTCTGCACACACTTTGTTTTTAGCCCAGTGAAACTGATTTTGGACTACTGACCTTCAGAAATGTAAGATAAATTCCTGTTATTAAGTTTGTGGTGTTATAGAAGTTACAGAAACTAATATGTTTACCATAGTTTAGGGAGAGATGGGAAAAGCCTTATTTTTTCTCCCTTCTTTTGGAGGAGGCAAGTCTCCTTAATTCCAGAGGAAAGACTTACCTTTCTTAGTGTAGGTCCCTTTATTCTTAATTCAGGGAGTGTTTAGAGTACCCCAGTAAAGTTGTCTCAGGAAGTATATAAAGGCACTCAGTAAATAAGGGGAAAAGTGTTCATGATGTATCAGTTTTACTCAGATTTTGTATTTTTTTTGAAAATCACTTGTAAATGCACATGAAAGTATTAAAATAATGTGCAGGTCGTAGAAATTTAAAAAACAAACCTTGAAAATGGACTCTCTTTTAGGCCTTGTTTTGGAAACAGGTTCTCTTGGTTCACTTGTTTCTTAAATGAGAAATTGTAAGTATAGAGTACCTTAGTTATTCAAGGCTGTATAACAGATTACCCTAAAACTTAGTTGTTTAAAGCAACGAACATACTGCCTCATAGTTTCTGTAGGTCTGGACTCTGGCTATAGTTACCTGGGTGCCTTTGGTTCAGTGTCTGTAAGAATGCTGTGACCAAGATGTTAGCTAGGACTGTGTTCTGGTCTGAAGGCTTGATTTGGGAAGGATCTGGTTCTAAGAGCTCTCTCAAGATTGTTGACAGAACTGAGTTCCTTGTGAGCTATGTTGGATTGAAGACTTCAGTTCCTTGCTGGCTGGAGACTGGAGGCTTCTCTCATTTCTTTGCTGCTTGGCCTCTCTCCATTCACAAGACAGCTGATTTATTTCAGAGAGAGAGAAAGCATGCAAGCTCAAGCCTTAAGACAGAAGCTACTTTTTTTTTTTTTTAAGTAATCTCCAAAGTGACATCCCATCACCTGTATCACATTCTATTTCTTAGAAGCTGGGGACTAAATCTAAGCCTACTGCAGAATAAGAGGATACAAGGTTGTGAGCACCAGGAGGCAGGGATCATTGGAGGCCGTTGGTTTTGGGGTCAAAGAGATGCCTTATCTTAGTTCTCCCAGTACCATCTAACTTGCCAAAATTATTTCTTCTCCTGAATTGGTTTATTATCAAATTGGCAGGCTTTTATGAGTTGGCAGGCTTTTATGAGGATTAAATGAGGTCATAGGTTTATGTAAAGTATTTGACATATAATAGATTCTCAAAAAGATAGCTATTGTTTTGGGGAAAAAAAAAAAAGAAATCAAGTGGCCACTGAGCCCAGATTTGATTTTTTAAAATTAGATATTTGATTTACTCAGATCTCTAAATTTTGACATTCTCTGAATCCATTTTAGTACCTGACTTGAGAGTTCTGACAGAGTCTAAGAATTTTGAAAATAAGAATGTTCTTAAATAATTTATTTTTGCTTTAGAGGCTTGGTATGACATTGAGATATTCCTAGGTTCATATAGGCATTTTTTTAAGTCCATAAAATAAAGCTTCATGGTTTGAAGTAATTCAGGGAATTTGAAAAAGATGCATGAACAGTCTGTGCTGCCTGGGAGGAAAAGTACTTTCAAGCTAAACATTTACTGTAGTTACGATTTATATATTTAAGAAAATGTTCTTCATTGAGATTTGTTCATATGTAATGTTTACTTGTTTCAATGATATAAATTGGTTTATTACTTCTCCACCTTTTATTTTGAGAAAATTTAAACCAGTTCTTAGATACAAAAACTATGATTGTCATGTAGAATGATATTATTAACATCTTAAAAATCACCCATGCCAGGCACGGTGGCTCACGCCTGTAACCCCAACACTTTGGGAGGCCGAGGTGGGAGGATCACCTGAGGTCAGGAGTTCAAGACCAGCCTGGCCAACATGGCGAAACCCCGTCTCTACTAAAAAGACAAAAATTAGCCAGGCGTGGTGGCATACACCTGTGGTCCTGGCTACTCGGGAGGATGAGGCAGGAGAAACGCTTGAACTCTGGAGGTGGAAGTTGCAGTGAGCCAAGATCATGGCACCGCACTCTACCCTGGGTAATAGAGCAGGACTCTGTCTCCAAAAAAAAAAAATCACCTGCTAATAAACTGGTAGAATGGAAAAAAAAAAAAAAAAAAAAAAAAACATAGAGTATTTACAAAAGGTGTTACCTGGATTTCTGGTACTGTTGAACATAATTAGATATTATGTGATTGATTACAACCAAAATCTCTTTTTGGGTGATTGAGTTTTGCTTTAGAATGCTAATATCATGGCATTTTCATATTCTGGGTTATCTGCATAAGCAGTAAAATGCCAAATGTGTCATACAGACATGTTTTGGAAAAATCATGGCTGCCTGAAAAAGAAATCCAACTCCAGTCCCCCAAGGAAGCAGACACACAACCCAAACCATTAACTTTCATTTGGTTTGTCTGAAGTGATTTGAACTGTAATTCTGTAAGTGGAAATAGAGTTTTGTGCAAAAGTAATCGCAGTTTTTAATTGGCGTTTTAATGGCAAAAACTGCGATTACTTTCACACCAACCTTTACGTACTTAAATTGCTTTATTTTGATACTAGTGGTTTTATTTTTATAAAATATACCACTGGCCCTCCATTTTTGTTGATTCCACATCAGTGAATTCAACGAACCTTGGACTGAAAGTATTTGAGAAAAAATATTGCGTCTGAATTGAAATGTACAGACTTATTTCCTTGTCGTTATTCCTTCAACAATACAGTATAATAACTATTTACATAGTATTCACATTGTATTAGGTATTATAAGTAATAGATGAGTTAAAGTGTATGGAAGGATGTACATAGTTTATATGCAAACAGCTATTTCTGTATCAAGGTCTTGAGCAGCAATTGTGGTCTTGGAACCAATCTCCCATGGATATTGAGGGAGAACTGTATATGATACCATTATAAGCTGAGGGATGGAGAGATGACACTTGTCATCTTAACAGTTGAAACCCTTCCTACTACTTTTTTAGTAGGAAATAAGTCAATTTGACTCATTCCAGGCCAATATTCTTTTAGTCTCAATTCCTTCCACCTTCCATCCCACCAATCCCCGCAGAAGTATACAGTGGTGTCCAGTTGCCTAAAGGTTGAAGGAGAGGAGAGAAACAACAGAATACTTTCGTTGTTGCTCTCACCAAGTCATTATCTTGCTGCATTTTCCCTATCACAGCACACTCCCAATTTCTTTCCTGAGTCATTGGTAATGCAAGTTCTCTCTGAGTACTTCTTAATCTTGCTGTGCTTGTCAATTTAAGGCAGTATCATTTTCAAAGCAAAGCTTGATTATCATTGATTTGAACTGAGCGTTTTTCATTTAGTGTTTAATAATTAATTTGATTTAGCAACTTAATTTCTTGAAAATTTGAACTTTGATTATACTTTGGAGGATCACAGATTGTTCCATAACCTTAAGCCTCCAACTATTTCTGACTTTCACTAGAGGATCATATATGTTTCATGGAAATGAGTTTATTAAAGCTGTCTAGAGTCACATATGGTTTTTTCCAAATGAATTGCTTGCTTAGGCTTACTTGCTTTTTAGGTTACGTGTTGCACTAGATTGAGGCAATTTTAGACAACAAATACAAAATTTACTAACGTGAAAACATGGATAATAGTTGATATAATTTTGAGATTGGGTAAAGAATGTTTTAAAAAGTTGCAATACAAATGCTGCTTTAAAAAGTTTTTGTTACGGCCGGGCACGGTGGCTCATGGCTATAATCCCAGTACTTTGGGAGGCCGAGGCAGGTGGATCGTGAGGTCAGGAGTTCAAGACCAGCCTGACCAACATGGTGAAACCCCGTCTCTACTAAAAATACACAAAATAGCCGGGTATAGTGGCACATGCCTGTAATCCCGCTACTCAGAAGACTGAGGCAGGAGAATCACTTGAACCCAGGAAGTGGAGGTTGCAGTGAGCCAAAATTGTGCCACTGCGCTCCAGCCTGGGCAACAGAATGAGACTCCATCTCGGGAAAAAAAAAAAAGTTTTTGTTAGTGTCTGTAATTGTGTAGGTGTGAAATGATTTGAACTCTGAAATCTTTGTAAGATTATTCAGCTCTTAGGCTGTTAGGTTCGTAATATACTTTCAGGTAAGTATCAGAAATTCATTTAATAACCTTTCCTGTGTGATTTATTTCAGTTATATTTATTTCTGATGGTTATAGATTTTGTAAATGGCACCTTTATGATTTCTTTTGTTAACAGAATTCTGCTTGGTCAGAATCGTGATGGCATTGTGTTCAGCACTGATGACTATTTTCACCATCAAGATGGGTACAGGTATAATGTTAATCAACTTGGTGATGCCCATGACTGGAACCAGAACAGAGGTTTGTTTTGGGCCAAGTCTCCCGGGGTAGAATATTTGGCTCAGAGTCAAAAGACCTAGATTTTGTTCTCAACTTAGGTTTTTACCAGCTGAATGACTTTTGGCAAGCCGTTTCAATAGCTTTGAGACCTAATTTCTTCATCTGTTAGAGGTGGTGATAATTATACTTGCCCTACCTGATCAGGGTTTTTGTGAAAAGCAGAGAATTTAGATAAAATGCCTTGTAAACTGTAAATAGTGTATCAGTATAAGCTGGTAAAATGATAGCAGTGTGGGATATTTTAAGAGGCTTTATTTTATACTTGATGAGTAAATTCAGAGAACTGTGAATCTGTACCGTTGTTATGTGGTTCCAAAATTATTTCCCTGAGAATAATGCTAATGTTTTCCAAGGCTTAATATATTGGTTGTGAATATTAAAAGGTTTTCTCAATATTGCTCTATAAGAAACCTACTTAAGGCTGGGCGCGGTGGCTCACGCCTGTAATCCCAGCACTTTGGGAGGCTGAGGCAGGCAGATCACCTGAGGTCAGGAGTTCAACACCAGCCTGATCAACAGGGTGAAACCTCTACTAAATATAAAAAATTAGCCGGGTGTGGTAGCACATGCCTGTAATCCTAGCTACTTGGGAGGCTGAGGCAGGAGAATCACTTGAACCCAGGAGGTAGAAGTTGCAGTGAGCCAAGATTGTGCCATTGTACTCTAGCCTGGGCAACAAGAGCGAAACTCCATCTCAAAAAAAAAAAAAAAGGAACCTACTTAACACATAGGTTCCTTTTTTTTTTTTTTTGGAGACGGAGTCTCACTCTGCCGACCAGGCTGCAGTGCAGTGGCCGGATCTCAGCTCACTGCAAGCTCCACCTCCTAGGTTTAGGCCATTCTCCTGCCTCAGCCTCCCGAGTAGCTGGGACTACAGGCGCCCGCCAAATCGCCCGGCTAGTTTTTTGTATTTTGTAGTAGAGACGGGGTTTCACCATGTTAGCCAGGATGGTCTCGATCTCCTGACCTCGTGATCCGCCCGTCTCGGCCTCCCAAAGTGCTGGGATTACAGGCTTGAGCCACTGTGCCCGGCCTTAATACATTTTTTTAGCGGACATGGGTCAGTTTCTGTTTATCATTAATAGGGATTCTTGACCTGGCTACACTTTTGAATATCTTGGGGACTTTAAAAAAAAAGCAAAAAAAAAAAAAAAAAAAAAAAAAACCCAGACAAAAGTGTGCCTGACCTCAGCCCTAGATATTTTGGTTTAATTGATCTGGGGTGGGGCCTAAACATTGATATTTTTTGTTTTGAAAGTTCTCCAGATGATTCTGTTGTATAATAAGAATTGAAAACTGTTCATCTAAACTATAAGTAAATATATATACAATGTTATTTTAAAAGAAGGATGGATTGATGATTAAACAGATAGCTTTTATTATGAAAAATTTTAAAGAGATTAAAGAGACTGTAATGAACCTCATAGACCCGTCACCCAGAATGATCAGTTATTAAGATTTTGGTATATGGGCTTTTATCTTTTTGTTTTTACCCCTTCCTCTGTTTAAAGCAAATTCTAGATACCATACTTTATACATTTCAAATTAATTTTTTTACTTAATCACATCTTTCACTTTATTGCCGTTATCACACATATTAAAAAAATACCAGTTCCTTCAGGTCATGTAACCCAGTATAATTGAATTTCATCTGTTGTCCTAAAAATCTCTTCAAAGTTATTTTGTTTGAATTGGGATCCAAACAAAGTCCTCAAAATGCATTTTGTTTTATTTTATTAAGTTAAACCATAGCATTTTCCCTCTTTTAACCCTTATACCATTGTTACAGAAACTAGGTTGCTTATGCTGTAGTTATCTATTTGCTTCTTGGTGATAACCATTGAACTTGCTCCTCTTCTTTGTTTTATGTGAATGGAAATTAGCTCTAGAATAGAGGCTTAATTAGGTTCACCTTTTTTTTTTTCTTTTTGGCAAGCAGGTATTTGGTTGTCCTAGTCTTAGTAATAGTGAGCTTAATCAGTAGCTTCACAGGGACAACCCTTTCCCTCTGTCGGTTATCAGGTTCCCTATTAACCTTATATATGATGGTTTTATCCAACAATAAATTGTTTCCTGAGTCAGTTATTTCATTCAGAATTGCAAAATGGTGATTTTTAGGTTAGTTATTCCTTCCATGTTTAATAGAATTATTCTGTAATGAAGAACTTATCTCAAAGCTACCAACTAGGGTTGCCCAAAGTATAATATATACAAGAAAAATAGTAATACTTTTCTTTTTATTTGTCAAATACAGTAAGGAATTTCAGTGAGGATGTTTGTGTGTGTGTTTTAGAGATGGGGTCTTGCTTTGTTGCCCAGGCTAGAGTATAGTGACACAATCATAGCTCAGTGTGGCCTTGAACTCCTGGGCTCAAGAGATCCTCCTGCCTCAGCCTCCTGAGTAACTAGGACTACAGGCAAGTAGTTGGGACTACATACGTGTGCCAGCACACCCAGCTCTTTTTTTAAAAAACTTTGTAGAATTTTGAATGAGCCACAGTGCCCACAGAGAAAACACAGTGAGGGTGTTTTCGAGTAAAAAGTTTTCACTCTGTTACAATTTATGGTTTCACGAGGATAAATTTGATCGTAAGACTGTTTCCCAGTATTGATTTTATAACTCTCTAGAATTTCTCCAATATATTGGAGAGTGGCATAGCAGTCTCAAAAAACACTAATTTTTTGATTTTTTTTAAATGCCATAGAACATTGCTGCTCAAATCAAATAATGATGGGATTGCAATTCTGAAAATGTTTGGGGTTACTGGCATAAAGTTAAGGGGAACAAGATTAGTTGATAAGTTGAAGGAATAGACAGGGCAGAGCCAGTATACCTTTGGTGAACTAGTAAGTTTATTTGTGTGGGACATTTTTTTCTCATTGCAGTACTAGAATAGCTGGGTGTGGTGGCTCATGCCTATAATCCCAGCACTTTGGGAGGCTGAGGCGGGCGGATCACTTGAGCCCAGGAGTTAGAGACCAGCCTGGGTGACATGATGAAACCCCATCTCTACGAAAAGTATAAAAATTAGCCAGCCGTGGTGGTACATACCTGTAGTCCCAGCTACTTGGGAGGCTGAGATAGGAAGATGACTTGAGCTAGGGAGGTCAAGGCTACAGTGAGCTGAGATTGTGCTACTGTACTCCAGCCTGGGTGACAGGGCAAGATTCTGTCTCAAAAAACACAAGCAAACTAGTACAGAATATTTCATTAAAATGTTTATGTCATTTGTATTATGTTAATTATATGTGTTAAATGGAGTAATGGTATCTTATTAAACTGGAACAGTAAATATGGACTTGAATATCTTTAAATGCTAGGCACCATTCTATGAAAGTCTGTCTGCTTCACATTTATTATTAA
Organism: Piliocolobus tephrosceles; assembly: GCF_002776525.5. Lineage (NCBI taxonomy): Eukaryota > Metazoa > Chordata > Mammalia > Primates > Cercopithecidae > Piliocolobus > Piliocolobus tephrosceles. The sequence continues at coordinate 83,601,864 of NC_045455.1, forward strand.
AATAATGTAAATTAATTTTAGAACACCTAAAAATGGAAAACATCTCCAAAGTGTAATTCTTCTCTTTCTTACAGTGTGATAGTTCATTTGTTTAAGAAAACTATTCCCATTATTTGGGTACTCAGACATGTTTTTACTTAGGAGCTCTTTTCTAGCGAAATGTGCTAGACTGTGGAATTGGATGATAATGGAAAGAAGATAATCTCCCCATTCTTACAAATCAGAAATTTATTTGGTCAATAAAAACTTATTTTCTAGAACACAACTCCTTGGATGTGTGAGCGTATCAGACATTAGGAGAATAATTTTAATAAGGTTTTGAATGGAAGATTTGATCATTATGATTAGAGATGGAGCAGTGGGAGATGGTAGTCTCTTGGTGCTAGCATCAAGCTAGCACTAATAGATGATGGCACCTATTTATGACCCAAATTCTAAATTTATTTTGGTGTTTAGAGACATCTCCCAAATATGTATTTCCCCATAGTGATTATTCTAACTGACCTTTAGCATTCTGTCTGTCCTAGACAGCTGTATAAATGTTTTCATTCTGTTGAACTTAGTGGTTTGAATTCTAACTCCTGAGAAAACTTCCATATCTTTGCATTTTGCTTCAGCCTTTTTTTCCCCATAGTGTATTGGGGAACAGGAGGTGTTTGGTTACATGAGTAGGTTCTTTAGTGGTGATTTGTGAGATTTTGGTGCAGTCATCACCCAAGCAGTATACACTGCACCCAATTTGTAGTCTTTTATCCCTCACCTCCTTCCCACCCTTTCCCCCTGAGTTTCCAGAGTTGCGTCATTCTTATGCCTTGGGATCCTCATAGCTTAGCTCCTGCCTGTGAGTGAGAACATAATGATGTTTGGTTTTGCTTCAGCCTTTTAATTTTTTTTTTTTTTTTGAGACAGACTCTTGCTCTGTCACCCAGGCTGTAGTGCAGTGGTGCGATCTTGGCTCACTGCAACCTCTGCCTCCCGGGTTTAAGCAGTTCTCTTCCTCAGCCTACTGAGTAGCTGAGATTATTACAGGTGCCTGCCACCACACCCCACTAATTTTTGTATTTTGAGTAGAGATGGGGTTTCACCATCTTGGCCAGGCTGGTCTTGAACTCCTGACCTTGTGATCTCCCTGGCTTGGCCTCCCAAAGTGCTAGGATTATAGGTGTGAACCACCATGCCCGGCCTTTTTCTTTTCTTTTTTTTTTTTTTTCAGAAATAGTCTTACTCTCTTGCCCAGGCTGGAGTGCTGTGGCGCGATCTTGGCTCATGGCAACCTCCACTTCACAAGATTCAAGCAATTCTTGTGCCTCAGCCTCCCGAGTAGCTGGGACTACACGTGCACACCACCAAGTCTGGCTGATTTTTGTATTTTTAGTAGAGACGGGGTCTTGCCATTTTGGCCAGGGTGGTCTTGAACTCCTGACCTCAGGTGATCCACACCACCTTGGCCTTTCAAAGTGCTGGGATTATAGACCTGAACCACTACACCTGGCCTTAGTTTTTTAAATTTATCAAAGGTTCTTAATTATTTTTCTTCTCTCGTATATCTCAGAGACATACATACTCCTGTCATTAACAGTGGCTTCTTGTGACAGTGATTCTTTTTTTTTGAAATGGAATCTTGCTCTGTCACCCAGGTTGGAATGCAGTGGTACGATTTCAGCTCACTGCACCCTCTGCCTCCAGGGTTCAAGCGATTCTTCTGTCTCAGCCTCCTGAGTAGCTGGGACTACAGGCGCACACTACCACGCCCGGCTAATTTTTGTATTTTTAGTAGAGATGGGGTTTCACCATATTGGCCAGGTTGGTCTCGAACTCCTGACCTCGTGATCCTCCCGCCTTGGCCTCCCAAAGTGCTGGCATTACAGGTGTGAGCCACTGCGCCCGGCCTTGTGACAGTGATTCTTATCTCTTGGTAGAAAAGATGGCATTTGGATGGGAGTCAATAGTTTAGAAAAGTTCCATTCTACCGCAACTCCCAATTTGAAGACCATAGTTCTAAGAAATATCTACAAAGTCAGTTGAACTATGATTTTTAGCTACTTGATATATAAAGTTTTGCTGGTAAGTAATGACTTAAATCCATAATTTTTCAAAAACATGAGCCTTAGTTCAAAAGCATTATTTGTACATTGTAGAAAATTAGAAAATACAGATAATCATCTGCAGTAACTTTCCCAAAAAAGAGAAAATACAGATAAAATATTAAATGAAAATATTCTTACCACCTGCAGGTGACCACTTTTAACATCTCCATAAATCTTCCCCAACTCTTTTGACCTAAATAGGATTATATTTAACTATTGTCTTGTAACTTGCCATTTTCATTTAATAATCTCCATCCTTCTGTGTCAAAATAATTTTTCACCTCTTCTCTTACTTAGTTTATATTCAGATGTAAATTGTTCATCTCTTATATTTCCCATAAGTGAAAGTTAGTTCTAGACTTGAAAGCCTTATTAGCTGTAAGTTCAACAAAATGTCTTTCAGAGCCAGTTTGTCAAAGCCAGCATCCAGTCTGGAGAATACACCTGGCATATGATTATGTCCTTTAATTCCCTTTCAATCTATCGGAGTTCTTTTTTCATGACACTGACTGAAGAAATTGCATAGTTTCGGTTTTAAGTAAAGAGATGTAGTACATTTCTTAACAATGTTTAACTTTTATTTTGTGTATTTTAACCTAATCTGTTTTTTTTCATTTTTAAATTTATATTTTATTTCAGCAAAACAAGCTATCGATCAGGGAAGATCTCCAGTTATAATAGATAACACTAATATACAAGCTTGGGAAATGAAGCCATATGTGGAAGTGGTAAATATGAAATATGAGAAAGTTTTTATTTTTTATTGTCAATTTTTTCACATTCTAAAATTTGGGCTGGTTTGATCTTGATTATTAAAACATTTGTCCTTTGTTTTCTAAAAAGGTTTATTGGTTTGCTTAGTTTTTTAAAAAAATTGTGAATGATGTTTTTTTAAGGAACATGTTCATCTTGTTAATTTTTTTTGTTTGTTTTTTTGAGACGGAGTCTCGCTCTGTCGCCCAGGCTGGAGTGCAGTGGCACCATCTTGACTCACTGCAACCTCCGCCTCCCCAGTTCAAGTGATTCTCCTGCCTCAGCCTCCTGAGTAGCTGGGATTACAGGTGCCTGCCCCTATGCCCAGCTAATTTTTATATTTTTAGTAGAGACAGGGTTTCACCATATTGGCCAGGCTGGTCTCGAACTCCTGAGCTCAGGCAATCTGCCATCCTTGGCCTCCCAAAGTGCTGGGATTACAGGCATGAGCCACCATGCCCAGCTTCATCTTGTTAGTTTTGAGTTTCCTTGAGAATAGTAATCAAAATTTATCCAGTTAAGTAGTCTTAACTTTTATAAACCATGTTATTTTATAAAGCATCATTTTTCTTGGTTGAGCAAGTTTATAGTATTGTTGAAATGAAATTTATCCGTCTGCCTTTTTACTTTAAGAAGTACTTCTCTGGGTTTTTGTTCCTTTCCTTTGTGTAGGCCATAGGAAAAGGATACAGAGTAGAGTTTCATGAACCTGAAACTTGGTGGAAATTTGATCCTGAAGAATTAGAAAAGTAAGACACTCGAATTTTTATTGAATCCTTAACTTCATTCTTTTGTGATTTCCAACATCATTTCACAGTTTATTGAATACAAGTGTAGGTTCAGGAAACTGAGGGTAAAATGTGAGGACCTTTTTTCTCTGGTTTTTGGCTAGGCCACTTCTCTGCATTGTCCTTCCACCTTCATCTCCTACCCATTTTAGGTCCCATCAGCTTTTTACTTTGTGCCTTCATGTTGCTCCCACTTTTCTGTCTTTTCAACTACGGGACCATAATGCTATACCAAGATCCTTGGAAACAATGTGTTTTGGAATTTAGGTTTTAGTGATTTTAGAAAGGTAATGTAGTACATAAATACCTAATCTTAACTCCCTTTTCAGAGTTTGGGGGAGCATGTTATAATCAAACATCTTAATATTTCTGCAGCAGATCATGACTTGTCAATTCAAGTAAATGACAAAGAATCAGCATAATGTAAAGTCAGTTCTGATTATGTTGTGCTGCCAAATGTGTATAGATCTGGTTAGAGTTTGCTGCCAAATGAGTCAGTGGAGAACTGAATTTTCACAGCTTATCAGATTTCAGTATTTGTGGTGAGAGAGTGTGGACTTCTCTTATTTTCAGTCCTACTCTTCCATTTGTACCTACATTTACCTTTTCCGTTCATATCACAGCATTTCCTGACTGTTACTCCTTTTTTTTTTTTTTTGAGATGGAATCTCGCTCTGTCGCCCAGGCTGGAGTGCAGTGGTGTGATCTTGGCTCACTGCAAGCTCCACCTCCTGGGTTCATGCCATTCTCCTGCCTCAGCCTCCTGAGTAGCTGGGACTACAGGCACCCGCTACCACGCCCAGCTAATTTTTTGTATTTTTAGTAGAGACGGAGTTTCACTGTGTTAGCCAGGATGGTCTAGATCTCCTGACCTCGTGATCCACCTGCCTTGGCCTCCCAAAGTACTGGGATTACAGGTGTGAGCCACCGTGCCTGGCCTTTTTTGTTTTTTTTTCACTTCTAGTCTCTTCCTTATCTCCACCTCCCGACATCTATTTTTAGGTAACAACTTTATTGTGATACAATTCACATACCCTTACAATTCACCTGTTTAATTGCATACAATTCCGTGTTTTTCTGTATATTCACAGAGATGCGCAGCCTTCACCCGTCTTTTTTTTAAACCAGTTTTTCCCCACCTACCTCAGTTTGCTTCAAGCTGTTACTCTGTGTATGGGGTCAAACTAATTTATTTCTCTCTTGCCTTTCATTCGTTTGGCTACTTTCTCTTTCTCATCTGTATGCTGTGTGTTCATGTATAGACAGACAAACAGATTTATTAGTATTAATATCCGGTATTTTTTGCCTACCTAGGTGTGTGTGTGTATCACACCTGAAGTGAAAGAGACAGAAGCTTAAAAATTAAAAGTATTTGAGTAATGCTGAATAAATGAATGATAAAATGCTATGCAGTTATGGCTTCATTACATTTTTGAGGAATTGTTAAAATTTATTATTTTCTTATTACAAATTCACCTTTATATAACAAAGCCACGTTAGCTGATATCTGGCGTAGTTTGAATTTTTAAAAGAATAGATTGAATCATAAGTCTTGACATCTTATGGATTTAGTCTTTTTTTTTTTTTAATTAAAATATTTTTTGAGACAGGGTCCACTACTGTCACCCAGGCTGGAGTGCAGTAGCAATCTATTTTTATTTTTTTCAGACAGAGTCTCATTTTGTTGCCCAGGTTGGAGTGCAGTGGGGCAATCTCAGCTTACTTCTGCCTCCCAGGTTCAAGCGATTCCCCTGCCTCAGCCTCCCGAGTAGCTGGGCATATAGGCGCCTGCCACCATGCCTGGCTGATTTTTGTATTTTTAGTAAAGACAGTGTTTCACCATGTTGGTTAGGCTGGTCTCAAACTCCTGACCTCAAGCAATCCACCCGCCCTGGCCTCCCAAAAGTGCTGGGATTACAGGTGTGAGCCACTGCACCTGGCTTGTAGTAGTGATCTTGGCTCACTACAACCTCTGCCTCCTGGGCTCAAGCAATCTACCCACCTTGGGAGTAACTGGGACCACAAGTGTACACCACCATGCCCAGCTAATTTTTGTATATATATGTATTTTTTTGGTGGAGGGAGGATTTCACCATATTGCCCATACTGGGCTTTTGAACTCCTGGGCTCAAGCCATCAACCGGCCTCAGCCTCCCAAAGTGCTGGGATTACAGGTGTGAATCACTGCATCCAGACAGATTTAGTCATATCTTGCCAATTTTCAACTTCATCTCAATTTTTTTCCTATCTTTTTTGCTTTTTCTTTTTATCTTGAATGTAGACATCAGCTTTGCAAAGTAAACATTTCTGGCCTTTTTTTTTGTGATAAGTAAATTGGCATTTGTACATCTAGAATGATAAATGTAAAATATGTTTTCTGTATGTTTTGTCATGTCCAGGTCAAGTTACAGGAAACTATGAGGGTAAAATAAGTTGTCAGAAGTTCTTTGAGGGTCCAAAATAAATTTTAAACCACTTTTTAGTGTTATATAACCTCACATACAGAAAAATACATAAATATAAATATATAATTTAACAAAGTTCTTACAAGATCAACACACGTTTAGCTATCATTCACGTCATGGGAGCATTACCAGCACCTCAGAAGCTCTTTGCATTCCTCTTCCCAGTCATAGTTACCTTTTTTTCTCTAAAGGTAACCATTGTTTTGCCTGGGTAATCGTAATCTTTCTTTTCTTTAAAGTTTTGCCATAATATCTTTGACCTTAATATCATCGTTTAGGGGGCAGGGGCAAGGTTAAAAAAAATACCATAGCTTAGGTTTGCCTTTCATCAAACCTTTATATTACTTATGTATAAGACATATGTATATATGGAATCATACAGTTTATATTCATTGTGTCTAATTTATTTCACTCAACATTATGTTTGTAAGATGTTCAAATTGTGTCTCTAATAATAATTTGGTGTTGATAATAAATTTTAAAAATGTGGTAAGAACCGTCATTAATAAGTTCTAAAAAATGATATTTTACTTCTCCTTTCTTAAGTCCTAGAAGTCCACTCAATCTTTCTGTAATTCTTAAAACAGTATCTCATAATCTTCAATTTTGTTATTAACAAGGGGATATAGTCAGCAGGCTTAGTGAATAAATAGGTAGTTCTATGTGAAGAGGATGTAATTAACATTTTTCTGTGATGTATGGAATCCTTTTACCTTTTTAAAGTATTGATAAAAACATTGAGTTTTTAATCTTTTTATGTCAAATGTGGACAGATGAAACATATTCTGTTTATTTGCAAAATATTGTTTAGAATTTGTATACTTTTTCTCTAAAACAGTTAATCTCTAAGCCTGTACATTCTGCAACAAAGATTTATAATCCTTTTCTTTTTTGTTAGGAGGAATAAACATGGTGTGTCTCGAAAGAAGATTGCTCAGATGTTGGATCGTTATGAATATCAAATGTCCATTTCTATTGTAATGAATTCAGTGGAACCATCACACACAAGCACACACAGACCTCCTCCCCCTGCACAGGGGAGACAGAGGTGGGGAGGCTCTCTTGACTCACATAGTCATGTCTGTGTCACAAATAAGAATTAAATTAGCTATTTTCAGCTAACACATTTGTTGTTGCACTTGAAAGAGTTAGTGAGCCTGTCTTGGAGTTTAAATAGTTTCAAATAAAAAAAGGCTACATTGCCTCACAAAGGATTTTCCCAGCAAGTTGTTTAATTTCCCAGCAAATTGTTAAAGTGTAAATAAAAATTAAATGAAATTGTATTTTAAATGTTTTTATATTCTCTTGTTGTAATGATTTTGACTGTTATGAAAACACCTGAGTAGTAGAGTGGTGGGTAGGAGCTAGGATGTTTTTCTACAATCGAATTTTAAACTAACTTTATCTATTTTATAGATACTATTGAACAGTTTTTTAATAGTTTGTACCTAACTCTAACTTTTCATAAAACTTTAGTGTTTTTCCTTCACTACCTTAAATATGCAAGAAATACTAACTTGTTATAGGGCACCTTAACTGTTTTCTCTATTCATTAGGTAAAATTATATTTCAGCTGATTGATCTGTGTGACAGAATTATTACTTAGCTATAATCAGCACATCACTTACTTCAAACAAAATTTCCCCAGCAATAGTAGTAGGTATATCAATCACCTGGGGAGTTTTCTTAGTAATATACATATTCATCTTGTAAAGCATATGTAGTCATCATCCTCCTTCTCAACCCATCTTCCTAACCCCACATGCTTGCCAGTTCTTGAAGGGATAAAGTGATTCTAATAATGTTTGATTTCTCTCTGTTCAATTTAATGTGATATAATTCTAGTATAAAAATATTTTAGACAGTTGTTTAACAATTGGTCCTCAGTGGATTTGTACTGTCGAATATCTTCTAGTACTAATTTTTCTGTAGAGCAAACCATATTTCTCTCACTGGATAGCTTTCTTTATTAGATATGTTTCTTCACTTAAGATTAAAAACTGAGATGGAATTCATTTCAGAGGTCTTGTCATTCATCCCCTGCCTTCAAACCAAGCTTTACCTCGACTAACCTAGATAATTAAGCATTTCTCTTTGCAACATGAGGGAAAAAACACTACTACCTCTCTTAATACCATTGTTACCAATGTCTTATGAAAAATATTTCTTCAATAGTTTTGATTTACAAAACCCCCAGCTAATTAGAATGCTGTTTAAAAAAATTAAGCATTATAATTCTTTATATGTTTTACATAATATTTTGTGGCCTTTAAGCTTTCTCCTAAACCATCGCATCTTGAATCCCATAGTATTTCTTTGTTTTAAAACGTTTTGCTATTCCTTTCAACTTTAAATATTCTCTCCATGTTTATATTACTTTTTAAGTTGTGAGGCCAAAAACTAGATTCAGTGCTATCAACAATGTCTTTGTTAAATTGCCTTTAGTGAAATAAGAATATGATTTTTATTTGTACTATTCAGTGCTGTTAACATTTGAATGAATATTACCTTTATCTTGTTTAATACGTGTGTTTGTATATATTTGTTCATCTTAACTAAATACGATGTAAGAATATGCTAATTCATGTTTTGTGTGTAAATGTATATTATATACATATACACATCTTCATCTATGTTTTCATACTTTTATTTCAGAGTAATACTTGTTAGTATTTGCACTTGTGTTTCTAAGGATTTTATTCTATAGATTAGCACAGTTTGAAAATTGTACAAAAGGATTTCATTTTGGGACAGGTGAAACAACTCTTAGGTAGACTGTGTATCCCTTTCCCTCTGTCTTCATAAACTTAGGAGAAGTAGTACTATAAATTTAGTTTTTTGGCTGGTGCAGTGGCTAATGCCTGTAATCCAGCACTTTGGGAGGCCAAGGTGGGTAGATCACCTGAGGTTAGGAATTTGAGACCAGCCTGTCCAACACAGTGAAACCCCGTCTCTACTAAAAATACAAAAAATAGCTGGGCGTGGTGGTGTGTGCCTGTAATCCCAGCTACTTGGGAGGCTGAGCGGAGAATCACTTGAACCTGGGAGGCAAAATTTGCAGTGAGCTGAGATTGCGCCACTTGCCGTCCAGCCTGTGAGACAGAGTGAGACTCCATCTCAAAAACAAAAAAAAAAAAATTAGTTTTTTAAAATAACTTTTAATCAAATTTATTTTCAGAAAGTAGAGGATTGCCTTTGGGAGAAACATGATGAGGAAATATGTTCATATTAAGTTTATTTATTTTAATACATTTCCAGATTTTATTTTAGACTTGTCTTCATCTTCTAGTTCCAGCTACTAAATAATAATCATTTAGAGATCATTTGTCATTACCAATTAATTTTTTTACATTATAATGTTAGTGAGATGGCTACTGTTGCATTACGAGGTCCACATAAATAAATAAATCTTACTGAGGCAGGAAAACTAACATTCTTACTCAGAATTAAACAAACGAGGTCTTGTCCTGTTACATGTGCTGGATGTAGTGTGGTGGCGTGACCATAGCTCGCTGTAACCTTGAACTCCTAGGCTTAAGGGGTCCTCCTTTCTCAGCATCCCAAGTAACTGGGACTTCAAGCATGTACCGCCACACCTGGCTTATTTTGCATTAAAAAAAATTTTTTTTTTATGGAGATGGGATCTTGCCATGTTGCCCAAACTGGTTTTGTACTCCTGGCCTCAAGTGATCCTCACAAAGTGCTGAGGTTACAGCATGAGCTACTGCACGAGCTTTAGTGGGTTTTTTTTTTTTTTTTTTTTTTTGTGGCAGATTCTTGCTCTGTCTCCCAGACTGGAGTACAGTGGCACCATCTCGGCTCACTGCAACCTCCACCTCCCGGGTTCAAGCGATTCTCCTGCCTCAGCCTCCCAAGTAGCTGGGATTACAGGCGCGTGCCACCACACCCAGCTAATTTTTGTATTTTTAGTAGAGCCGGTGTTTCACCATGTTGGCCAGGCTGGTCTGGAACTCCTGACCCCAGGTGGGCTGCCTGCCCCCCAGAGCAGTGGGTGGGATTACAGGCGTGAACCACCACACCTGGCCTAGTTGGTTTTTTTAAGGCAGAAAAATAGTTGTTTTCCTAAACATTGTGGCTGATTTTAATTTAAAACAGAATGGAGGAATGAATATGCAGTGGAAATACTAAAATCACTAAAGTCATTGCTTGGTATTTGAAAATCTATAAAAATGTGAAATTTACAATTTTTCATCAAAATTCTATTCAGACTTTTTTGGGGGGCGGGGTTAAGAGAGGAGGTCTCTTTCTATTGTATAGACTGGGCTTGAACTGGTCTCAAGTAATCCTCCTGCCTCAGCTTACCTGGTAGCTGGGAGTACAGGCACCCAGCCAGATACAGTGTTAGTGGAATAGACCCCTGCTGCTATACCCCATTCTAACCATCTCCATCACAAAGAATTAAAGTAGGCATTAATCATATTTAACTAAGATGGAGTACATCTTAGTTAAGTAGAATACAACTTCTAGTTTGGTTCAATAAGATTAAATTATATGTAGTTGTTCTTTTGTTCCATGGGTTTAGTGCAAAAGTTACTTTTTTGTGGTAAATGAATATATAGTTTTTTATGTTTCATAATTTTAGTAGAAATTCTTGTGTGGTAATTAAGTTGAACTTTTGGTACTGCTTTTGAACCAGGTAATCTTTATTTTCAGTATTTATCTTTGTAAAAGATAATATTAGCTTTTTCATATTTTTGTTTTAAAAGTAAGATTATTTACAAAAGATTGAACTTTTTAAATTGTTGTAGTGGGTGATTTAAGTATTTGAACTTTGCTTATCTCTTGTCTAATTAATATAGATTCTGGAATTTTCCAGTTTTACATATAGATAAGTTTTGAAAGTTTATGATTTAAGAGGATATGAAATGTTTGTATTGGCTATACTTGAATATTTTTATTGCAAAAATGTCTGATTTTTGTGAGACTGGTTTTCTAAGTATTTATAAAGGAAATTGGTGGTGGTGTCTTTGGAAAATGTAGGAGACATGTAGTTGTGTGTTTTAGTGCCTTGACCAGATAGACTTGCCAGTCTTTATTGAAGTTTAATGTATTCTGATAGGAATACAATAACTAATAAGGGCTAAAGTTGTATTGTTGTTTTTTTTCTTTTTTTTTTTTTTTTTTTTTTGAGACGGAGTCTCGCTCTGTCACCCAGGCTGGAATCCACATTGAACAGTGTCTTAGTCTGTAATCATAACAAAGTCTTAGCTTATGATTCAGAATAAATAATTCAGAACATTCAGAATAAATAATTTGGTGGCAGCAGCAGGAGTAAGTTAAGTTGGTGATTTTTAGAGTTAAGTTTTAGGAGCTATAATTTTTATAAATTAAAATTTTTCCTATTAAAGTTGTCAGCTCTATCTTTGTAAATTTTCTGAGAAAGAGAGATTGTATTAAGGGATTAATGAACGTTTGGTGATAAGATTGGCATGCAAATCTTTATTTTTAAAATTAAGGTATCATTAAAACAGCTGGCTTCCCTGTATGTATACTGTATTTTCTTCTTACACTATCCTTAGGATGGTAAGAAGTAGTATTAAATTTCTTGAAATAGATCCTAAAAATACAGGGATTAGTGATTGTCTTATGTGTCATTTTGATTCCTTTTTTACTTTGCAAAGCAGTATTTAGATTGATTCAATTTAGTTGATTAAAATTGCCAAATATGTTAAGCCTAAGTTTTCACTTTTGCATGGTTCGTAAGTTTCAGAGCAAACCTTGAAAAGCTAATAATTATGATTGTCTGCAACTAAGTTCAGAAAACATTGTAAAAGAATGGTTAAAATTTACTCTCAGTAATTTAGACTACATTGAGTGGTGTAATTTTTGTAATAGAATATACATGTATGTAAGCAGTTTTTTGGAATATCTCCTACAGAAATTCTTAATATATTATCACTCTTTATGCACAAGAACAAGGAGAAGGAGTAGCACAAATAACTTTGGAAAGAGAGTCTCAAGAGTAAATAGTTACTAATTCCAGTAGCTAAGCTGTATGAGTTGAAAAGTTTTGACTTTTTATACATCCAATAGAAATTCATTTTAATCATTCATAATCTCTTTTTCTTTCTTCTCCGTCTGACAAATTTTGCTCTCTGAAAAATAACCCTGTCACATTCCAGTTGTGATAATTGTAATAATTACACATTATAATTCACTTTCTAAAATGGAATATGTTAACTTCAATAAGTTCTCTTAAATTTCAGTGTGAAAAAAATAGATTATTTTTCTGTAGCACGGACACAGGCGTAGTCCGATCCCTAATCTCAAAACTAGACACAATTGCATTAGCAATTGGTGAGTAACTGAAGACCTCACATGGAAGTGTTGGTTTGGTTTTTAATATTACCATTTCCTTTTTTTTTTGAAATTGAACTACTTTTTGTAAATCAATGGGAAGATTGAAATATTTTGAGAGGAGCTGTTGGGTTTGCCTCTAAGTTTTGCTGGTAACTAAGGGAAAAAGAATAATGTGGTTATTTGTGGTTGAAATTGTGTTTTAGTAGAATCCATTAAAATACACTTTATTATTTGGATTATTTTCTTATTTTTCAGTTTTAACTGTTTTCAGATGATACATGTAAAATTAAAGTTTTATTCTTGGTATTAATTTACAATTGGTAATTATAATTATACAGCTTTCAGAATGTCTTCATTTTTTTTTTTTCGGTTTTTCTTAATCTTAAAAATCGTATTTCTTTTTCTTTCATAGTCTTTTCTTGTATGCATGTTTTCTTTCATTCTCTCCGTTTTTTGCTCAGCTATCCTCCTGTAACCTCATAATGTTTTTATGAAGATGATGGGATGGTAAGTGACTGGCAAAGCTGGAGATAATATCTTTTTCCCTCCTGTGTTATACTGAACTTGTTGTTCCTTCTGAGCGTTACTTAACCAAGTTAAACTTACAGACCACCAGCTCTGCATTTAGTTTCCTGACCCTGTGGGTTAGGTAGAATTTAGATACGAAAGTGGCTGGAAAGATTTGTAAAAATCTTTGTGTTAATCGTTGGTGGGGAATCCATAACATGGCATGGAACTTGAATGTACAGATTTGAGAAAAAATATTTACATTAACTTAATTATATGATGATGGATGTTAATTGATAAGCACTAGGTTGAAATTCACTGTTACAGAATTCACTATTATGTCATGATTGCTGGTTGCCCTTAACTGAATGATTTTGAAGGAAAGCTGATAACTATTTTGAGTTAAATTTTTACAAGTGGTTCCTTATATGATGCAATGCTGCTGCAACAAACAGTAGGAATTTTGTAGCAAAAAGTCTTAATATCCATTTAAATAACTGCTGTTTATTTAATGCCCATCAGTGCTAAGCCCCCATCTAAATGTGATTGTTACAGTCTCTAAATTTTCACAATTCTACAATGGTTTTAGAAAGAGGAAACAAAAATTTAAGTTAAACAACTTATCCAAAATGATTTCTCTAGAAAGAGCTAAAACTGATTCAAATCTATGTTAGACATTTATCTGCTGTAACCCTGTATTATTTTTAAACCACATAGTTATCCTTTTTTTTTTTTTTTTTTGATTTAGTGTTTTTCCAAGATTAAAAAGAAATTCCAGTGAAGAGTTGATTCCATCTTTATGGTATCTTTATTTTATAAGGTTATAAGGTATGTTGATTTATCACGGAAGTTGAATGAAGAAATCTTTAAGTGGCCATTTAGAATTCTGTTTTTAAAAGTCAAAATTGAAAAGAGTTGGGCCGGGCACAATGGCTTACACCTGTAATTTCAGCACTTTGGGAGGCCAGGCGGGTGAATCACCTGAGGTGAGGAGTTCGAGACCAGCCTGGCCAACATGGTGAAACCCTGTCTCTACTGGAAATAGAAAAATTAGCCGGGTGTGGTGGCGTGTGCCTGTAATCCCAGCTACTTGGGAGGCTGAGGTAGGAGAATCGCTTGAACCTGGGTGGCGGAGGTTGCGGTGAGCTGAGATTGTGCCACACACTCCAGCCTAAGTGGACAGAGTGAGACTCCGTCTCAAAAAAAAAAAAAAAAAAAAGGAAAGGGTTTATACTATTTGATGTTAAATGTTTTCTGTAAATTAAACATCCATACACTTAAGCATATCTCCGGAACATTTTTTTCCATTGAATTATTTACATATAGTGTTGTGCTTTAAGGTTTTAAATTAATTTTAATATTTGATGATTGTAATTAGCATTTGAAATGTATAGTGTTCAATAAATGGATTGTTACATTATGTAAGTTGGGTTTTTTTTACCCTAATTAATTTTCAGGTAGTATTTCCTAAAATAAGTCAATACTACTTGTAAGTGGTTTTACTTATTTTTCTTTTATGTCCACTTACTGCTTAAGTATGTTAGTAGTAGGTATCTTGGAAATTACATAAATTTTCTGAATATTTGAAGAATTAAAGGAGCTTTTTCTCTATAGGAACTTTTTTATTCTTTTATGATATTTTAAATTAATTTTCTAAAAACACTAAAAGAAACAATTACTTAAGTTTGCTTTGTAAATAATTTAAATTTTACGAGGAAAATCTTTAAGTATAGAATTCTTACTGTTGTGTATTTGCTTTATTTTGTTTTAGTCAACTTAAAAAAATGGAAAACCTGGGTCTTGTTTGGTTTCTCTTAATTCCTTAAGAGTAGTTTGTGTTTTTTCTTCGTTCTAAATGTTAAACTAGAATTGGAGTTTTTGTTTAGAATAGAAAAGATTTCATGAAAGAAGAAATGTGATTGGTTTTATGAATAGATTACATAGTTTTCAATTCAGGAAAGTGGTAAGCAGTACTTAAGAGTATTGAGATTATTGGTATATAGTTCAGTGTAACCCTTGGCAGAGATGCAGTTAAGACATCTAGAATATTAGTAAACTGAAGTGTTTATAGGAAATGTGATAGGAGCTATGGGCTAGACATTTTGAAAATTAAAACCAGGGATCTTGTTATCTTTGGATCACTACTGTGTCCCAGGAGCTTTATCCTTTACTAAGAATCAGTAACTGTTTATTGGATATTAGGCACAGTCTTCTCCCTGAAACAGTCAACAAACTTTTGATGCAAAGGAAGCAGTGATCAAAGAAGAGCAATATTACAGGGCAGTTCGTAATAAAAGTTTAATGAATATCCCTATCTGAAATGCTTGAGACCAGAAGTGTTTTGGAGTTCCGATTTTCTTTTGGATTTTGGAATATTTGCAGAATACGTACTGATTGAGCATATCTAATCTGAAAATCCAACGTGCTTCAGTGAACATTTTCTTTGAGCATCATGTCAGTGCTCAAAAAGTTC
The DNA here is from genome assembly GCF_002776525.5 of Piliocolobus tephrosceles. NCBI lineage: Eukaryota > Metazoa > Chordata > Mammalia > Primates > Cercopithecidae > Piliocolobus > Piliocolobus tephrosceles. The sequence goes on from NC_045455.1 coordinate 83,617,258, forward strand.
AGGATTTTGGAGCTTCTTGGATTGTGAGTGCTGAACCTGTATAGGAAATGTGGACATGGAGCCTGAGTTAATTGTATTTGATACTTGCTGAGGAAAGGATGTCCAGACCACCAAAGAAGAAGGATCACCCATTTAACTTGGTGTATCCAATGTCATATCAGAGCCTTTTCTTCCATTTTAACCTCACCAGTAGTCTTTATTTAGATTTGTGGTTTATGATCAATAAATTAAATCCTAGAATACAGAGTAGTAGAGCAGAGTTGAGCCTTTTCATTATTTCTTTTAAGGTTCTTTTCAGATTGTGTTCTAGTTTTTTGCTTTAACAGTTTACAGAAGAATTTCTAGACTATCACTTTTTAGAACGCTTTTTCCAAAGAACTGTAATCCTATGTGTAACTTAAAAAAAGAAAACATACAAATGCTTGCATCTTTTTTCACATATTTATCTGTATTCAGCAATCAAGAATAGCTTGTACTGATGCATATCTTCACATGATTTTTCATTATTTATCTGAAAATAATATATATTGGGTCATTATTTGGCTCTTCAACCTCAGTAATTCAGTAACTTTCTTTTGGTTATTTTGTTGACCTGTTTTGGACACTTTTCAAAATATTCATAGCATGATTTTAGTGGGAAGAACACATTATTATGAGAGTTAGGCAGTCTGAATTCCACCTCCATTTGTGTCCATCCTTTCTTCCATTTGTTTATTGAATGCCTTCACCTGTACTCTGAATTGCATCTCTTTCCTTCTCAGGAAATTTTATGCATTGTCGGTTATTCCTTCTCTCTGTAACTTCAACCTCGCCACCTTTCCTGAGTCTGACCCATCAACAGTTAAACATGATCAAGTCTTCCAATCTGACAGAGCTCATTTATAGCCAAACTTCTTTCTAAAGAGCAGTCTACATTCCTTGTCTTTTTCTCCTTCACCTCTGATAATATTGAACCCACTCCATTTTAGGTTCTGTCCCTATCATTCCTCTAAATTGATTTTTAAGGTCTCCAGAATATTCCTTTGTATTCATGGGCATTATTCACTACTCATCTTATTTGACTACTCAGCAAACATGTAACTTTCGATCAGTTTTTCCTTAAAATACTTTACTTGACTTCCTTGACATATGATTTTTGTTCAGATCTCTGTGGCTATTTCTGTCTCCTTTGCTGCCGCCTTCTCCTCTTGGTTCTTGACTTTTAGAATTCCTCAAATTTCGTTCTAGACAATCTTCTATTCTTACTCATAGCTTTCCCTGTGTGGTCTCATCATTTCTCATGTGGACATAGTAGTCTCCCCACTTTTATTTTTGCCACCCTACAATTTTATCCACACAGCAGCTAGAGTAGTCTATAAATTCTTTTTAAAATACATAAATAATATCATTCACTGCTTAAATGCAACATAATCTAGTCCTTGGCGGCTTCTCTGACCCTCTTATATCAGTCTTCATTTACTACAATCCATCTATATTGGCCTCTTTGAACTATTCTTCAGACATGATAAGCTTGTCCTTGCTAAAAGCTCTGGCTGTTATTTCTCCTTGGAATGCTATTCTTGTCTACTCTTCCTATGCCTAGCATTTTCTTAATGTTCAGGTCTCACCTGAGATGTCACTTTCACTGTAGTACTTGTAGTTGACGTTGCTACTGATTTGTTGACAGTATTCCTGAAATAGAATATAGGATCAAGGTGGACATGTTTATTTTGTTCACAGCTGTGTCCACAAAATCTAAAGCAGTGCCTGTAGTACTGTAGGAGCTCATTAAATAGTTGGCTGATTGATTTTTGTACCTACTGGTTCTATTAACAATATTAACCCCCAAATGTATTTTCTTCTTAACCTTATCCTCTGAACTCCAGTCTGTATATTTAACTGTCTATCTGACATTTCCACTTATAAGCTTAAAAGGCTGCTCCAGTTGAACCTGTGATCTCTCTAAATCTGGGACTCCAGGATTTCCTGCCCACAGTGAATGGATTTACGTTCATCTATTTCTGTAAGCTAGACTGTTGAGAGTCTTCTTCAATGCCTTCTTTCCTCCTCATATTCAATCCATCAGATAGATTCTATGGACTTTGCCACCTGAATATCTCTTGGATCTATTCCTACATTTTTAACTACCATCATTTGATGGATTTTCACACAGTGAGTGTGTCTATATAATTAATACCCAGGTCAGGAAATATGACATTACCAGCACCTTAGAAGCTCCTTGTCGCCTCTCTCTGTCAGAGTGATATTTTCAAGGGAAAATGTGATCATGTTTAACGCCTTTCAGTTGCTTCCCATTGCTCTTAGAATAAAGACCAGAAATCATAATATGATGTTTAAGATCCTGGATTATTTGACTGTTTTTCCTATCCGACTTCATGTTTTTTTAGCTACTCTTCTCACTTTCTGTATTCCAGCCCTGATGGCCACCTCTTAATTCCTTGAATGTGCTATGCTGTTCCCTCTTGCTAAAAAGTATGTGCACATACCCCTCCCATTCTTGTCCTTCCGATTTGAGTTTTCTTGGACATAGCAAGCTTGATGAGGTCTCAAATGCTCTCATGTACTTTATTCATTTGTATATGATTATTTCCCTTCATTATTTTTAAGCTACATGAGTCAGGTATTATACCTGTTTTGCTCACTATTGCATGGTCATCAGTTAGCATGGTGGCTGGAAAAGATTGGTATTCAGTATTCATACAATAAGTGAATGCGAATAGTTTGGGTTTGTTATGGGATGAATTATCCACCTCCCCCCGCCCCCCACCCCGCACACACACACAGACACCCAGCTCATATATTGAAGATTAAAGTTCTAACTGTAGAACCTAGAATGTAACTATATTTGGAGATAGGGCCTTTAAAAAGGTAATGAAGATAAAATGAAGTCATATGAGTGGACTCCAATCCCATATGAGTGGTTTCCATTAAGAAGAGGTGATTAGGAAGCAGACACACAGTAAGGTAAGACCATGTGAAGACACTGGAGGAAGATGGCCGTCTACAAGCCAAAGAGATCTACAGGCTTTAGAAGAAACCAACACTGCTGACACCTTGATCTTGGACTTCTAGAAGTGTGAGAAAATAAATTTCTGTTCTTTAAACTGCCCAATCTGTGATACTTTGCTGTGGAAGCCCTAGTAACTAATACGGATTTTGGTATTGGAAAATGGGGTGCTGGTGTAATTAATACCTAAAAATGTGGAAGAGGCTTTAGAACTAGATAATGGGTAGAGGCCAGAAGAAGTATTTGTTAGAAAAAGCGTAGACTGCCTTGAGGAGATTGTTGGTAGAAATATGGATGTTGAAGGTGATTCTAGTGAAGCTTAGAAAACAGAGCTGTAGAGAAAGCTTCTGTCATCTTAGAGGTACACATATGTCACCTTGAATAAATATTGGTAGAAATATGAATGTTACAGGTGTTTCTGGTAGGATCTCAAACAAATGAGGAAAATATTGTTGGAAACTGAGGGAAGGACAATGGTTATTATAATGTGGCAAGTAACCTAGCCAAATTGTGTTTTGTGGAAAGTGGATGAACTTGTAAGTGATGACTTGAATGTTTAGCTGAGATTTCTAAGCAATCTAAAGATGTGGTGTGGTTTCTCCTTGCTGCTTAAAGTAAAATGCAAGAGGAGAGAGAAATTTAAGAAGGAATTATTAAGCCAAAAGGAACCAGAACCTGAAGATTTGGAAAATTCTCAGTCTATTCATATTCAAAAATTTAGCATGTTCGGAGAGAACATCAAAGTTGTTGCAAGACAACCATTTTCTAAAGCAGGGGTATGTGACTCATGGATCCAGTCAGCCATCTTGGCAGCAACTAGCAGAAACCAGGATAGAGATGGGATTATACCATTGGAAATGCTGCTGACTGGTAGTGAAGGGAACAGAGGGATAAAAATGAAAGAAGTCTGTTGGATTTCTGGGGTTCTATAAAATGGGTCAGTAGAGCTATCTAGCTGTGAACATGTGTTCTCCTTCAAGAAAAGGGAAGAATGACCCTGAAGATGATTAAGAAGTCAAAGGGGCTACTGTTGCTACCACAAGACTAGAGGGCTCAGGCCTGAGGAGTCAAGGTGGGCTACCATACTGGTGGGCTCAGAAGACAGGGCTGCCACCCCTGTCAGCTGGGAAGATGGAAAATGAAGCTGAAGAAGATTATTCTTGAGCCTTAAAATCTAATGGGATTTGCCTTGATACGTTTCAGACTTGCTTGGGACCCATCACCCCTTCTTTCTGATTTATTTGGAATAGGAATGTTTATTGTATGCACTGGTGTATTTTGGAAGCAAATAACTTGTCTAGTTTCACAGGTTCATGCTGGAGAAGAATTTTGCCTCAGGATGAAACCTTGAGTATGCCTGTACCTGATCTAAATGAGATTTAGATGAGATTTGGGGCTTAGAGTTGATACTGAAATGGGTCAAGACTTTTGGGAGTGTTGGGATGGAGTGAATGTGTTTTGTGTCTGAGCAGGACATGAAGTTTGAAGGACCAGATGGCAGAATGTTAGGGGTTGAATTGTATGCTCTCCATATTTATAGGTTAAAGTCATAACTCCTAGTACCTAGAATGCGAGCATATTTGGAGATGGAGCCTTTAAAAAGGTAATTAAGATAAAATGACATTATACATATGGGCCCTAATCCAGTATGAATGGCGTCTTTATAAGAAGAGGTTAGGACACAAACACAAAGGGAAGATCATGTGAAGACACTGGAGAAGGCCATCTACAAACTGAGGAGGGAGGCCTGAGAAGAGACAAACCCTGTGGACATCTTAATCTTGGACATCTAGCCTTCAGAAGTGTGGGAAAATAAATTTCTATTGTTTAAGCCACTTAGTCTTTGTACTTTGTCATGGGAACCCTAGCAAATAAATATGTAGCTCTTAACACTGGTTAGTTGAGAGGCACTTAGGAGACATTTCCTTCTTTTCTGCAGTTCCTTTGTGTGTAAAGTTAGGGCATTTGCCTTAATCAGTGGTTCTTTTAAATTTTAGGTCCTAATTCATCTGCTGTATGTTCTTTCCAAAAATTTTTGCAGTTTTACATATCCCTAGAAGTCCATCGGGACCCCAGGTTCAGAATTCTTAGACAAGACTCTTTCTTATATTTTTTTTTAAGAGAGTCTTTGTTTCACCCAGGCTGCCAGGCTAGAGTGCAGTGGTGCAATCATAGTTCACTGTAACCTTGAGCTCCTGGGCTCAAGCAGTCCTCCCAGCTAATTTTTAAATTTTTTTAGAGATGGAATCTCACTGTGTTTCCCAGGCTAGTCTCAAACTCCTGGGCTCAGGTGATCCTCCTACCTTGGTCTCCCAAAGTGCTGGGATTACAGGTATGAGCCGCTGTAGGTGGCCATGATTGCGTTCTAAGGAAGTTTTACCTTGTTTTTGTAGCTTATGATCTATTAATATAATTTGACTATTTGAAGTGAAAAAGTTGATTGTGTGAATTAATGATGGAAATAACTTGTTTGTCGTTTATACTGCTTAAAACTTTAGCTTTTTAAATTTTAAGGAATTGTTACCTAGACTTGCATTGAACATTTATTGCACCGCTTTTACATGCTAGTGATGGAAATATAAAAGTAAATAAGGTAAGCCTCCTACTCTTGAATATATAGCTTGATGAAGGGAATATATAGCTTGATGAAGATGGTGGGAACCCGATGGCTCTTACATAGAATGTGGATTAGTACTAGTCTTGCTTTGTGGGATTAACATTTTTGAATGCAGGAACTGTGTTTTTATATCCTTAGGGTCTGGCTCAGTATTAAGCACCTAAGAAAAAGCTTGATTTGTGTTTGAAGAGTGAATACCGCCAGAAATTATTTCTGCTGGCAACTTTAAGCAACACTGAGATGTTAGAGTATTATACCTTAAATTTAATTAAATCGTACTGTGTTCCATAACTGTTTTGAGGCACTAATTAGTGCAATATAAATGCTTTTTTTTTTTTTTTTGGAGATAGAGTCTCGCTGTGTCACCTAGGCTAGACTCCAATGGCACGATCTCAGCTCACTGCAACCTCCACCTCCTGGGTTCAAGCGATTCTCCTGTCTCAGCCTCCGAAGTAGCTGGGATTACAGGCGCGTGCCGCCATACCCAGCTAATATTTGTATTTTTAGTAGAGACGGAGTTTAGTAGAGCCAGGCTGGTATTGAACGTATGACCTCAGGTGATCTGCCTACTTCAGCCTCCCAAAGTGCTTGGATTACAGGTGTGAGAGACCATGCCTGTCCAAATATAAATGCTTTTAATGACTTCCAGTATTCAAAGCTTTCTGAAAATGTAATGTGTTTCATCAAGAAGTATATAGTAAGTTGCTTGACAGTGGTGTTCACGGAGCAATGGAGTTCTGTAGTTTCAGACTGCTCCTTAGAAGTATCTCAGGGATTGTTGTAAAGGGCAGAGGGAGACAGAAACCACTAATTTAGTACAACACAGAGTTTGAAATTGCAGAATTCAAAGTTAAGTTGCAATTTTGACTGCAGCTTGATCAACTCACGTAATTTTCTGAAACTTTTCCTCATAATTAAATGATCAAGTCTTTTTAATCTACAATGTAGGGTTATTGGATGGATTAAGCAACATGAATATTTTAGAGTTTCAGCTGAAATAGTTCTTATTTTAGTCTTGGAATTCTGTGATTTTTGTTTGCCTTTTGATGATTTTACCTCTTTTGATAATACACTGAAGAAGAGCAGAGAAGGAAACAACCCATTTTTATAGTAGTTAGAAATGCTGTAATAGGCTGGACTCATGCCTGTAATCCCAGCACTTTGGGAGGTTGAGGAGGGTGGCTCACTTGAGGCCAGGTGTTCAAGACCAGCCTGGCCAACATGGTGAAACCCTGTCTCTACCAAAAATGCAAATAAAAAATAAAAAATTACCCTGCTGTGGTGATGCATGCCTGTAATCCCAGCTACTTGGAAGGCTGAGGTAGGAGAATTGCTTGAACCCAGGAGGGCAGAGGTTGCAGTGAGCTGAGATCGAGCCACTGCACGCCAGCCTGGGTGACAGAGCAAGACTCTGTCTCAAAAAAACAAACAAAAAATGCTGTAGTAGGTCTAGAAGGATAAAGTTTGATTTTTTTCATTATCGAATTTATCAAAGATATATTCCTTATTAGCATTGATGGATTAGTCTGGAATTGCTCAAAACAATTTATGATGATGCAAATGCCTTTTTATCGTGAGTAATGGCAAAGTTTTCTCATCTATGTTGCATAGTCTCTTGGTATGATCTAATTACATTGATATTTCCTTTTGTTTTTGAGACGGAGTCTCGCTCTGTCACCCAGGCTGGAGTGCAGTAGAGCGATCTCTACTCACTGCAAGCTCCGCCTCCCGGGTTCGTGCCATTCTCCTGCCTCAGCCTCCCGAGTAGTCCGGCTAATTTTTTGCATTTTTAGTAGAGACAGGGTTTCACTGTGTTAGCCCGGATGGTCTCGAGCTCCTGACCTTGTGATCCACCCACCTTGGCCTTCCAAAGTGCTGGGATTACAGGCATGAGCCACCACGCCCGGCCGATATTTTCATTTTTTTACTGGCAAATTTGGTATGATTAATTTCACACAGCAGTGTATTGGGCAGCCCACACAAACCCATTTCTTTAAAAGAAAAAAAAAAGGTTTTTATTTTAATGTCAAGTTAATGTGGCAAGTCTTTTTCTCCTATCTCTTCGTTTTCATGGAGACATTTTCCCCCTTGTTTCTCATACATAACATTATGTGTAATGTTCATGTGATGGTGTGGTATCAGCCTACCTGTGGTTACATGAAACCATTACTTAACTGCATCCTGGGCTCCTGTGAAATGACTCATTCAGAATGGAAGCATCATTTTGAGAGAATATCAGTTTTCTATTTTTACAATAGTTAGAAAAGTGGGCCAGGTGCAGTGGCTCACACCTGTAAGCCCAGCACTTTAGGAGACCGAGGTCAGCAGATCACTTGAGGTACCAGCCTGGGCAAAATGCTGAAACCTCATCTCTATTAAAAATAGAAAATTAGCTCGGTGTGGTGATGCATGCCTGTAATCCCAGCTACTGGGAGGCTGAGGCAGAAGAATTGCTAGAACCCAGGAGTTGGAGGTTGCAGTGAGCCGAGATCATGCCACTGAACTCTAGCCTGGGCAACAGAGTGAGACTCCATCTCAAAAAAATAGAAAAAGAAAAAAAGTGATAGAGATGTCTTAAGACTCAGTAGACAGAGAGGAAGAGGGTACAGTTTGGAAGGCACAAGAGGCAGTTTATAATATTTTAAGATACTGTTAACACATTTTTTATTTTTAAGAATAATAGTATTTTTTTTTTTTTTTTTTGAAATGGAGTCTTGCTCTGTCACCCAGGCTGGAGTGCAGTGGCATGATCTCGGTTCACGGCAACCTCCACCTCCCAAGTCCAAGCAATTCTCCTGCCTCAGCCTCCCAAGTAGCTGGGATTACAGGCGCCCACTACCACACCCAGCTAATTTTGTGTATTTTTAGTAGAGATGGGGTTTCACCATGTTGGCCAGGCTGGTCTCGAACTTCTGACCTCAGGTGATCCACCCACCTCAGCCTCCCAAAGTGCTGGGATTACAGGCGTGAGCCACCACGCCCAGCCTTTTTTTTTTTTTTTTGGTGATACGCAGTCTCTGTCACCCAGGCTAGAGTTCAGTGGTGTGATCATAGCTCACTGCAGCCTTGAACTCCTGGGTTCAAGCAATCCTCCTATTACAACCTTTTGAGTGGCTAGGACTACAGGCATGTGCCATCCTGCCTGGCTTTTTGTTTGTTTGTTTTTTAATTTTTTTAGAGACAGGATCTCTACAGGCTAGTCTTGAACTCCTGGCCTCAAGTGATCCTCCCAAAGTGCTGGGATTATGGGTGTGAGCCACTGCACCTGGTGACGTATTCTGAATGTTTAATTATATTGTTCTTCCTGACTTTTTATTTTCTACTTTTAAACTGAAGTAGAAGTTATTTAGAAACAATTTACTTGTAGAGAAGTAATTTTATTTGTAGACAGGATAGATAGCATTCAGTAGAGAAAGGAAATGAGAAGCAGCTCATCAGTAGTTAAATAATAGTTCAACCAAGATGTGGATAAATTGCTATGGTATGCCATTGATGTGGAATTTCTAAGAAATGTGTTTGGTCACGTGAATTGTTTTGGGACCTAGGTAGACCTGCTAAAGGCACAGAGCCCATAGTAGATCTCCAGGGCTGAAGCTCAGGTGGGCATCATACCCAAGGCAGCAGGCAGTGAAAAGAGCCACAGTAGAACTTTTAGGAGACTAAAAGTCTCAGAAAACACCAAAGGTTATGCTTGGGAAAAAAGTTCAGTCAACAAATATTAGACAAGGGCATGGTAAACTGGTAGACAGAGTCAGGAGCCAAGAACTAAAATGGAACTGAGTAAGGTTAAGTGTAGAAGAATGATTCTAGAGCATTGCCATGAATGGTGTTGGGATGTTTGAGGCTTGTTTAGTGGCTGTTAGCTGTATGGTTTCTTGGTGAGAGATGGACTGATTTAAAAGTACAGAATTGGACTACAAGCTTCCTGCCTGCCTTCCCAGCCCTGAACAAGGGCTTTATCTGGATTGTCCTTGGTCATGATAGGGGGTGGGACAGGAAGAAGTAAGCTTGGGTAAATTTCCATAGTTTACTCTGACTCTTTATGCCCAGGTTGTCTGTGCTTAGCCAAGGTACAGAGCAGAGATTGGAGTCCATGCAGGTCAAGAACAGTGTGAAGAACATGATAGATGTAAGTTGGAAATGAGAGTTCATGAGATTGACTTTGAATAGACCCAGAAGAAGACTTCTAGCATTTGGCAGTCATGAGAACATTGTATAGAAAAAAAATGAGGCTTCCTCGCTGCACTGACTTTCCCGGTGTATATAGGAATGCTTTTTTTTTCCCTTAATTTTTTAAGGTGTATCTTGACCCTTGGGACAATGTATGCAGTTAATGTAAAGAAGTACTTAGTGTAGTAGGGAAGTAACAGGTGGAAGCCGTAGTTACTAGGGATGGAATGGTGTTTTCTGGTTTCAGAAATATGAACCAGTAGTGAGGAGAAGAAGTAGTAAAATTCTGTTGTCTGCGTGAATGTGTAGCTGTGTAGTTACTTTTCACTGTTCAGTTTATGGATTGGTAGTCAATGAGTGAAAAGTAGAGGGCCAGGTTCAAGGAGTGCTTCCTGTAGGAGTTGGTGCCTAAGCCTAGTTTAAATCATACTTGGCAAGAAGGAGAGAATATGAGAAAAGGGCCTGTAGGCAGTGGCAGTTGAATAATCAAAGGTTTAGAGGCAAGAAACAGTAATGTATTTATTCATGCAACAATATTTCTTTTTTAAATTTAATTTAATTTAATTTTTTTTTTTTTTTTTTTGAGACAGAGTCTCACTCTCACCCAGTCTGGAGCGCAATGGCACAATCTCTGCTCAGTGCAACCTCCATCTCCTGGGTTCAAACAATTCTTGTGCCTCTCAGCCTCCTGAGTAGCTGGGACTACAGGTGTGCGCCACCCCGCTCAGCTAATTTTTTTTGTAGAGTTGGGGTTTCACCATGTTGCCCAGGCTGCCTCGAACTCCTGGGCTCAAGCGATCCACCTGCCTGAGCCTCCAAAAGTGCTGAGATTACAGGGGTGAGCCACCATGCCCAGCCAAAAGATAAATTTTTTAAAAAATTCCAGTCCATCACAGTCTGATACTTTGGTAATGTGTAATAAAGAAATGATTACTAGGTCAGGGTGTGGTGGCTCACACCTGTAATCCCAGCACTTTGGGAGGCTGAGGCGGGTGGATCACTTGAGGTTAGGAGTTCAAGACCAGCCTGGCCAACGTGGCAAAACGCCATCTCTACTAAAAATGCAAAAATTAGCTGGGAATGTTGGTTCACACCTGTAATCCCCCCTACTCAGCTGAGGCATGAGAATCGCTTGAACCCGGGAGGCGGAGATTGCAGTGAGCCAAGATCGCACCACTGCACTCCAGCCTGGGCAATAGAATGAGATTCTGTCTTGAATGAATGAATGAATGAATGAAGTGAATTACAAAAAATTTTAAAATACAAACCAAATATTTTGTTAAATTCAACAGACATAATTACTGTGTCAGCTACATGCAGTCGCTCACGCCTGTAATCCCAACACTTTGGTAGGAATTACAGGGACCAGGAGTTTGAGACCAGTGTGGCCAACATAATGAAACCCCATCTCTACCAAAAAATATAAAAATTAGCTAAGTATGGTGGCTCATGCCTATATCCTAGCTACTCGGGAGGCTGAGATGGGAGAGTCGCTTAAACCCAGGAGGTGGAGGTTGAAATGAGCTGAGATCACGCCACTGCACTGCAGCCCGGGTGACAGAGAGAGACTCTCAGAGAAAAAAAAAAAATTACTGTGTCAAATTTCTATACCCGTTTTTGTTTTTTTTTTTTAAACTTAATTTCTGTACTTGTGGATCAGTAGCATACTTCATGGGCTGGCATCAGTATAGATGACACTTGAGTAGCACTGTTTGGTGTGGAGGGAGGCCACCGAACATTTTGTCATGTTTGTTGAATAACTTGTGCAGCCTGAGGCAGCCTGTCAGGGCAGTGGTGTGGCAAAGCCATAATATTTGTGTGGGGCTCATTCTACTGAGAGGCACATCTGCCCATCTGATAGTGTAGTCTCCATTTGTCCTCCAGCACTCTGCTCTTTGGAAGGCACTGCAGGGTGGCCGTGACTTTGGTCAGGTGTAGCTTATGTTTGGCCATCTCTTGGTTGATCCAGTTTATTTGTCTTAGTTTCAGTGTTGGCCAGAGGGTTTGGTGTGGAGCATCTCTCAGGGTGATGTGACCTCTGTTGTTGCCTGGATTTCCAGATCATGTGACAGAGAATCAGCTGGATCATTTCAGCTGTCCAGGTTATCGGTTAGAAGAAACTGAAAACTTGGGAGCAAGGAGACCTCTCTGATGTAAAGAAAGACGAGTAGACTGGTTTATCCCTTCTGTGCAGTTAGTACATGAGACTACCCTGGTCCTTTTAGAGCCAGAGTTCTTTGGGGTTTTTGTTTTCCCCCATTGAAAAGCACTAGCATTTATTAGGGGAAGATGGGGTTCTCCTCAACTCGTGTTTTCCCTCTCTGTATTGTGGAAACTGAACCTCACTCTGAAAGTGAATACATCCATTTGAAAGGGATGACAGGTTACCAAGAGTGTCATTTAGTGAAACCCCTCTTTTTCTTGACCAAAGGAGACTTGTTTTCTTTGAAAAGCAGGAGTTCACTTTAATTTATATGAACACCTCACATCACTCCCATATAAGCCTACCTACCCTAATATGGGCTGGCCTGTCAAGTCTTGGGCAAGAATGGTGATAAGGTGCTATCAGGTCAGAACTCATATTAGAGTAGTTGAAAGATTCAAGAGTTCTTATTTTGAACTTTTGCGTGTAGAATCATTACAAGATGTCTCTTAAATGCAGTTAGAATGAGAGGAAAGCTGGAGCTGTGGGTGGGGAACATGTCAGAGGTGGAGCTGAGCAGGAAGTGGGACCAGTGCCTGCTGGATGTGTTAGATAGGTACTGGTTTTGGATTAGGGATTGTTTTCTCACTTACCTTCTTTAAAAGAAGAATGTGGCCATTAGCCTTTGGTTCTGGCATGGGATTAGGAATGGTTTATTCCAACTGTCAGCATGATTTCCATGTTCCATATCTTCTGCATGGAAAACATGTCAAAGGACAGGAGCAGTGACCACCTGACAACATCCCAGTGGGAGGAAAAAGAGAAATCATGTTTATTCCCCAGGAATACCGAAGTACCCTGGAGTAAGCTGTCATTCTTCTGTAACAATGTTATTAGTAATGCTTTAAACTCCAGCACACTCTTTATGTATTTGAAACCAAGTCTGTTTCTTGTTTCGTATTTTCTCTCTGGAAATTGTAAGGAGGTGGTCTTAAATACATTAAACAAAAATAGTAAAAAAATGCAGTTAAAATTTGATGGCCTATCAGCTAGCTGACCCAATTCTTGGCACAATCAACAAGTGTCTTTGATTGTTTTTTCACCAGGGCTAAGTCATCAGATATGTTGGAAGGGGTAAAAAAAACATAGGTAGCTTGGTTGCATATGCCTTTTTTCAGAAGTAATATTTAAATTATGTAATAGTTGGTGTGGTGGCCCCATCCGCCAGCTAGCATATTGCCCTTCCTGGCTGCCTCATTCAAAATTCTGGGCCGGCTGCAGTTCCCACAGGTAACCAACCACATGAAGGCAACTCCAGGGAATCAGTGGTGAGTAGTCACAGCCTCGGAATCAAAAGGCACCGGCAGGGCAGGGTGACTCATGCCTGTAATCCCAGCACTTTGGGAGGCTGAGGCAGGCGGATCATTTGAAGTCAGGAATTAAGACCAGCCTGACCAACATGAAGAAACCCCATCTCTACTGAAAATACAAAAATTACCCGGGCATGGTAGCAGACACCTGTAATCCCAGCTACTCAGGAGACTGAGGCAGGAGAATCGCTTAAACCCAGGAGGTGGAGGTTGCAATGAGCTGGAATCATGCCACTGCACTCCAGCCTGGGCAACAGAGCGAGACTCCATCTAAAAAAAAAAAAAGGCACCGGGCATTTGCCTGATGAGGTGCCAATACCATTGCCACTGGTATCGTATCTCCTGTCGGGTACCAGGCCAGCTCTGGCAGAGGAGACATGAAAGAACTGGATTCAGTAATCTGGACTGGCTAGTGCTATATCTAACTTTCCAGACCCATTTGAGTTGCCCCACGTCTGGGTGGGAAAGGTAAGAAATGCACAGCCTAGTCCTTGGGAGTATCTAGAAGAATCCAAAGGCATTGTCCAGAAGGTACAACTTTGGGGGCTGGGAGTAGGGGTTGACTGCATGGCTACTAACCAGTCAGAATAGAGGCTGGTTACTATGCTAGAGAAGGGACCTGTGGGCCCTTTAGGGTGCCCATCCTTAGCCTGTTGATGGGTTAGTAAGGATCCTAGAGAATATGCTGGGCTACAGGATTAGGCAGTGGCTCAGGACACTATGCCAATGGTAAGAATTTCAGTATTTTAACAAACTTTGAGGTCGTAAGAGTATACTGGCTGATGTTAGCCCTTTGAAGTCTGAGACTCATGCATTCTTGAGTGTCCATGGCAGCTTGTGCATAAGAAAGCTGTGCAGTTTATTCAGTTTTTTTCTGGGATAGATGGAGTCCCAGAGAGACTGAGACGAGAATGCCTAATGTGAAGTGCAATTTGCTGGAACTAGTTGGAAGCTAGAATTTACACCCTCCACCTTTCCTGGGTACAGGGAATAGAGTGTGACCTCTCACTTGTACATGTCTGCCAGTTTTAGGGAGAAGTCTGCAAACTTGTGCGGGGGAGGTGGGAGCAAAGGGACTTTGTTGAGGTTTTGGCCAGCCAGATTATTGATAGAACATACATACGTCTTAGAGAATACAGCTAGGGCAGGATATTCTGCTTGGGAAAGTTATGGAAAAATGTGGAAGGAATGTTCAAGCCAGCGTCTTTAGAGAACCTGGGAAACCAATTTCATTCATTGATATCAAGGAGTGGGAGCCTGGGAGTCCTGAAAGAGCATAAGAGAACAATCACGGAGGAAGGAAGGTCCAAAACCACTGTAGCAAATAGTACAAAGAACCTCTGGTGTCTTTTTCAGCCACTTGATGCTTAGGTGTATTGGATCTGTTTAAAGGTACCGGCCTCGAGCAGATACTGATTAATGTAGAGATAGTAGTGACAGAGTCTTTATGTGGTTAAAATTTATGTAGAAAGTAAATTATATAGAAAATGAGACAAATCCTGTACCTGGAACTCTAATTTGTATCCTTAGGAAACGAGAAGGTATCATTGGTAATTATTCTAATGCTAGAACTGAAGGGGAAAGAGAATGTTTTGAATACCAAGCAGTAAAAAACTGAGCAGGGTAAGTCTGAGTCCATTAGAGAGAAAATTGGCTAACTGGGAGTGGGAGAGGTTCCACACATTGCTAAATATTGCCAAACAGCAACAAAGGTAGTATAGAGAATAGAAAACTGCAGTCACAACCAAGATACTAGGACCAGCCTGGTGCCGTGGCTCACACCTACAATCCCAGTACTTTGGGAGGCTGAGGCATAAAGATCACTTGAGCCCAGGAGTTTGAGACCAGCCTGAGCAACATAGTGAGACCTCATCTCTACTGAAAAAGTAGCTGGGCATGGTAGCACATGCCTTTAGTGCCAGCTACTTGGGAGGCTGAGGAGGCAGGATCCCTTGAGCCTGGAAGGTCGAGGCTGCAGTGAGCTTTGATCGTGCCTGGGCGACAGAGCAAGACCCTGTCTCTAAAAAAGGGAAAAAAAAAAGTTAAAAATTAGTGTAATTGTTCTCAGGATGCTACAGTTTTGTGACCTTTTACAAGTTGCTGTCCCAGTCCATGACTCATACTGCATATAAAGATAGTACTTTTTTTGTTTTCTCCTGTGAATACTGTGAATGAGGTGCTATTTATGGATTTTCTGGATTCTGTCAAAAATAGTAAACATCTGATTGGTTTCTATTTGATGGTATTTAACATGCTAAAAAAATGAGTGTTAGGGCTAAAAGGGATTTACAGGATATCTCCTTCAAATCTCACATTTTATTTTTTATTTTTTGAGACTGAGTCTCGCTCTGTTGCCCAGGTTGGAGTGGAGTGACACGATCTCGACTCACTGCAACCTCTGCCTCCCAGATTCAAGAGATTCTCATGCCTCATCTACCTGAGTAGCTGGGATTACAGGCATACACCACCCAGATAATTTTTTTTTTTT
This sequence comes from Piliocolobus tephrosceles, assembly GCF_002776525.5. NCBI lineage: Eukaryota > Metazoa > Chordata > Mammalia > Primates > Cercopithecidae > Piliocolobus > Piliocolobus tephrosceles. The sequence goes on from NC_045455.1 coordinate 83,633,053, forward strand.
TTTTTTGTATTTTTAGTAGACCTGGTGTTTCACCATGTTAGCAGGCTGTTCTCAAAACTCCTGGCCTCAAGTGATCTGCCAACCTCAGCCTCCCAAAGTGCTGGGATTAAAGGCGTGAGCCACCACTCCTGGCCAAATCTCATATTTTATAGATGAGGAAAGCAAAATCCAAAGAGAGAAAATAACTTACCACTTACAGTCAGTAGAGGGACTAGCATCCAGGACACCTGCCGTTTAGTCATTTCTTTGCTCTACCAGAAATCTAAGTATTATAGTGAGTGATATTAGCTTGCAGTATTTAATAGTTAATCAATAAGTCTGAATCCTTGTCAGTTGCCACGCTGGCTACCCAGAAAATTTCAGGCAGTTATATGCCTATGGCAGTTACATGAAGGTTGATTTCCTTCTTATACACTAAAAATAGTGTGAAACATGATTGAAAATACACTGTTTTAGTCTCTTGATTTTGTATCCACTTTCAACATTTTAATATGAAACCTTGACAGAGACTTTGCTGTAATTTTGGTCTTGAGGAGCAGGGGGACTCATCCAACTCACAGTACCCAGCAGTCTGAGTTCTTCAGATAGGCATAAAGAAACAAGTTATATAATTTTTGAATGAGTATGGTGATGTTGTCTAATGATAAAAGCCTAAGAAAAACTGTTTGTGTACCAATTTAAACCATGAATGTACTGTAAATAGGTATTTTTGTTGGTTTTTTTTTTTTTTACTTTGACACCACTGAAAGTCAACACTTAATTCTTGGACATGTGCAACGTAATGAAGCACAAATAGGTAGAGGCATGAGAACTGAATCAAAGAAGTCAAGCCTGAAGGAAAGCCAGAAAATGGGTGTGAGCTATCGCTTAAAAGAAAAAAGAAACAGGCCAGTTGCGGTGGCTTAAACCTGTAATCCCAGCACTTTGGGAGGCTGAGGTGGGTGGATCACCTGAGGTCAGGAGTTCGAGAGCAGCCTGGCCAACATGGTGAAACCCGATCTCTACTAAAAATACAAAAAATTGGGCCGGGCGCGGTGGCTCAAGCCTGTAATCCCAGCACTTTGGGAGGCCGAGACGGGCGGATCACGAGGTCAGGAGATCAAGACCATCCTGGCTAACACAGTGAAACCCCGTCTCTACTAAAAAAAAATACAAAAAACTAGCCGGGCGAGATGGCGGGAGCCTGTAGTCCCAGCTACTCGGGAAGGCTGAGGCAGGAGAATGGTGTGAACCCGGGAGGGGAGCTTGCAGTGAGCTGAGATCCGGCCACTGCACTCCAGCCTGGGCAACAGAGCGAGACTCCGTCTCAAAAAAAAAAAAAAAAACAAAACAAAAAACAAAAAATTAGCTGGGCGTGGTGGCAGGCACCTGTAATCCCAGCTACTCAGGTGAGTGAGGAGGAGAATTGCTTGAACCTGGGACACGGAGGCTACAGTGAGCTGAGATCGTACCACAGCACTACAGCCTGGGCCACAGAGTGAGACTCTGTCTAAAAAAAAAAAAAAAAAAAAAAGCTACAAAACATTCACACATTTTGTTGTTTTCTAATGTCCCTGTATAAATGTTTAGCTTAAAAGTTAATCTCCCGTTTTAAATATACAAAATTCTTAATGTGTACTTTTGAGGCCATGTAATTTTGGAAAATTTTTATTCTTTGAGAGCATGATACTTATTTGTTACTCTCGTGTTTGAAAAGGTTTAGAAATGTGGTTGCTAAATTTGTTTTAAAACAACTGTGACTGTTTTACATGTGTCCAGTATGTTGAGAACTCAAAAAGTAGTAAATCGGGCTATCTTAATAGTGCGCCTGTTACTAATGGAATTTACTAAAAAGTAAGTTTGCCATATGAAAGGGTATTAATATCCTTTTCAAGCGTAACATACAAATGAATTTTCATCTTAAATATATTAAGTTCTGATAAAACAGATGCTAAGCCTAAAGATATTTGCTACATAGGAAAAATTATTTTTTAAAAATTTGTCTTGGGCGCCTGTAGTCCCAGCTGCTCGGGAGGCTGAGGCAGCGGAAGGGCGTGAACCCGAGAGGTGGAGCTTGCAGTGAGCCCAGATCGCGCCACTGCACTCCAGCCTGGGCGACAGAGCGAGACTCCGTCTCAAAAAAAAAAAAAAAAAAAAAAAAAAAAGTCCTAAATCTAAGTTTGTAAGAGTGATGCACATATGAAATTATGCACAGATGTCATCTATCTCATTTCAGGCTCAGGACAAGAAGCAAAATTAAACAAGTTACGTAATATAACATTTTTCTTTTCTGATAGTTTTCAGAAAGCCATTTGTTGCTTTTCAAGTTGTCAGAGTTAGACCTTTGTGGGGAGTATGTGAAAAGACTTTTCTTACAAAGTAAATCTTTTTTCTATTATGCAAATTTCATAATAACTCGCCAGTGCAATTAGGAAGAGCTTCTGGTAATAAATATACTTTTTTTGGCCAGGTGCAGTGGCTCACGCCTGTAATCCCAGCACTTTGGGACACCGAGGCGGGTGGACCACGAAGTCAGGAGATTGAGACCATCCTGGCCAACATGGTGAAATCCTGTCCCTACTAAAATACAAAAAATTATCCAGGCGTGGTGGCATCTGCCTGTAGTCCCAGCTACTTGGGAGGCTGAGGCAGGGGAATTGCTTGAACCGGGGAGGCGGAGGTTGCAATGAGCTGAGATCGCCCCACTGCACTCCAGCTTGGTGACAGAGAAAGACTCTGTCTCAAAAAACAAAACAAAACATACATATATATATATATATATATATACACACATATATATATAGTTTTTCAGTTTTTATTATTATAAAAACTGTTGATTGTTGGCATAACTACTTTGTAGCCTAGAGTTCTTTTGGTGTGACCAGCCCATCAAAAGGCATTATTTGTAATTTAAAATTATTAGAATTTATTCTACATCCACAGAAATTATTTTCCCTTTTTGTGTTTCATTTACTTAGTATAACAGGAGCATGAGAAGTCAAAGTAGTAATGGTAATGCTGGAATCTGTGAACCTTTGTAATTTATCATGAGCATGTAATATAGTTTTATAATGTATGTAAAATATGCATGGTAAGTGTGATGAAAAACATTGCAATAACCATGCAAGAAGAGTCTTTTGAGACTTCCTCCAAGATAGCAAAAAATTACCACCCTGCCCCTTTTCTCTTCAAAATCTCAGAACTATGAATTTTCTTTGGGTTCTGTTTTGTTTTTTTCTTTTCAGGTTCAGAGCCACTGTATAAGTCTGTCTTAAACCTTGAAGGCATTAGTAGGTCTCAAGGCCCTGAAAAAAGTTTTTTTTGCTTTAATCTGGGTGAAAAATGAGGATTTACTCTAATTACAAAACTAACCATTACATTTCCACCCATTTGTATAAGTCAGGGATCCCTAACCCCTGGAACTTCGACCTGACCTGTTAGGAACTGGGCTGCACAGCAGGAGGTGAGCGGTGGTCAGGTGAGCATTACTGTCTGAGCTCTGTCTCCTCTCAGATCAGCAGTGGCGTTAGATTCTCATAGGAGCACGAACTCTATTGTGAACTGTGGATGTGAGGGATCTAGGTTGCTGCACTCCTTATGAGAATCTACCTAATGCCTGATTGTCTGAGGTGGAACAGTTTCATCCCCGAAACCACCCCAAAAAACGTTGGGGACTGCTTGTGTAAGTCACCAAATACTCAGATAAAAACAGTAGCTTTGGCCAGGTGCAGTGGCTCATGCCTGTAATCCCAGCGCTTTGGGAGGCTGGGGCGGATGGATCACCTAAGGTCAGGAGTTCAAGATGAGCCTGGTCAACATGGTGAAACCCCGTCTCTGCTAAACGTACAAAAATTAGCCGGGCATGGTGACAGGTACCTGTAATCCCAGATGCTTGGGAGGCTGAGGCAGGAGAATCGCTTGAACCCGGGAGATGGAGATTGCAGTGAGCCGAGATTGCACCACTGTACTCCAGCCTGGGTGATGAGAGTGAAACTCCATCTCAAAAAGTAAATAAATAAATAAATACATAAAAAAACAATAGCTTCCACTGCCAACCTAGTGGGTAAAATTATTCATTCAACAGCACCTGGTATGTCACAGGCGCTGTCCTATGTACTAGTAGGCAGACAACTTCACAAGTGGAAGAAGACAAGTAAATTATATGGATGTTAGAAGGTGATAAAGAGAAAAAGCAGGAGGAGGAGAAAAGAGTGCTTTGCCCAGGGTAAGATTATGTGTGTAGGGGAGGGGGTTGGAGGGGAACTGGTTGCAGTGTTAAACAAGGTAGGAGTCAATATGGTGGGCTTTACCTGGGAAAGTGACATTTGAGCACCTTAGTTGTCCTAATTTTGGTTTAAACAATTATTAAGAGAATTATTGCACAGCATAAAATCTAAGCCTGATTTTTTTTAGTGTTTATTATATGATAACAAAAAATTATATTTAGCTGTACAATTTTCTTAGCAGTAGGTATCTGTGAAGCAATGTTGTCAATGTATTGTGTTATTTCTTAGCATTGGAAATGAACTGCAAGTATTTTTTTTTTAATCAGGAGGGGAATTGACCAAATCTTTTTTTTTTTTTTTTTTTTCGGAGTCTTGCTCTGTCGCCCGGGCTGGAGTGCAGTGGCTGGATCTCAGCTCACTGCAAGCTCCGCCTCCCGGGTTTACGCCATTCTCCTGCCTCAGCCTCCCGAGTAACTGGGACTACAGGCGCCTGCCACCTCGCCCGGGTAGTTTTTTGTATTTTTAGTAGAGACGGGGTTTCACCGTGTTAGCCAGGATGGTCTCGATCTCCTGACCTTGTGATCCGCCCGTCTCAGCCTCCCAAAGTGCTGGGATTACAGGCTTGAGCCACCGCGCCCGGCTGACCAAATCTTAGTGATTAAACTAGATTTGTAATATTAGAGGATGAACATTTTGATAGAATTGGAGTTAATGTTAGAATATTGAACCAATTTACCTTGTTAATCATAGTTTATATACACACAGCAGTGTGATCTTGTCAAGGGGAAATAAAAAGTTTTTCTATATTTGAAGCACTGAAGTAATGAGAAGGTGTTAGAAGATTTGGAAATTAACTAGTTCCTTTGAGGAATTTAACTTTCAGGAAAATTATGTTTTTATAATCTATATTCTTAAAATATATGCCGCTCGATCTCCATACATTTTTTTAAAAATTTGGCTAAGGATAAATATAATGAGGTCCGTTTATTTAAGGTTAAGGTAGATGTTAACTTTGAGGACTTAGCAGTTGCTATTGTTATTACTGGCAATAATAAACTTTAAAGCACTATTATCTCAGAGTAAAAACAGCGTACGTGACAGAAACAGAAAAATTCAACACATCACACTATAGTTCAAATTGGAATTATTCCAATTCATAGCTGATGAGAATGTAATGAAATCATCAAATAAAAAACTCACCAAATAAACTTTTTTAGAATCTGAGAGTTAACAATTATTGTTAAGCCTTATTAGCTAAGACTGAATTTGCACACAGGGTGTTTCTGTTACAGAGTAAGTTTTGTTTATTTGTTTGTTTGTTTGTTTTGAGACAGAGTCTTGCTCTGTCACCCAGGCTGGAGTGCAGTGGCGCAATCTCAGCTCACTGCAACCTCCCAGGTTCAAGAGATTCTCCTGCCTCAGCCTCCTGAGTAGCTGAGATTGTAGGTGTGCGCCACCACGAGTTTATGTTTGTTAATCAAAGTTTATACTCAATATATAAGTGGATTTATTATTCTAAAGTGGAGCTTAAATACTGAGAAAACTTTAAACACATTGATTTGTATATTTTCTTTTTTTGCCTAATTTCTTTATTGAAGAAAATATTTGGAGTGCATTTATTTATTCTATTACAAAAGTAGCTTATTTACCACACATAATCACAAAGAAACCAACCCCTAAAATTTACCACTATTAACATTTTGCATATTCCTGTCTTTCTAAAACATGTATATGCATATGTTTAAATACATAAACAAACACATATACACACCTTCATTAAAATTGTGGGATGATAATTTACAATTTAAATGTATAATTTTGTTTTATTTTTATTTCAACTTATAGTTTAGTTACAGGGAGTACATGTGCAGATTGAGTACATGGGAATATTGTGTGATGCTGAGGTTAGGAGTATGGATTCCATCGCCCACGTAGTGAGCATTGTACTCATTACCCATCCCATCCCTCCACCCTCTAGTAGTCCACAGTGTCTCTTGCTTCCATATTTATATCTATGTGTGCCCAATGTTTAGCTCCCATTTATAAGTGAGAACATGCAGTATTTGGTTTTCTTTTCCTGCACTAATTTGTTTAGGATTATGGCCTCCAGCTCCATCCATGTTGCTGCAAAGGACATAATCTCATTCTTTTTATGGCTGCCTAGTATTCCATGTTGTATATATACCACATTTTCTGAATCCAACCTAATGTAGCTGTATAGTATAATGGTACAGAACATAACATTTGCAATCAGAGAAGTTTGGGTTTAAGCCTTTAGTTCAATGTATTTATTAATTATGCAAGCTAGGAAAGTTTGTTAGCCTTTATTTCTTTATTAAATGGGGATGATAGTACACCTCTTATTAGTCGGGCGTGGTGGCACACACCTGTAATCCTAGCTACTTGGGAGGCTGAGGCAGGAGAACCACTTGAACCTGGTAGGCGGAGGTTTCAATGAGCCAAGATTGCACTATTGTACTCCAGCCTGGGCTACAAGTGTAAAACTCTGTCAAAAAAAAAAAATTTTTTTTTAGTTAATATAGTAAGCATAATTATTCAGAAAAACGAAGAGCTTGTAAACATGCTCACAACATAGTGAAATAAAAATAACTAAGAAATGATTCATATTTCCTGTATGCCTGTGATGGGGAAGATATTTGTTATGTATAAAATCTCACCTAATCCTATGATAACCTCTTTCTTTTTTTCTTTCTTTTTTTTTTCTTTTTGAGACAGAGCCTCACTCTGTTGCCCAGGCTGGAGTGCAGTGGCGCGATCTTGGCTCACTGCAACCTTTGCCTCCCGGGTTCAGGTGATTCTCCTGTCTCAGCCTCCCAAGTAACTGGGATTACAGGCGCGTGCCACCACACCTGGCCTGAATATTTTATCTTTTACTTTGATTTTATTTTATTTTTCCTTTTTTAAAAAAAAAAAAGACAGGGTCTCACTCTGGCTGGAGTGCAGTGGTGTGATCACGGCTCATTGCAGCCTCAACCTCCCTGGGCTCAGGTGATCCTTCTACCTCTGCCTGCCGAATAGCTGAGACCACAGGCACATGCCACTGTGCCCAGAAAATTTTTATATTTTTTTGGTAGAGATGGGATTTCACCATGTTTCCCAGGCTGGTCTCAAACTTCTGGGCTCAAGCAATCCTCTTGCCTCAGCATCCTGAGTAACTGGGACAACAGGCATGTATCACCACACTGGCTGTAGTCTCTGGCTGATTTTTAAAATTGTTTTAGTGATGGGATCTCGCCATATTACCTAGGCTGGTCTAGAAATCCTGGCCTCGTGTGATCCTTCTTCCTTAGCCTACTGAGTAGCTGGGATTACGAGTGTGGGCCTCTGTGCCTGGCTTCTTTAATTTCTTGCTTTATGTTTTTTTTTTTTTAGACAGAGTATCACCATGTCACCCAGGCTGGAGTGTAGTGGTGCAGTCTAGGCTCACTGCAACCTCCACCTCCAGGGTTCAAGTGATTCTCCCGCCTCAGCTTCTTGAGTAGCTGGGAGTACAGGGGTGCACCACCATGCCTGGCTAATATTTAGTAGAGACGGGGTTTCACCATGTTGGCCACACTGGTCTCAAACTCCTGACCTCAAATAATCTGTCCACCTTGGCCTCCCAGAGTGCGGGGATTACAGGTGTGAGCCACCACACCTGGCCTTTTCAACATAGTTTGTAGTCTTCAGAGTACAGTCTTTTTTTTGAGATGGTCTTGCTCTGTCATCCAGGCTGGAGTGCAGTGGTGCAATCTTGTTTCACTGCAACCACTGCCTCCCAGGCTCAGATGATCCTCCCGCTTCAGCCTCCTGAGTAGCTGGGACCATAGGTGTCCATCATGATGCCTGGGTGGTTTCTTGTGGAGACAGGGTTTTTGCCATGTTGCCCAGGCTGGTCTCCAGCTCCTGTACTCAAATCGATCCACCCACCCCGGCCTCCCAAAATGTCAGCATTACAGGCGTGAGCCACTGTGCCCACCCCAGACTATAATTCTTGTACTTCTTTTTTTTTTGAGATGGAGTGTCAGTCTGTCACCAGGCTGGAGTGATCTTGGCTCACTGCAACCTCTGCCTGCCAGGTTTGAAAGATTGTCTTGCCTGAGCCTCCCAAGTAGCTAGGACTACAGGCACATGCCATCACGCCCAGCTAATTTTTGTTTTTTTTTTGAAACAGAGTCTCGCTCTGTCGCCCAAGCTGGAGTGCAGTGGCTGGATCTCAGCTCACTGCAAGCTCCACCTCCCGGGTTTACGCCATTCTCCTGCCTCAGCCTCCCGAATAGCTGGGACCACAGACGCCCGCCACCTCGCCTGGCTAGTTTTTTTTGTATTTTTTTTTTTAGTAGAGACGGGGTTTCACCATGTTAGCCAGGATGGTCTCGATCTCCTGACCTCGTGATCTGCCCGTCTCAGCCTCCCAAAGTGCTGGGATTTAATTTTTGTATTTTTAGTAGAGATGGGGTTTCACCATGTTGGCCAGGATGGGCTGGATCTCTTGACCTCGGGTGATCCGCCCACCTCGGCTTCCCACAGTGCTGAGATTACAGGCGTGAGCCACCATACCTGGCCAAGTCTTGTACTTCTTTTATTAAATTTTTTCCGAAGAATTTTATCCTTTTTGATGATATTGTAAGTAGAATGTTCTTAATTTTTAGACTGTTAATTGCTAATGTATAGCAATACTATTGATTTTTATATATTGATCTCATATCTTGAGATTTACTAGATTTTTTTATTTATTTACTTATTTTATTTATTTATGTATTTTTTTGAGATGGAGTCTTGCTCTGTCGCCCAGGCTGGAGTGCAGTGGCACAATCTCAGCTCACTGCAACCTCTGTCGTCCGAGTTCAAACAATTCTGCCTCAGCCTCCTAAGCATCTGGGATTACAGGTGCAAGCTACCACGCCCAGCTAATTTTTGTATTTTTAGTAAAGATGGGATTTCACCATATTGGCCAGGCTGGTCTCAAACTCCTGACCTCAGGTGATCCACCTGCCTCGGCCTCCCAAAGTGCTGGGATTACAGGCGTGAGCCGCCACACCTGGCCCAGTTTATTATTTTTAATAGTTTTTAATTACGTTCCTATGAATTTTCTATGTATAAGATCCCGTTATCTGCAAATAGGCATGTTTTACTTCTTCTTTCCAATTTGTATTTTAGAATATTTTTTGGATTTTTTTTCTTGCCTAATCGCCCCTGGTGTAATGTTGAATAGAAACGGTGAGAGTGTACATTCTTGTCGTCTTTTTTCTGATCTTCAGGGTGAAATATTTAGCCTTTCACTGTGAAGTATGATGAATGTGGGGTTTTTGTACATGTTTTATATCAGATTGAGGAGGTTTGTTTCTGTTCCTAGTTTATTTTGGTTTTGGTTGTTTTTTTTTTTGAGATGATGACATCTCCGTTACCCAGGCTGGAGTGCAATGGCATAATCTTGCTTCACTGCAACCTCTGCCTCCCAGGCTCAAGCAACACTTCCACCTTAGCCTCCTGAGTGGCTCGGAGTACAGGCCCACACCACCATACTCAGCTAACTTTTTAATATCTTTGTAGGGGCAAGGTCTCACTATATTGCCCAGACTGGTCTTGAACTCTTAGGCTCAACGGATCCTCCTACCTTGGCCTCCCAAAGTGCTGGGATTACAGGTGTGAGCCACCATGCCCAGCTCTTAGTTTTCTTCCTGTTTCTAGTTTGTTAAGGGTTTCTGTCATGACAGAGTGTTAGATTTTGCCCATGTTTTTTCCTGTATCTTTTGAGATGATGATTGATGATGTGGTTTTCATCCTTTGTTCTACAGATATGGTTTATTACATTAATTGAATTTTGGATGTTAAACTAACCTTGTTTTCCCGAGATAACATAACATTTGGTCATGGAGTGTAATCATTTTTTTATGTAGCTAGATTTAGTCTGCTATTTTTTGAGGTTTTGGCATTCATATTCATAGGAAATATTGGTTTGTATTTTTCTGTTTTTGTGTAATGTTTTTGGTTTTGATATTAAAGTGATACTGGCCTCAGGCTAAATTGGGAAGTATTCCTTCCTCTTCTATTTTTAGAAGAATTTCTTAAGAATTCATATTCTTCTTTAAATGTTTGATAGCGTTCACCAACGAAGCCATCTGGGCCTGGGCTTTTTTGTGTGTGTGAAGTTCTGGACATCTTTTAAAATCTAGTTTACCGTCTTTTCCAGCTGTTCTTCATTTACTTCAGGAACTCTTCTGATTTTGTGTGGGTAAAAAATAAATGACTTTAATCTTATTTGACAAGAATAATAATCATGTTATACCATTTTCAATAACAAAGTAACAAGGAAGGTGAGAATAAAGGAAGGAAAGAAAACAACATATTTCTAATGAAATTTTTTGAGGTTAGCCTGTGACTATAATAAAATTATTTTGTAGCAGCATACCAATATGTCAGTTTGCACAACTCTGTAGAAAACAACTATTTTGTAAGCTGAAAATTTTCTGCTTTCTAAGTATTCTTTATAAATGTCGTGTTCTTATGCTTTAATTTTATGGCTAGAGGCTATTCATATTGTGGCAATAATTTAGTTATGAAGTTATCTAAGTAGAAATAATTCAACATATTCTAACAGTATTTCATATACTTAAGATGAAGGCAAGATTGTATTTTCTAGCTGTTTTTAAAAAAGAATTACAGCCGGGCATGGTGGCTCATGCCTGTTTTCCCAGCACTTTGGGAGGCTGAGGCTGGTGGATCACTTGAGGTCAGGAGTTTGAGAACAGCCTGGCCAACATGGTGAAACCTCATCTCTACCAAAAATACAAAAATTAGCTGAGCGTGGTGGCGCTGTTCTAGTAATCCCAGCTACTCAGGAAGCTGAGGCAGGAGGATCCTTTGAACCCGGGAGGTGGAGGTTGCAGTGAGCCGAGATCGTATCATTGCACTCCAGTCTGGGTAACAAGAGTGGAACTCTGCCTCAAAAAAACAAAAACAAAACAAAACAAAACAAAAAAAAACCTACCCTAGATCCATTTTTAAGAAGAAAATGACTTTATTAAAGATGAAAAACCTTTAGCTATGTTTTTTCAAGTTATATGTTTGCAGTTAAATGCAACTTATAGCGCGTCAGACTGTTTTTTCTTATACTTTTTTATTTATTTTTTATGTATTTATTTTTTGAGACAGAGTCTTGCTCTGTCACCCAGCCTGCAGTGCAATGGCATGATCTCAGCTCACTGCAGCCTTGACCTCCTAGGCTCAAGCAATCCTCCCATCTCAGTTCACCCCCCAGGAACTAGGACTACAGACATGTACCACCACACCTAGCTAATACTTGTATTTTTTGAAGAGCTGGAGTTTTGCCATAATGCCCAGTCTGGTCTCAAACTCTTGGACCCAAGCGCTCCTTCTGCCCTGGCCTCCCAAAGTGCTGGGATTATGTAAGTTGTGAACCACTGGGCCTGGTCCCGACTGGTTTTTCTTTTCTTTTCTTTTCTTTTTTTTCTTTTTGAGATGGAGTTTCACTCTTGCTGCCCAGGCTGGAGTGCAATGGCGTGATCTTGGCTCACTGCAACCTCCGCCTCCCAGGTTCAAGCGATTCTCCTGCCTTAGCCTCCCCAGTAGCTGGAATTACAGGTGTGCCCCACCACACCTGGCTAATTTTGTATTGGTTTTCTTAGGCTAAGACATACACAACTCCTGAAAGTGAGCCTGGTAGTATCATTCCCAGCTTGTAAATGTATTCCGTAATGGTGAGGGGTGTTAGCAAAAAAAAAAAAAAAAAAACTGTAGCATAAAATTACTAAATGGTTATTATTTTAGAAATTAATTTTTTAAAAGTAATCATGCAGTGCTGTTATCCATTCCTGCTCTACCCCCATACAGTAAGTATAAATAAAGATCATCTGCCATGTTTCTATCTTTCACCGTGTGCTAGTCTGGAGGCCAAGATGTACTGAAATTTAGTGATGTACAACCTACAAAAATCAATTGTATTTTTATATACTAACTTAGTCTTACTAAGTAGTTATAGCAGGAAAGCTTACCTATATTCTGAAGCTTACCTTAATAGCTTTAATGAAGAAATTTTAAATAAGAATATAGAGGTTAAAATAGGTTGAAGAAAAATATTCTGTTCATCAAATGCCACCTGCATTTTTTTCTTTTTTGAAAATGAGATGACACTTCTCTGCCCTTATCTGTAACATATGAACTTGACTTAATTTTCCAGTTGCCCTGATAGATTTGCTTTGCCCATCTACATTTTCCCGCAGCACTTGTCTTCAGTTGAACCCATTTTTGAAAATACTAGTGGTGAATTATAGCCTGTGGCTAAGTGTGAGAAGAGGGTTTCCCAAGTTAAGATTTCATTTGACTAATAAACATTAGTGCTGGGCTGTAAGTAAACTAATGGACCAAATATAATGGCTACTGCTTCAGATATCAATGTTTAAGTTTACCACATTAGTGAAATAATTGGATGAAAATTCATAGACATTGAAAAGTAATTGAATTTAGAGCACACTAGAATTTAAAAAGTCTGAATAAGTATGTCTTAGTTTGAAATACAAACAAACTAGTAGTAGATGGAACCAAATACCAACCCAAAAGGTAATATTGTCATATGAAATTAGTGTAAGAAAAATTTAAATTTTATAGCCAAATAAAACATCTAAACATTCTTAACAGATGAAATAGCATGAAAACCTTTACAAAATGATGTCTTAGTTTTATAATCTTTCCTTTTATTCTCTGGGATTCAGAGTAGAAGCAGTCTTTTTCTCTTTCACCTACTGATGGGACAACCATATGAAATATGACTATAAAGAGTCTAAGGCCAGGCACAGTGGCTTACGCCTGTAATCCCAGCACTTGGGAGGCTGAGGTAGGAGGATCACTTGAGGTTAGGAGTTTGAGACCAGCCTGGCCAACATGGTGAAACTCTGTCTTTACCAAAAATACACACACACACACACACACACACACACACAAAATTAGCCGGGCGTGTAGTCCCAGCTCCTTAGGAGGCTGAAGTAGGAGGATCCCTGGAACCCAGGAGGCAGAGATTGCAGTGAGCCGATATGGCACTACTGCACTGCAGCCTGGGTGACAAAGTGAGACTCTGTCTTAAACAAGTCTAATTACAAGTAATCAATTTAATTATAATCACACTAGGTATGTAAACCCCACTATAACAACTCATTGTATATAGTCAGCTAAAATATATTGTGTCATCTTAAGTATAATGATAACCTGTTAAAACAACTAAACCTACTATGAATAAAAATTTATTTAACAGATAACTATTGATCACTCATTATGAATCAGGCATTGGCTAGGATCCTGGAGGGTATTGCTTAAGTTTTATATGTCTTTTATTGACATTTTACATGCAACATTTAAGACATACAAAAAAGATAAGTGTAAGCCAATGGTATTCATTTATTCGTAGGCCAGCTACAAATATAGTTGAAAGCCCCCATGTACCATATACCCTGGAAGATACAGGCAACAGAGCTCTGAAAGTTTAAAGTATAGGTTTAAATTAAAGGTTGAAATTATTTACAAGAGTATATGCTTAAATTTTGAACTGTAGAATACTGTAAAATTCATTACACAAAACAAAGACAGTATAGGCAATATTTGCGTCTAGTTCCCAAGGCTAGAATATGACAGGGTCGCCATCTGCATTCAGATATAAAGTTCCAGAAACTGGACTAGACTGAGTCAAGTATTTACAGAATAAGAGTTTGAATAACAGTCAAGAAGCAAAGCTAAACAAAAACCAAGAAAACTGGCCCTGAATGTAAGATTTGAGGTATGAATTAAAGCCATGATCTTATAAGCCACAACCAGAGGCTTACCCCTTTTTTGGATCATGGACTACTTTCAGAACCCAATGAAACAGTTTCTCTGCCTATAAACAGTCCTTGTAATAGTCCCTCTTCCATTAAAATTACATACATGTACGTACATATATTATTCAATTTAGGGGAGTTCAAAGATCCTCTGAAGTCTTGAATATCTGTAAGTGAATACTGGTAGTCAGCTTGGGGTGGAGAGAAAGTGATTTGAGTTAGGAGACTAAGTAATGTGAATGAGTCTGAGACTATAAGGTGAAAGTAGGATGATAGTGTCAATCAGTGAGCTTCAAACTAGTCCACAGAAGAGTTCAGGCAGATAGTGGGAGGCTGTATAAGTGGAGCTTTGACTATGCTGTCTCTTCAACCAGAACACTTCCTTTCACTTTCACTTGTTTGTATATGTGGCTTTCATTCAAAATTTTGATTAATAGATGTATTTTAATCCTAAAGATATTTAGGGGACTTTTAAAGGCTGAACACAATCTAAAAAGTGCAATCTTTTTTTTTTTTTTTTTGAGATAGAGTGTTACTCTGTTGCTGAGGCTGGAGTGAAGTGATCTCGGCTCACTGCAACCTTTGCCTCCTGGGTTCAAGTGATTCTCCTGCCTTAGCCTCCCAAGTAGCTGGGGTTAAAGGTGTGCACCACCATTCCTGGCTAATGTTTGTATTTTTAGTAGAGAAGGAGTTTCACCATATTGGCCAGGCTGGTCTTGAACTCCTGACCTCAAGTGATCTGCCCTCCTCAGCCTCCCAAAGTGCTGGGATTACAGGCGTGAGTCACTGTGCCCGACCTAAAAAGTCCATTCTTAGGTGCAAAAAACCTTTTTGAGTTATATTAGCTATACAATCTTGGAGAAATCATACTCTATGAGTTCTTCAGTTTATAAAATGAAAATAATAGTACCACAGTTGTGAATTTGAACAATATGACGTTTATGAAAGCACCTTAAAAGTCATGAAGCACAATCTAAATGTTATTTCCATTTTCAGGTGTGACTGAAGAAATATCAAATGTTTCCTAGTAAGACAGCAACTCAGGTGAGATGGAAACTCTAAGTAATGATATAATGGATCTAGCGTCTGACTTTCAAAGATTAAAACTATGTACAAAAAAGTCTCTTTATTGTTGAAGAGACTTTAAATATGATGCCATCCAACTAACTAGTAAGTGATTGAATTCTCACTAAAATTCCCTGTCAAGTGGACTTTTAATCTGAACTCTATCTGATACTACTTTCCTTCTGCCTGAATTTCACTCTTTACAATTGCTTTAAATAAGGTTCTCCAGGTCAAATCTCTGTTTTTGTTTCTTTGAAAATAAATATATTTATTTTGCTCCCCTCCATGAACAATATTGTCAATAGATATAGAATAGTAGGTTGACAATTCTTTTCTCTCATTACACTGAAATTATCATTCCACTGTCTTCTTCCTCAGTTGTTACTGATAAGAAGTCAGCTGGAAGTCTAATCGTTGTTCCTGTGAAGATAGCCTGTCATTTTCTGGCTGATTTTAAGGCCTTCCCTTTGACTTTAAATGTTTTGAAGCTTCATTATAATGTGTCTAGGTGAGGACTTTTTGTGTCTTTATCCTATTTTGGATTTGCTACATTTTTTTTTTTTTAAATCTGGGATGGTGTATTTCATCAGTTTTAGAAACTTATCAGTGATAAATCTCTTGAAACATTGACTCTGTCTTATTTTCTTCTCTCTCTCTCTCTCAGTCTGTCTCTGCCTCTCTCTCCCTGCACTCCCCTTCTCCTGAGACTCCAATTGTATGTTGATCTTCTCATTCTCCCTTCTGTCTCTTAATCTTCGTATTTTTTATCATTTTGTTTCTTATTGCTGCTTTCTGGATATTTTCTGCAGATGTCTTTTTCCATTTACTAATTCTTCCATTAGCTGTCCTTAACTCATGACCTTGTTTGTTGACAAGGTTTTTTTCAGTAACTAATATTTTTTCATATTTATACATTTTTATACATTTTGGGGATACTTTTACTTTTTCTTTCTTTTTTTTTTTTACTTCTGAAGAAAAAACAAAATTTCATTGTTTTAATAATTACTGGTGGGGCATGGTGGCTCATGCCTATAATCCTAGCACTTTGGGAGGTCAAGGCGGGCAGATCATGAGGTCAGGAGATCAAGACCATCCTGGCTAACACAGTGAAACCCCATCTCTACTAAAAATACAAAAAAAAACAAAACAAAATTAGCCAGGCGTGGTGGCAGGTGCCGGTAGTCTCAGCTACTTGGGAGGCTCCGGTGGGAAAATGGCGTGAACCTGGGAGATGGAACTTGCAGTCAGGCGAGATCATGCCACTGCACTCCAGCCTGGGCAACAGAGTCAGACTCTATCTCAAAAAATAAATAAAAAATAAAAAATAAATAATTACTTCAAGATATGAAAACACTGATAACTAGATTTCCTTTACATATTTATCTTGGCATGTAGAGTAAATATGGCCTATGTTACATTTTCAATAATATAATGTTCTTTTTTTTTTTTTTTTTTTTTTGAGACACAGTTTTGCTCTTGTTGCCCAGGCTGAAGTGCAGTGGCATGATCTTGGCTCACTGAAACCTCTGCCTCCTGAGTTTAAGTGATTCTGCTGCCTCAGCCTCCCAAGTAGCTGAGATTATAGGTGCCCGCCACCACACCCAACTAATTTCTCTTTTGTATTCTTAGTAGAGGTGGTGTTTCACCATGTTGGCCAGGCTGGTCTCAAACTCCTGGCCTCAGGTGATCCACCCACCTCAGCCTCCCAAAGTGCTGAGATTATAGGTGTGAACCACTGTGCCTGGCCAATAATATCGTAACATTTTTCTACTCTTTGAATTCTATCTTGTACAGTTGTACTTGCTTTTTTGTACTTCCGAAATCACCAGTTATATTCTTTCTCAGTTAAATCTCTATACACAACAGACAGAATTCTCAGACCTTCTGTGGCAAAATATTCCAGATGGGTTAATGTATCCTGAACAAATAGAGAATCTTCTGAAAGTCTCTCATAAATCACTGTATGAGCCCCTTTGCAGTAGAGCCAGACTAGAGCCATCCCATAGGGGTCCAGACAATTATAGACATCCTTTTTCTATTACTAGAAAACTCCAGGACATTAAGAATTTCAAAAGTATTTTTCTCCCGTAGCTTCTATGGTGACAGTATGGTGTTCTTACACAAAGAACAAGCCATGTTCTTTTGCTCCTTTCACTAAAGCTGCTTTGGCTGGGGAGGAAGCCTGGTAGATTATATTATTTCCATCTGTCTCTGGAATAACAGTGTGGTACACAGATATAGTCTTTTGTGGGATGGCCATTCTCAAAGTTCTCCAATAATTTGGAGTCATAAAATTCACAGGACTCTGGGATGGAAGAAGATGTCTGACCATAAATTACACCTGCAATGGTACACTTCTTATATGTCCTAATATTCCTGTTTTATTAGAAAATAGATGTTTTACCTGCCCAAGTTCTTCATTGAGATTGAATGTTCTGGCCATGGTATAGACATTATTTACTTTATAATGCATATCTTCATCCCAGTGTATAAACTGGGCCTGAATGTATTTCACAATTTTCCCACAGCAACCAGCAGACTAATGGGGATGAGGTTCTGGTACAAGATGATGAACACCAGTATGTCAAACAATGACTTGGGAGCTGGAACCAAGGACATGACCAAAAGTAGCAGGAGCAAGAGGGAGACTGGCACATTGGTCACTTTCTCAACCTTTGATCCCTTAAGGGTGATTTGACAGAATTCTGCATGAATTTTGTCTCAAATCCAGTGTAAACAACTATGCCAATAATCCACTGAGTATTTCTCAGCTGTGTACCTCTTAACAAGACCTGGTCAGGCCCAATTGGAACAGAGCTTTTATCACTTAGGCTCAAGGTTCCAGCAAAGCTATTGAAATGACGATTAGGTCTATTTTTCCAGATAGGCTGAACAGTCGGTTTTCCAATTGCATTCAGCCGGTTTCTGGCAAAGACTGCTGTAGCTTTAGATCTGTCTCTCCATCCAGATTAGGTGTTGCTATATAATAGTCGACTGAGGTTCACTGGAAGACATCAGGACTATGTCCGTAGGAAGGAACTCCCAGTTCTTTGTATTAACTATTTTGTCTGCCATATGTCATTTACAGTCTTCTATAACCTCTTTGATCCCTGAAATCAGAGGCAAGAGAGTTGTATATTTTCCTGTTGGACACATCTGGAATTTGCTGCAATACATTAATGAGCAAGAAAGCATTGGCAGCTTTGGTAAATTGCAGATACAAAAACTCAGGGAGAAATGACCACATGCTCTGCTTGGCTGTGCTGATGAAGTTTTTGCAGAAAATGGTTCTTAAGGGGGTCATTGATGTAAATGGTGCAGTCTTTTGGCCCTTCTAAGCCTTGCATAGTTCATAGCCAGGGCATCCTCTCCTCCACTTTCTGACTGCCCAAGGAGAAATAAGTAGATCTCAGACTGCTCACCTGGCGTATGATAGTGGCAATAGTACTATTGGTTACACATTTAAGTTCACTGGTAATCCCCTAAGGCAGAGCTCCCTGGCACAAGTGCTGGTGCTCAGTGTTCCTCTTCACTAAAGGCATGGCTCACAATCATAAGCGTTGACTGTGGCTTGCAGAAATTTCCCTCAAGTAGCATCACTACTTTGGCTCAGTTATCAGTAGTAGTAACAGCAATCAAAACTAAAATGGTCTGTGTTCCCGCTGGGGCTGCACTCGAGCCCCATGGTCCTGCCGCACCCACCTTGCACCACACTGCCGGGGGTACTTTTTCAACTTTATTTAGTTATTATTTAGAGTTTCTTATTCCCTACAGTCAGTTTAGATGTATCTTTATAAATAGTGAATGTAGTTATTTTACATGCTGTATATCCACAGTACTTCAGATCTGTTTTTGCTGTTCCTTGTTCATGGTTATATGTTTCCAATGTATTCATTGGAATACATTGCTTTGAGCTACTCATTTTTCTTGGAATTTTATTTGTATCAGTATTTTTGAGCCTTTGGATAAAAATAGATTTCTCCAGCAAGGATTATATTTACTTCTCCCAGGTGCCGGGCACCAGCTGAGATCATTCTAAATTACTGGTCTGCAGTTTTCTAGACTATACTTTACTGGTCTCTAGTTTTCTAGAGCAGCTTGTGAGGGATAGGTTGTGGTTCCAGATCCTTTGATGTGATGTTCCCTACCCTAATCCACTCAGCATCAGAATTCCACATAATTTATGTTTCCTTGCAGTTTTGTTTGGAGGCTAGAGATAAGTTTCTGTTCACTTTTAGACAAAAGCAAAGAAGCCTTTTGAGGTCTCAGCTTTATTAGAGAGGGAATTGTTATTGGCCTGCTCCCTGACCCTGTTACTTGTGCCCACAAAAAGCCCTAAGTCTACAAAAACCCTGAAGATCCAGTTCATCTGGTTTATCAAATGTTTTCAAAGGCAGCTGAGGTCAGCTGACCCTTCTGGTTTCCTGCCTTCAGGAATCCTGGGAATTCTGTAATTTTTCAGAAGCTCATCAGTGCATTTAGAAAAGATTTTGAAAAAATGCTTAATCCAGGATTTACTTGTTTGATCCTGTTACCTACTTACTATATTCCTGGAATTCTCCTCAGTACCATTTTAATGTATCCAGATAGACAGAATTGCACGAAATATTTCACCTCTAACAAGATATATCATGCCTTTTGTGTGAGAGATTCTTGTTCTATCTTTCCTGCCCTTCTCCCTTTGCCGTATTTTTCTTATCTGTCTTCAACTTATTTTCGTTGTAGTGTATGTGACTTCATAATGATATAGGAGTTAAGAAATTACTTAGGCAGATAGTAGGGGTATGGGAGTCCTCAGTAAGGCTTTTCTTTTTAATGAAAAGCAGCCCCTAATTATTTTCCTTTCTAAGGAAGAGCTGCAGACATAGACACTGGCAGTTGTGCCAATCATGTTCAAGATGGAGGCTCCATCTTCCCTTCTCTTTGTCAGCCAGGTGTACAGAAAGAAGCAGACAAGGTGGCACCGATCAACTGGAATGTCCATTTGCACAATAAGATCAGGGTGGGGTAACCAGCCTTCCCTGAACACTATGTAGACGTCATACCTGATTAAACCAATCTATGAGCCCTATGTGAATCATGCACCACCTCCTCAAACTGGACTATAAATCTTGGAACATACGTGCTAGCCAATCTTTTTTCTGTTTGGAAACCCTCTCTTGGATGACCTGCTTTCTCATTATGAGGAAGCTTTTTCTGTCTCTCTCTTCTTTTTTTATTATTGAGACGGAGTCTCGCTGTGTCACCCAGGCTGGAGTGCAGTGGCGCGATCTCGGCTCACTGCAAGCTCCACCTCCCGGGTTCACGCCATTCTCCTGCCTCAGCCTCCTGAGTAGCTGGGACTACAGGTGCCCGCCACCACGTCCGGCTAATTTTTTGTATTTTTAGTAGAGACAGGGTTTCATTGTGTTAGCCAGGATGGTCTCGATCTCCTGACCTCATGGTCCACCCGCCTCGGCCTCCCAAAGTGCTGGGATTATAGGCGTGAACCACTGCACCCGGCCTCTCTCGCTCTTCTTTTTCTATTTAACTTTGTGCTCCTAAATCCGTTCCTCATGTGTGCCCATGTCCTGAATTCTTTCTCGACCTTGACCAAAATTCAGGGTATATACCCCAGACAATGGAGCTGTTTCAGTAAGCCACCATAAATCATTTCTTGATTGAGTGTGCAGATAAATAATTTCTTTTTAATCTATATTTGCTCTGACCTGGGCAAGAACAGACTGAGGGAATTTATCTATAGTGCTGATTCTCAGCACTTCTGAATATGAGAATGCTTTGTAATGACAAATTTTAACAGTTTCTGCATGGTGACAGTATAATTTCAGTGTCCAGTGATGAAAAATAGAATGCTAAGTGACACTTTTTAATTAATCATAACTTCATCTATATAGTTATGTATAATATTAACACAGGTATATGTGACAAGTATTCAGTCTTTAGACATTTTTGATGCACATATGGATGCATAGATAACGTACAGTACTCCATTGTCAGGGGCTCACAGGAAGAAGATACTCTTTCAGATAATCCTTTACATGCTACTTAAGATTGTATTAACTTTTTGTTAGCCATGTGACTTTTTAAAATCAAAGTAAATATAACACCCCTAGCTCTTTTATCACATGGTCTATGGCTAAATCACATTTTTATTTTAGTGTGGGGGCTGGGTGGAGTCTCACTCTCTCCCCCAGGCTGGAATGCAGTGGCATGATCTCAGTTCACTGCAACCTCTGCCCTCCGAGACTCAAGCAGTTCTCCTGCCTCAGCCTCCCAAATACCTGAGATTACAAGCACATGCCACCATGCCCGGCTAATTTTTTGGGGTGTTTTTTGTTTGTTTTTTCAGTAGAGATGGGGTTTCACCATGTCAGCCAGATTGATCTCAAACTCCTGACCTCAGGTGATCCACCCACCTCACCCTCCCAAAGTGCTGGGATTACAGGCGTGAGCCACTGTGATAGGCTGCTAAGTACATTTCTATCATATATATTTGTATAATTGACCGTGATATTTTATGGATTTGTTTGAATTCTTCCAACTTTTTATTAAGGAAAATTTGATATGTAAGGAAAAGTTAATATATGTAATATAATAGTAATAAACTGTATATACCTTCTATCCACATTCAAAATCATTAACATTTTGCCACATTTGCTTTATAGATATATGTATAGATGAATATGTATGTAAGTTTACACATTTATTTACTTGCAGAACTATTGGAAAATAAGTTGCGGATTTGACCTTTCACTCCCAAGTGAAGGCATTCCTAAGAATAAAGGCATTGTCTTTCATAACCATGATACCCTTATTATACACAAGCAAATTAACGACAATTCTCTAATAATTCAAGTTTCTGCCATTGTCACAAAACTATTTGTAGTAAGCAGAAAAATGCTTCCCCTGTACCCAAAGGTATCCATGTCCTAATCCTCTGAACCTCTGACTATGTTACCTTACATGGCAACTGGGGAATTAAGGTTGCTCATCAATTGAACTTAAAATAGTGAGATTATACTGGACTATTTGGTGGGCCCTTAATCCACTTTTAAGGGTCCTTAAAAGTGGATGATAGAGGCAGAAAAACAGAGTCAGAGGGAAATGTGACTATGGGAGAAAGGCACAGAGAGAGACAGTGTTGCTGGATTTGAAAAGGGAAGAATACAAGCCAAGGAATGTCAGTGACCTCTGGAAAAGAGACTGGAAAGGACAAGGAAACGGATTCTCCCATATACCTTTCAGAAAGCAACCTATCCCTGCTGCAACCTCCATTTTAATCCAGTAAGACCTGTTTTGGACTTCTGACCTATAGAATTATAAGATAATAAGCTTGTATGATTTTAAGCCACCAAATTTGTGGTGACTTGTTACAGCAGCAATAGAAAATGAATACACTGTTTTTTGTAGCTTTATTTTTTTTCTCCCCAAACTAGGATCCAGTCAGTGTTCATACCTTGCGTTTAGTTGCTTGTTATCTTTGGTTGTTTCTAAAAATAAATTTGATAATATGTTTGATTTAACCTATCAAAATATTATTTCAACATATAATAATTTTTTTTTTTTTTTTTTTTGAGATGGAGTCTCCTTCCATTGCCCAGGCTGGAGTGCAGTGGGGCAATCTCGGCTCACTGCAAGCTCCGCCTCCTGGGTTCAAGCGATTCTCCTGCCTCAGCCTTCTGAGTAGCTGGGATTACAGGTGCCCACTACCTTGCCCAGCTAAGTTTTTGTATTTTTAGTAGAGATGGGGTTTCACCATGTTGGCCAGGCTGGTCTCGAACTCCTGACCTCAGGTGATCTGCCAACCTTGACCTCCAAAAGTGCTGGGATTACAGGCATGAGCCACCACGCCTGACCAATCTTTTAAAAATTGTTAATAAGTTGTTTTACTTTTTAAAAATCATACTCTTTGAAATCCAGTTTAGACTTACAACACATCCCAATTCAGACTAGCCACATTTCAAGTGCTTAGTAGCTACGTATTAATTAATGGCTATTGTATTTGATAGTGCTGTACATACTTGGAAATTGCTTTACTCTCCAAAAGGCAGTTCTAGCAGAGAGGGATGTCTTCCAGGCTATTTTCACTTTCACTGAAAGTGCTGGGTAAGAGTGGCAGACTAGGAGTCAGGAGATGGAGTCCTTGCCTAGGCTCAGCTAGCTTCATCTCAGGTGTGACCTTTCTGGACCTTGATTTCTTCATCTTCAGAATAAAAAACTTTGGAATAGGCCATATTTGAGGCAGAGCTCTAGGCCAGGTGGCATATCTGTTACTCTAGGGAGGAGCTTTAGGTGTTGCGGGTACCTTTGCGTTGATCAGTGCCAGCAGGTGATGAGCGTGCCTTCATTGGTCAGTTGTTTAGACTTCCCTTGAGTGTGAGGGGAAAAGGAAGAAACTGTTCTTCATGCTTACCAGTGGCATTATATATGAAGAAAAGTAACCAGCACATCAAAAAGGAAGTGTTGCACTTTCAGCCACTGATTCTGCAGTACCAAATGAGTAAGAACCAGAAAGTGGAATCTTCTTAGTATTGACGTTTCTTTCTCTGAGTGACTGACTCAGCATTTCTCTGTAGTTTTTTTAGATTATATTTTTAGGACAGTTTCAGGTTTATAAAAAACTTGAGCAGAGTACAGAGAGTTCCCATATGACCTCCTCTTGGTCACTTGTGATGTGAACAGTCCTCCACCTTTTCTTATTAATCCACTCACTACGATGTTGTCTTTGTTAAGAGTTAAGGCCAGTTGTCTTATAGACCATCCTATTTTCTGGATTTATCTGATTGTTTTCCCTACGGTGTCATTTAACATCTTCTGGCCTTTGCATTTCTTGTTAAGTGGAACTTAGGCCTAGAGAGAGGCTTGATTAAATTCAGGTTAAATATTTTGGGCAAGAATTATTCATAGGTGATGTATTTTTATTCTTCTTAGATATCCTTTTGCGAGGGTGTGCTGTCACACCCAGTGTCAGGTTCTGGCCCATGCTGAGGTCCCAAGGGAGTGGGTGGATGGGCAACAAATAGCTGAAAGAACACGCACGTGGCTGTAGGCAGGTGAATATGGTTTTATTCAGCAACTCTTTCATCAGCAGCTCACTTGCACTAGCTCTGTCATCAGCAGCTCTCCTGCAGCAGCTGTCTGACACTGCTTTTATCTTGGCTGTCGGCTCCAGCTCTGCCGCTCCTGCCGCTCCTGCCGCTCCTGCTGCTCCTGCCGCTCCCACACACAGCTGCATTCCCTGGCCTGCAAGGCAGGCTGTCCCTTACAGGGTTAGCAGCTTAACTCTTTCTCTGGGTACAAGACAAGCCAGGCCCTGGCTCCCCCTTGTCCGCCTACAAGACGGACAACTCTGGCTCTCTCTCTCTCTTTCTCTGGGTGCGCCTGCACAAGCCCTGTGCACAGCGTCAGCAGGGCAGTTATACCTTTCTCAAACAATAGTGGCTCCGAGCCCAGTATTAGCTTACACAAACAGGTTATATAACAAGTGGAGTATGCGCCTGCACCCTTAAAATCACTGAGTCATTCTGGCCCAGATGTCCATCTTGGCCTATTCGTTGACCAAAGCACATCCATATACCTTAAATTTCACCCTCTAGGCCAAGAGAGATAGGTTTTGGGCACAGAGGCCCAATAAACACACATAGGCTTCATACATAAGCCTGACACATAAGCTTTGGGCATGCAGGCCTGATATACAGTTTTGGCACATAGGCCCCGGACACAGGTCCAACACATACATAAGTTTGTGGACACACAGGCCCTTACATACATAAGCTTTGGTAAACTGCCTAGCTATTAGTGCAGATTACCGTAGGTGTCACCTCCTTGGTGATCGTCGTTCACATTGCTCTGAGCTCAGCCCATTGGCTACTTTGCCTGCACTTGTTTTCAGACCATATGGTGTCAGTACGAGGCTAGACTGTGACAGCAATCCAGGCAGCAGTAGCACCCAAGCTAGACCTATCTGTGTACCCTGCCCTATTAAGAATGGGGGATGTTCTTCCTAACGGTGAAGGCTCAGAGTCTAGGGGTGCTTCGGGTCCCATGGCCTTATCTTGCATTAGGACTCCAGGTCTCAAGACCTCTTGTAACACTGCGGCTAAGGGACTTGTGCTCAGCATACTCTGCTGTTCTAAATAGGTGCTGCACTTTGCTAAAGTGGATATCTGTGCCATTCCAGTCTGGGGCTTGTTACCTATGAATACACCCATCCTGCCATTGGGAAAGTTGTCTGTCCTGCCACGCTCTCGTTAGCCTGAAGGGAAGCATATATAGCTGCTAACTGCTTCCCTATCAATGAGTGTCGGAGCTCAGCTCCCTTCCATAGTTGGGACTAAGAGCCTACTGTCACTCCCAAGTGCCTCATGCATTGCTATAGGCCCTAGCCAAAACTATCTGTGGTCACATCCACATCCAGCTTAAATGAGCACCTCTGATCAACTTCCCATAGGGCTTGTGTCTACTGAATAGCCTGCTTGGCTATTGGAAAAGGCTGCCTCAGTTTCATTATCCCAATCCCAGGCAAGAGGGGCATTGCCACTTTTAAACCTGTAAAAGAATCAGAGGTTAGCATAACATCATTAATAAGACTGACACCACTGCACACTGTGAAAGTCCATTGTCGCCCTGCTGTGAAGGCACACTGTTCCTGGCTGTCTGAAAAAGAAGTCCCAGTTCCATTGTCAAGTGGTCCATCAAGTCTGTGACAGACAGCACAGCTGCCAAGCTGTGCAAAACATCCACCCCCAGAATGCATTCAGGCATGGGAGAGACATACACAATGCATAAGTGGAGAGCCAGGCGGCTGATGCCAAGGTGCAAAGAACACTTGGGGGACCGTAGCAGTTGAATATGGTTTTATTCAGCAGCTCTTTCATCAGCAGCTCACTCACACTAGCTCTCTCAGAGCAGCTCTCTTACACTGTCTGCTTTTATCTCAGCTATCTTCTCCGGCTCTGCAGCTCCTGCCACTCCAACACACAGCTGCATTCCCTGGGCTACAAAGTTGGCTCTCCCTTACAGGGTTAGCGGCTTAACTTTTTCTCTCTCTGGGCACAAGCCAAGCTGAGCTCTGGCTCTCCCCTGTCTATCTGTAAGACGAACAACTCTGGCTCTCTCTTTTCTCTGAGTGCGCAGGGCATCAGCAGGGCAGTTATACCTTTCTCAAACAATAGTGGCTCTGAGCCCAGTAAGAGCTTACACAAACAGGTTATGTAACAACCAGAGTATGCACCTGCACCCTAAACTCGCTGAGTCACTCTGTCCCAGTTGTCCACATTGGCCTATTCCTTGACCAAAGCACATCCATGTACCTTACATGTGCCCATCACTTCCAGTATATTGTAATGCATTTGGATCCTGATTCTGTCATATCAGCCGCTACTCCTTTCTCTTTGAAAATATGATAAAGTACATCTTTACTTTTGTTCTTCAGTTTACCAATGAAAGTATGGACAGAGAACAAAGCAGAGAGAGTAGCAACTCTTTGGCCGCCTTATCTTACAATATCTGGTACACAGGAGCACTCAAATAAATTTTCACTTCTTTTTTCTTGAAATTACCTCTTCAACTTATAAAATTTTCTTTTCGTATTCTCTCCTTATTTTAGTTTCTTTTTTTTTTTTTTTTGTCTCTTTTTGCACTAAGGATCTCTTCAATGTTATTTCCAGTATTCTATTCCATGCTCTCATCTTCTTTCTTCCTTAACCCTGAGGCCATCTCAAATGTGACTTCAATCCCACTTCTTTGCTGTCTACTATAACTTTTTCTTTAGCCCCTACTTCCTACCTGGGATCTGAATGCATATCTCTCACTGCCTGTTTGTCATTTCCACTTGTGAGTTTAAGGGCCTCCTGAAACTGAGCATATCTAAAAGCAAATGAATTGTTTTCCTTTTTTTATTTTTTCAAGACAGAGTCTTGCTCTGTTGCCCATGCAACAGAGCAGTGGTGCAATCTCGGCTCACTGCCACCTCTGCCTCCCAGGTTCAAGCGATTCTCCCACCTCAGCCTTCTGAGTAGCTGGGATTACAGGCACCCACCACCACGCCTAGATAATTTTTGTATTTTTATTAGAGATGGGGTTTCACTATGTTGGTCAGGCTGGTTTCAAACTCCTGACCTCAAGTGATCCACCAGCATCGGCCTCCCAAAAATGCTCAGCTTACAAGCGTGAGCCACCATGCCTGGCCTGCATTATTTTTCAATTCACTATAGCCCTCAAACAATTTTTTTTGTGTGGTTACCTATATTAATGTGATAAGAAAGTAGAAGCCTCAACAGCACAATAATCATGGGTTCTGGGTAACCTCATTTTCTATTTCAGTCTTCTAGCATTAGGAATAACTGCAGCTTCTTGCATATATCAAGGTTTTGGAAACTTAACATCCACTTTTTGCGCCTCCAACCATTCCAATGACTTTGTAACCAATTCCTTGTATTAAATCCCCCTATTTGAAATATCTAGAGTGTATTCTCTCTTCCTTACTAGATATAGACTACTGGCTGACAAAAGGTTAGTATATAAAGTACATCAAGAAATCCTACAAATCAATAAAAGAGGTAAAATAACTAAATAGCAAAATAAGTAAAAATCATAAAAAGGCATACACATTGTCCAAAATATATGAAATAAAAACCTTTGCCTTTGTCAAAAATCATTTGGCTGTAAATACATGGATTTATTTCAGGGATCTCTATTCTGTTCCGTTGGTTGATATGTCTGTTTTTATACCAATATCATGCTGTTTTGTTTACTATAGCCTTGTAAGTCAGGTAGTGTGATGCTGCCAGCTTTTTTATTTTTATTTTTTGTTTGTTTGTTGTTGTTATTTTGCTCAGGATTGCTTTGGCTATTCAGACTCTCTTTTTGGTTCCATGCAAATTTTAGGATTGATTTTTTTCTATTTCTTTGAAAAATGACATTGGTATTTTGCTGGGGATTACATAGAATCTGTAGGTTGCTTTGAGTAGTATGTTCCTTTTAACAATATTAAGTTTTATAATCCATGAGCATGGTATACCTTTCCATTTTGTGTGTGTGTGTGTTGTCTTCCATTTTTGTGTGTGTAGGTATTATAAATGGATTTGCCTTTTTCATTTCTACCTTAGCTATTTCACTGTTGGTATATAGCAATACTACTGATTTTTATATGTTCATTTTATGTCTTGCAACTTTACTGAATTTGTTTATCAAATTAAGAATTTTGTGGTAGAGTCTTTAGGTTTTTCTAAATACAAGATCATGTCCTGTGCAAACAAAGATAATTTGACCTCCTCTTTTCCAATTTGGATGCTTTTTATTTCTTTCTCTTGACTGATTGCTCTGGCTAGGACTCTCAGTACTGTGTTGAATAGTAGGAATGAAGGTGAGCATCCTTGTCTTGTTTCAGTTCTTCGAGGAAAGGCTTTCAGCTTTTCCCCATTCAGTATGATGTTAGTTAAGAGTTTGTCATATTTGGCCTTTATTATGTTGAAGTGTGTTCCTTCTATGCCCAGTTTTTTGGGAGCTTTTATCATGAAGGGATGTTGGATTTTATCAAATATTTTTTCTGCATCTGTTGAGATGATCATATGGTTTTATCCTTCATTCTGTCAATGTGATGTGTCACGTTTATTGATTTGTGTATGTTGAACCATGTTTGCATTGCTGAGATAAATCCTACTTGCTTGTAGTGTATTATCCTTTCGATGTACTGTTAGATTCAATTTGCTCATATTCTGCTGAGAAGTTTTACATCTGTGTTCATCAGGGATATTGACCTGTAGTTTTCTTTTTTTGCTGTGTCCTTATCTGATTTTGGTATCAAGGTAATCCTGGCCTTATACAAAGAGTTAAAGAAATTCCCTCCTCTTCATTTTTTTTTGGAATAGTTTTAGGAGAATTACTTTGGGTAGTATGTTCTGATCAATGAGCATGGGATGTTCGTTACAAGTTTGGTAGAATTTAGTAGTAAAGTTATCCAATCCTGGACTTTTATTTGTTGGGAGAGTTTTTATTACTGATTCAATCTCATAACTCATTATTGGTCTGTTCAGGTTTTTAATGTCTTCTTGATTCAATCTTATGTATATATGTCCAAGAATTTATTCATTTCTTATGGAATTTCTACTTTGTTAGCATATAGTTTTTCATAACAGTCTATGATGATCTTTTGTATTTCTGGTGGTATCATTGTTATATCTCATTTTTCATTTCTGATTTTGTTTATTTGGATATTCTCTCTTTTTCCTTTGTTAGTTTAGCTAGTAGTTTATTAATTTTGTTTATCTTCTCAAAAAAACCACTTTTTGTTTCATTAATCTGCTGTTTTGTCTTTTTTTGATTTCTGTTTTTTTACTTTTCTGATTTTTAATATTTCTTTTCTTCTATTAATTTGGGGTTGGCTGTTTTTGCTTTTCTGGTTCCTTGAGTTGCATCATTAGATTAGTTATTTGAAATCTTTCTACTTTCTTAATGTAGGCATTTATTGCTATAAAATTGTCTCTTAGCACTGTTTTTGCTGTATCCTACAGTTTTTGTAGTTTGTATTTCTATTTTCATTTGTTTCAAGAAATTTTTTGATTTGCATCTTAGTTTTATTGACCTAAAGGTTGTTGAAGAGCATATAGTTTAATTTCCATGTGTTTGTACAGTCTCCAAAGTTCCTCTTGTTATTGACTTCTAATTTTATTCCATTGTTGTCTGAGAGATACTTGATATGATTACAGTTCTTAAAAAATTTGTTGAGACTTATTTTGTGGCCCAGCATGTGGTCTGTCCTGGAGAATGTTACATGTGCTGATGAGAAGAATGTATATTCTACAGCTGTTGGATAAAATGTTCTGTAGATATCTGTTAGGTCCATTTGATCTAAAGTGCAGTTTAAATCTTATGTTTTTTGTTAATTTTCTGTGTAGGTGATCTATAATGCTGAGAGTTGAATGTTGAAGTCCCCAATTATAATATTATTGTTCTAGAGTCTATCTCTCCTTTAGATCTAATAATATTAGCTTTATATATCTGGGTGCTTTGATGTGGATGCATATGTATTTAGTATTATATCCTATTGCTGAATCAATTCATTTGTCATTATATAATGACCTTCTCTGTCTGTTTTTACTGTTTTTGACTTAAAGTCTGTTTTATCTAAGTATAGCTACTCCTGCTTGCTTTGGGTTTCCATTTGCATGGAATATCTATTTCCATCCCTTTACTTTCAGTCTGTATGTGTCTCTACAGGAGAAGTGAGTTTCTTGTAGGCAGCATGTAACTGGGTAATTTAAAAAATCAATTTGGCCAGGTGTGGTGGCTCATGCCTGTAATCCCAGCACTTTGAGAGGCCAAGGTGGGTGGATCACGAGGTCAGGAGATTGAGACCATCCTGGCTAACACAGTGAAACCCATCTCTACTAAAAAATACAAAAAAGTAGGTGGGTGTGGTGGCAGGCGCCTGTAGTCCCAGCTACTCGGGAGGCCGAGGCAGGAGAATGACATGAACCTGGGAGGCAGAGCTGACAGTGAGCCAAGATCATGCCAGTGCACTTCAGCCTGGGCGACAGAGCAAAGACTCCATCTCAAAAGAAAAAAAAAATCAGTTCAGCCAGTCTGTATCTTTTAAGTGGAAACTTTAATCCATTTACATTTGAGGTCATTATTGATATGTAAGGACTTATTCCTGTAATTTTGTTAGTTGTTTTCTGGTTGCTTTGTATATGCTTTGTTCTTTTGTTTCTCTTTTACTATTTATCTTTATGGTTTGGTGGTTTTCAATAGTAGTAACATTTGAATCCCTTCTCTTTTTCATTTTTGTGTTTGCTCTACCAGTGAGTTTTATACTTTCATGTATTTTCTTGATGGTAGATAATGTCCTTTCACTTCCATGTATAGGACTTCTTTTAACGTTTCTTGTAGGGCCAGTCTAGTGGTGATGAATTGCTTCAGTTTTTGCTTTTCTGAGAAAGACTTTATTTATCCTTAATTTTTGAAGGATAACTTTGCTGGGTATAATATTCTTGGTTGATAATTTTGTTTTTCTTTCAGCACTTTGAATTTATCATCCATTTTCTCCTGACCTGTAAGGTTTCTGCTGATAAATCCACTATTAGTCTGATAGGAGTTCCTTTATATGTGACTAGATGCTTTCTTCTTGTCATTTTCAGAATTCTCTGACTTTTGACAGTTTGCCTATAGTATGCCATGGAGAGCTTTTTTTAAAAAAAAACTTTTTTTTTTTTTGAGACAGAGTCTCGCTCTGTCGCCCTAACTGGAGTGCAGTGGCTGGATCTCAGCTCACTGCAAGCTCTGCCTTTCAGGTTCACGCCATTCTCCTGCCTCAGTCTCCTGAGTAGCTGGGACTATAGGCACCCGCCACCTCGCCTGGCTAGTTTTTTGTATTTTTTTTTTTTTTAGTAGAGATGGGGTTTCACCGTGTTAGCCAGGAGGGTCTCGATCTCCTGACCTTGTGATCCACCCATCTCGGCCTCCCAAAGTGCTGGGATTATAGGCTTGAGCCACCGCGCCCGGCCAGAGAGCTTTTTGAGTTACATCTATTTGAGTTCCCTGAGCTTCCTGTATCTAGATGTCTAAATCTCTTGCTAGACTTGAGAAATCTTCAGGTACTATTTCATTAAGTATGTTTTCTATTCCTTTACTCTTCTCTTTACCTTCTAGAACTCTCCAAATTTGTGTATTTACTAATATGATGTCCCGTATGCCAAGTAGGTTTCATTCATTCTTTTTATGTATGTATTTATTTATTTAGTTGTTGGTTTGATTTGTTGTTGTTGTTGTTGTTGTTGTTTCTGAGATGGAATCTTGCTCTGTTCCCCAGGATGGAGTGCAGTGGTGTGATCTCAGCTCGCTGCAACCTCAACCTCCCAGGCTCAAGCAATTTCCGTGCCTCAGCCTCCCAAGTAGCTGGGACTACAGGCACAAGCCGCCATGCTGGGCTAAGTTTTTGTATTTTTAGTAGAGATAGGATTTCACCATGCTTTGGGCAGGCTGGTCTTGAACTCCTGAGCTCAAGTGATCTGCTCACCTTAGCCTCCCAAGGTGCTGGGATTGTGGGCATGAGCCACCACGCCCAGCCTATATATTTATTTTTTTTATCTTTATCTGACTGGGTTATTTAAAAAGACTTGTCTTTAAGTTCTGAGATTCTTTCTTCTGATAGCTCTAGTTTATTGTGGAAGTTCTCAAATAAATTTTTTGTTTCAGTCATTGAATTCTTCAGTTCCAGGATTTCTGTTTGGTTCTTTTTTATTATATCTATCTCTGGTGAATTTCTTAATTCATATCTTGAATTGTTTTTCTGATTTATTTGTATTATTTATCTATGTTCTCTTGTATCTCACTGAGTTACTTTGATTATCATTATTTTGAGTTCTTTTTCTGGAATTCCATAAAATTATTTTCCACTGGAATCTATTGCTGAAGAATTATTATGTTCCTTTCGAGTTGTCATATTTCCTTGTGTTTTCCTGTTTATTTTTTCCTTATGTTGATATCTGCATATCTGGTATAACAGTCACATCCAATTTTTTTTTGGATAGGCTTTTATAGGGGAAGACTTCTTCATAAGGATGTATCTATGGTGTTGGTTGGGTAGGACACTTTAGCTGTTATTCTGGGTGCATGGAGTCATGCAGTTTCTGTATGATTTCTTCAACTGTAAATAGCATCTGTGGTATTTGTGGTTTTCTCAGTGGCTTAAGCTGAGTTTGTTAGTGGAAATTGTGATGAGGTTTACTCTGGAAGGGGTTGCCAGTCCTCAGTCCTCAAGCTCAACTGGTGGCACTGGCAGGTTGAGTATGCCTCTCCTTGGGCCTCTGGGTGGCATAGATGAGCACCAGTGTTAGTGGGTTCCAATATGCTGATTCTTCAGCCTCTAGGCACTTGCTCAGATACCAGGTAGGGGGGCAGGTTCTCGGTTTCCTGGGCAGTGTGCTTGTTTGGGTGATGGCAGTTATGGTGATGGGACAACCATCAGGCTCTGAAGTTGCATGTGTTTGTGTTAGCATTGGCTGTGACAAGCTGGGTGGGCCAGTCCCCAGACGTCCAGATGGCACATTTGAGTGGATGCTGGCTGTGCTGGTAGTGGCAGACAGGGTAAGCCTGTCCTCGGGTTCTGAAGAGGAGTGCAGAGATCCCTCCAGTGGTGGATAGGGTGGGGCAATCCTCAGGCCCCAGGGTAGTGGGCTTGGGCACTGAGTGGGAGGCAGTGTTAGGCTGAGCAGACCTGTCTTCAGTAGTTTCAGTAGTATGCTGAGGCACCACCTGTAGTGTGCAGGGCAGGGTGAGTCCCAGGCCCGGGTGGAGTGCTTAGGTGGTTGCAAAAGTGTTTGAGAGTGCAGGGGTTTGGGACAGCTGAGGGACCTGTCCTCAAGGCATGTGCAAGTGTGCCTTGACTTTGCTGCTGAAGAGGGTGTGGTTACTGCCTGAAGTGTGTGCTTCAGCCCCTACAGCAGCAGTGGCAGCTGCAGTGGGCAGCGGCAGAGTCTGTTCTCAGGGTTTGTACACATCAGCCCTGCTGCTAGGAGAATGGGGTCGCTGTCTGTGGTGGCTGCCCCAGGTACGCAGTCTCAGGTCCTAGAAAGCACACACTTTAATTCCCTTTATCCTGGGGGCAGCGTCCCCAGTGTGATACACTGCACATTCCCCAGCGTGCAGCACACTGTATGTGCTAGAGTGCTGAGTTCCCTGATACTCCCCTGGGTTTAACCAGCATTGTACTGCTACAGCCCTCTGGATGGATGTGGGAGGATATCTCTAGTGATGTGAGCAGCATGCAGTCTGGCATGGACTAGGCTCTCAAAATAGTGCCATACTGCTGCTGCTTAGGAGTTGTAGGGCAGTGGGACCTGGTGTGAGCTCCCTCTTTGGAGCAATGCTATCATGTCATCTCCAGGCAGCTCCCTACAGTAGTCTCAGGGCTTACAAGGGTCAAGGGGTTTTCTCCTGGCCCAGGTTACAAGAGTTTGTGGTCACTGACCTTTTCTCTGTACTGGGAAGCTTCTCTGGGCTCCCAGCTGATCCCAACTAAGCTGGTAGCCTTGCCTTCTGATCCCTCTGTGACTTAGGTGTATTTCACTCTTCTCTCTTAAATGCTCTATTCAGAGTATGATTATCTACTTGTTATTTTGAGTCTTCTTTATGGAGGAGGTGAGTGCTGGATGCCTCTAGCCAGCTGTCTCGAAGCCCCTCCTTCTAACTTCCATCTATTTATTGATATTAATTATTTGGTGAGACATTGTTCTTATTTGTTTTTAGTTCTTCATCCATTGTTTCTTTTAGCATATTTAAAACAGTTAACATAAAGTCTTTGTCTAATAAGTCCAGTGTCTAGGCTTTGTCAATGATTGTTCCTATTAATTTCTTTTTTTCCTGTGTATAAGCCACAGTTACTTCTTTGTATGTCTCATAGGTTTTGTGAAAATTAGACATTTTAAATAATATAATGTGGGAAATCTATAATCATATTTCACCCCTCCCCAAGGTTTGTTTCTGCTCCTTGTTGTAACTGTTGTTTGTTTAGTGACTTTTCTGTACTAATTTTGTAAAATCTATATTCTACTGAAGTCTTTGTTCCATTAGTTTAGTAGTCAGCTAGTGATTCAACATACGTTTCCTTAAACATCTGGAACAACAACATCATCATCATCCACAAAAATATTCCATCTTTGTGTATGTGTTGGGACACCTTCTACACTAAGGCTGTTAATAATTCTGCCCTTGTCTTCATTTCCTGCTTGTGTAGAGTCTGGGTGTCAGCCAGAAGCGACAGTTTTTTTAGGTCTTTTCTGAGCATACAGCCTGACTTGGGTAAGTGCATGGCCTTCTAGATTCCCAGGAATATGTGGGAGCTTTTCAAAGCCCTTATTCCCTAAAATGCCTCACTTCTTATCTTTTCTTCTCAAGCTTTTTGGATTATCTGTTGTTTACCCCGAGTGGCAGTTATGCCTTACCCCAACTGACAGTGGCTAATTCATTTGCCTTTAAATGTATTCAATAAATGCCCCCTACCCTGGGTAGTTGTGTTTGTCCTAGGAAAGTTTTGAGTTAGTTAAAATAGGCGCAAGCACTTTGAGCTCGGATTCACCAGCAAGGTCAAAACAACCACAATTCTCTGAGAAGAACGTCCTTTCTGCCACCCTTGGTGATAAACACCGGTGCTGGGAAAGTAGGTTGTTGTCTTCAGAGCCAGTATTAATCTGCAGAGCAGTAGATGGGGCCAGAGTAAGTTAAAAACACTACAAAGAGCTGGGCACAGTGGCATATGCCTATAGTCCCAGCTGCTTCGAAGGCTGAGGTGGGAGGATAACTTGAGGCCAGGAGTTTGAGGCTGTAGTGTGCTATGCTCAATTCTGTGGATAGCCACTGCACTCCAGCCTAGGAAACAGCCATACCCTGTTTCATAAAAACTTTAAAAACTAACAAATATTTCTTACTGAGACTCAGCTTTTTTTTTTTCTCTTTATTAAACATTTTGCCCGGTTGCTGTAAACCCTTGATCTGTCTTCACAGTTCTGACAAAGTTGATTCTGACAGTTCTTTCCTGTTTAGTCACTTCTGTTGTGAAGGGATGAGCTTTTGGAGTTTGTTACTCCACCATTTTTGCTGACATCACTCATTAGTTGACTTTTTTTTTTTTTTTTTTAAGACAGAGTCTACCTCTGTCACCCAGGCTAGAGTGCAGTGGCCAGATCTGGGCTTACTGCAACCTCTGCCTCCTCAGCTTAAGCAATTCTGCCTCAGCCTCCCAAGTAGCTGGGACTATAGGCGCCTGCCACCATGCTCGGCTAATTTTTTGTATTTTAGTAGAGACAGGGGTTCTCCATGTTGGTCAGGCTGGTCTCGAACTCCCAACCTCAGGTGATCCATCTGGCTTGGCTTCCCAAAGTGCTGGGATTACAGATGTGAGCCATTGCACCCTGCCAAGAATAATAATTTTTTTCTTCCTTTACAGTCCTTGTATCTCTTCATTATTTTTCTTTTCTATTTTGTCTGATATATCTTTCATGAATACAGAGGGCCTATACAATGTTTAATGGAATTGGTGATAATAGGCTTTCTTGTCTTGTTTCTGATTTAAAGAAATGTTTTTAATTTTTCTCATATTAGAAATTATGTTTGTGATAGGATCATAGTACTCATTGTTAATTAAGGAAGTTCTCATCTATTCCTGTTTTACTAAGAGTTATGTGTATTATTTTTAAATAGTAATGGATTTTGAGTGTTTTAAGTACACAGATAGAAAATAAATAAAACAATTTCTGCCACTATTAAAAAGCTTTTAGATGTGTTTTCTCCTTTAACCTGCTGATGTGGTTAATTATATTAATGGATAGTCTAGTATAAATGAATCTTGCAATCTTGAGATAAACCAGTTAAATCATAATGTATTATCTGTTTTATACATTACTGGAGGTAGTTTGGTGATATTTTATTTAGGGTTTTTGTATTTAACTGAGACTAGCCTGGAAGTTCTCATTTTTGTGTAACTTCCTGGCTCTATCAATCTATGTTAGCATTTTGAAAAAAAGCTGGAGGTTTTCTTTCTTTTCCTTTCTCTGGAAAATTGTGCATCTAATTGCAGTGATCAATTCCTTGAATATTTGGTAGAACTTTTCTGAAAAGTCACCTGAACTTGGAATTCCCTTGATGGGGGGAAAAACTTAACCTTTATTGTTTTACCATTCTAGGACTACTCAGGCTTTTTGTTTCTTTTTAGTCAATTTTAATAACTTGTGTTTTTGGCTGTGTGTGCTGGGCCTGTAATCCTAGCACTTTGGGAGGCCAAGGCAGGAGGATTGCTTGAGCCTAGGAGTTCAAGACCAGCCTGGGGAACATAGTGAGACCCTGTCTCTTAAAAAAAAAAAAATAACTGGGCAGCTGGGCATGGTGGCACATACCTGTGGTCCCAGCTACATGGGAAGCTGAGGTGAGGGGGATCGCTTGAGCTTGGGAGCTCAAGGTTGCAGTGAGCCATGATGACACCACTGCACTCCAGCCTGGGCAACAGAGTGAGACCCGGTCTCAAAAATAAATTAATTAAATAACTTGTATTTTCTAGCTAAATATATAAATAAATGTATAAACTACATTTCATTTAAATTTTCAAATTTGTTGTTATAAAGTTATTCACATAATTAATCTTTTATCTTTTAAAATTTCTCTGGATCTGTAATTGTGCCTTCTTTTCTATTTCTAATGCTCATTTCCTTTTTTTTCTTCCTTAATCTCACCAGGGGGTTGTGTTTTTTATTATTCCCTTTCTTCTACTTAAAAGAATATGTGTGTGTATATATATTGTTTTCTTTTTTAAAAAATGGACAGAATCTTGCTGTGTTGCCCAGGCTGGTCTTAAAACTCCTGACCTCAAGCAATCCTCCCACCTCAGGTTTCCAAATTGCTGGGATTACAGGCGTGCACCATCATGGCTAGCCTCTTCTACTTTTTTGAAGTTTATTCTGCTCTTCTTTTCTGTAACTTCTTCAGTTGTGTGGTTGACTCATTAATTTTGTGTCTTTGCTTTTTAATGTGAATGTTCATGCAAATATCCCTTTAAGTATCACTTTTTAGGCCAAGTGCAGTGGCTCACACCTGTATTCCCAGCACTTTGGGAGGCTGAGGCAGGCAGATCATTTGAGTCCAGGAGTTTGAGACCAGCCTGGACAACATGGAGAACACGTCAGAAAGAAAGAGAGAGCAAGAGAGAGAGAAGCAGGGGTGGGTGGGAGGGAGGGAAGGAAGGAAAAGAAGGGAAAAAAGGGAAGGAAAGGAAGGAAAGAAAAAGAGCCAGGCATGGTGGCGCTACTGTAGTCCCAGCTACTCTGGAGTCTGAGACAGGAGAATCACTTGAACCCTGGAGGTAGAGGCTACAGTGAGCTGTGATCATATCACTGCACTCCAGCCTGGGTAACAGAGCAAGATTCTGTCTTAAAAAACAAACAAAAAATCACTTTATATATATATTTTTTACTGTTATTCAGTTCTAAGTATTTCCATTATAATTTTTCTACCTATAAATTTTTCCATGTTTATAATTTTTTCCAAAAAAATTATTGTTACTAATTTCAAGGTTAACTATATTATGGTCCATACATTAGTAATTCTTTGAAATCTGTGGGGGTCTAGCTTTATGACCTAGTTAATTTCTATAGATATTATATGTGAGCGTGAAAAGAATGTGTTTTTACCAGTTGTTGGATGTAGTGTTCCATGTTAGTGCGCTCAATCATTATTATGCTAGTTAAACTTCTGTGTCTTTATTTTGTCTCCTTGTTCTATCAATTACTGAGAAAGGTGTTTTAATCTCTGAGAAAGATGGTGGATTTATCAGTTTGTCTATATATGCCACTTAGTTTAAAAAATTTTTTTCTACTTCCAAGCATTTGCAATTATATTAAGTAAATTACATTTTTGGAGAATTTTCCAGTTCTTCTAACTCAACTGTTTGTTTTAAATAAAGCATAAGTATCACATTGCCACATTCTACTCTTGAATTGCACCATAGGAGTCTCAGTGAAATTTATGAGATTGCTTTTGTTGTTGTTAATACATAATAAAAATAAGAGCTGCCATTTATGAAGTACCCACTATGTGTCAAGCATTATGATAGCTGCTTTATTTATAATTAAAGCCCTCTTCTCTCACATGATTGGGACAGATAGCTGGTTAGTTCATTGAAAAAATTGTTTAAAGAATTATTATGAAATGATACATGCTTTAAACATTTTATTTGAACTTAAATGTTTTTATGTGTATTTATTCAGCAATTATTATGTATAATTTTGTTCAGTGCAGTTTAACTTTTTTCATGCATAAACCACAACTGTAGTGTGTAGTCAGGAATTTCTAGTTTCTGTTGATATAAATTGGAAGTAGAACCCAAAGAAATTTTCAAAGCAATATGAGTGCATAATCATAGGTCTTTATTATTTTTAACCAAATTTTGTAGTTATCCTGCCTATTTAACAGTTGTTTAGCACTTCGTGTTTAGTGAGACAAACTATATAATTGTAGTAAAAATTATTATTGGCATAAACAGACTTGGGAATAAACCCATCTGACTCTTCATAAATATACAGTTCTAAATAGTGACAGCAAAAGCATTCAGTTACACTGGAGAGCAGCCATCTAGCTGGGAGCCATCACATCATTTAGTGTGAGTTGTTAATATCTGTCCTTATTGTACAGAGGCAATGGGGAGAATCAGTTGATCTGCTCTATCAGTTGAGTAGAGGTTATTTAAGAGTATCTATATTAGTAGTCCTTACAACAACTTTGCAAGGACGGGTATTTTCCTCGTTTTAGAAAGACATGATTTGCTCAAGATCCCACTGCTAGCTGAAGGATCCCACTGCTAGCTAAGGCCTGGACTTCACTATTACTGAACCAGGACCAGGACCTGGCCTCAGTTATTTCAACTGGTCATTCCACAAAGCCATGAGAACTTTTATAATCTGCATGTGATTTAATCTCAGATTTACTTCATTTATTGCCCATTATCATAAATTAGTATCTAGGATTCTGCATTGGGAAATGTTTTTTTCTGGCCCCCTTAATTATTTTTTTTTTTCATGAGGGTTATTACTTACCATGCTTTCCAACCTCCCTTACTGCTTTCTTCAGCTTTATCTGGATGCTCTCTCACCTTTGTAATCCGGTCACAGTTCACTTGGTCAGGTTAGCTTGTATCTGAACAAACACTTTCTAATTCTTGAGAGGTACACTCCATCACTACCTAGCTTGGATTCTAAGCTATCATCTAGAAAGCAAAATCTTACTCATCATAGATGTGTTACCATTTGTTCATTTCTTAATTTCTTCGTTCTTTTCAAAGCTACATCCTGTGCCTCTAACTCTTTTGATTTCCTCTCCATGACTAACTTTTAGTGATTTTTTTCTTCTAATGGTGCCATTCATTCCTAAATGAATCAGCACCAGTGAGATCACATTTAATGATCCTTGACACAGCTTTGATGAGATTCTCACACTTTCTAGATAGATGTTTCTAAAGAAAATGCATCTACTGATTAGCCATATTCAGGCAGAAGTTATCACCACCACCATCACTACCAAGTCTCTTATTTCCCAGGGGATTCACAAGTCACTGTTATTGGTTTGTGTTTCCTTTCCAGAAAGCCATGTCCACTGTTTCTGAAATAAGGACGGTAGCTATGTAGCGCTCCAGTGGTGCAGAACTGGTACATGTCTCTGGCACTTCGTTGTAGAGTCAGTCTGAGGATTTTCATACCTCTTGGCATTCTGTTGTATTTTCAGTTGGAATTCTAATCCTTAGAGATTCCTTTGATTAACTCTTAGCAAACTGCCTTAATAAACCGTCTGATCTCCCAGACTCCAATAGTTTACTTTTTAAACCACCTTATTCTTTCATGGTCCAGTGTTTACTTCTCTGCAGGCATAGTGGGTTGTTAGCATTAGCAGGTCCTTCCCTAGAAAGCAGACTCAGGAGAAAAAAATAACAAAAAAGGCATTAGCAGGGTCCCTATCCTGTTCCTAAACAGCTGATTGTAATGTGCTTAGAAAACAAAGGAACTCTTGGGGAGTATTAGAGAAGCCCTCTTCTTTTTCACTTTCTGACCTCTTTGTTAAGGACAGATTAGCCTACTCTGAGCTGGACTTTGAGGGAACTGATTTACCAACCCTCTCTCCAAACCCGTATCTCGCAGCCTTTTATGTTGCAGTAAGTAACCACTTCATCCCTCTAATTAGGCCAATCTCCTTGTACTCATACTTGATTCTTATCTTTTTCCTCATACCCTCTGTTTTTTTTTTTTTTCAAATCTTGCTTATTTTTCCTTCAAAACAGTATCCAGAATGTGATCCCTTCTCACTGCCTCCACCCCATGAGTGAACTAACTCCAGGAGGAGGCACGTGTGCCCATCTGTTGATCTCAGTTGTGGGCCATCTAGCCTGGCTTTCCCATTGCTCATATGGAGCCTTGACCTGAGGGCAGATTAGGGAGAGAGGCTCCTTCATGGCCAGTTCTACCTGATTCCAATGAAAGTCCTAGTTGCAGTCCAAGGTACAATGTCAGTTATGAAATTCATCCTGCAGACTAGTATGTCATTCTGAAAACAAGCTCCCCTGTCTTTACTCAAATGTGAACCATTCTGTTTCAGGGCAAGGCAAGAAGAAAACATACAGAGTTTGTTGTTGCATTATTCATTTGATTACATGGTAATATACTAAGGATGTAAGACATTCACTGCAGCACTGGTGATTCTATGGAGCTTAATGCACTTAATGTGTGGTCACTGTCCCTCAGAAGAGCTCTCTACTGTACAAAGAAAGAGAGCCCTAATATAGGGAAATGCAGTTACTGAAATATGGCTCCTCACCAAAATGTTTACAGTTCCGTATACCATCAGAAAGACTAAGGTCTACAATTGTACTTGGAAAACTGGCTTTAAAAAAAAGATGTTACATTTATGTATTGGGACTGTTTAATTGCTTTACATATACCAACTCACCTAATCTTCAAAACTCTATCAAGTAAGGGCAAAGGCTAGACTTAACCCCATTTTACAAAGACAGCTGATATACAGAGAAGCTGAAGAATATGCTCAGGGTCACATGGCTAGTGGCAGGTTCAGACCTAGTTTGATTTGCTCTAAAGTCCACCCTCTTTAACCATTATGCAACGCTGCCTCTTGATTTAAAGAGAAAATTGTACAAAACATTTCCTTCTCTCTTTTTCTTCCTCCTCTCATTTTCAGACGCTCACATGTGCATAAACAGAAGACACTCAGCTGGCAAGGGTTGAGTCCTTTTCATGACAGCAGTTCTTGGGCCTTGACTCCTATTATCACTAACTTAATAGTATCTTGAGACTTTTCTCCTGTTGCCTCTCCTTTCTCTGGATCAAATCAAACAAGAAACAACAAGCGGAAGTGAGAGGAGATACTGGAGGCTGGTCTCGAACTCCTGACCTCAGGTGATCACCCACCTCAGCTTCCCAAAGTCCTGGATTACAGGCGTGAGCCACCGTGCCTGGCCTCTAGATATGTTTAGATACACAAATACTGACTAATGTTTTATAATTGCCTATAGTATGCAGTGTAGTAACATGCTGTACAGTTTTTCAGCCTAGGAGCAATAGGCTATATTATATAGCCTAGGTGTGGTGTAGACTACATCACGTAGATTTGTATAAGTACACTGTGATGTTCACACAGTGATAAAATTGCCTAATGATGCATTTCTCAGAAAATATCCCTGTTAATACATGCTTATACTTTCCTTTAAGGAAAATATTAGGTTTTTTAAAAGTTATTTATGAAATGATTGTATGCATATTTGCTTTAACTTTCTCAAACTCATTTTTAATGTATAGGATTAAAGTATCTCTTTTTAAAAGTGATTTTAAATATAATATAAAGTATGGCCAGCATGGTAGCACTTGCCTGTAATCCCAGCACTTTGGGAGGCTGAGGCGGGCGGATCAGCTGAGGTCAGGAGCCTGGCCAATATGGTGAAACCCCGTCTCTACTAAAAAATTAACCGAGCGTGTTGGTGGGCACCCGTAATGCCAGCTACTTGCGAGGATGAGGCAGGAGAATCACTTGAACCCGGGAGGCGGAGGTTGCAGTGAACCAAGATCACACCACTGCACTCCAGCCTGGGCGATAAAACGAGACTCCGTCTCAAAAAACAAACAAACAAAAAGCACATGCACACTTGAGATTCTCTTGTACTAAAGGGTTTTAAATCTGCACATGAAGAGTATGATGTTATAGTTTGCTTATGTTATACATGTAATTAAGTCATACATTTTCTTAATTCTTTGATATTTTTTAGAGGAAGAGTTTTGAAGAAAACTGGGCATAGGCTCAGCAAAACCAAACAGAAGAGGAACAGAAAAAGAAACAAAAAGCAGAACAGTCAGAATAAAATCATGGAGGAAAACTCATTAGAATTCTTCAGTGATCTTACACCGGGAGATCAGGACCCATCTCAGAGTGAAGAGGAAGACATTGGAAAGACCAGAAGAGAATCAGAATATCCTTTCACTGGTGGTCTACAAAATGAAGTCAGAGATTTTGTGACTGGGTATAAAGAAAAAAGATGGAAAAATAAAGATCCTAAAGACAGTTTCCAAAACGTTATGTCTATAGTTGAATTGGACAACACACCAAAGAATCACCTCTCTAAGGAAGGTGATAACTTGTTTGTAAGTTTGTCACTGATGCCAGATGAAACCTCTGTTACTAGTCCAATAGTGACTCAAAACCTTTCCTGTGTAACAACCGATGACTGCTCTGGCATGAAGGTAGAAAAGCATATTAGAGAGAGGCATACCATAGCATTAGACACCCAGGACCTTGCTGCGGAAACTTCATGCTCATTTATGAAGAAGAGAGAAATAGTAGATAAAAGTCTCCCACGTGAACCCGTTCTGTGCCATCAACGTGGAATCAGAATGTCAGATAAAGTTTTAAGAGAGGAACACGTGTATGCAACTAAAATCAGTCACTGGGCTTTTTTCACAACCAGTTTATCTGATGAAGATTTACAGCTGGGCTCTGACAGGCAGCCCTATTTTGGTAGCTGGCCTGCAGGACCTTACAAGTTTATATGTGAACAGAGACCAAAGAAAGAAAGAGCACATAAGTTGGCTGGTCCTGACAGCTGGGGGCAATGGATTCAACTGATTTTCACTTCGGTGGCAGCATCAGGACCAGGAAGCAGTCCAGAAATATTGACAGACAAACTACTGATAGGAAATGAAGATTTTTCACCTCCACCTGAAACTATAGATTCATTCATAGAAACAAACCTCTTCAGAAGCTGCTTACCTCAACTAGATATACCAAAGAATGCTTTAGAATCAACAAAAAATAAGAAAAGGAGGAAGAAAAGGATTTTCAATTTGGTACCAAATTTTTACTTATTAGGACAGAGTCATATCAGTGTAAAAGAAAGGGAGAAATGTGACCTGTTAACAAAAAACCATGGACTAAAAATTACTTTGGGAGAAAAAAAAGATAGAATTTCAGAAAGGAACAGTGAAGAGGAGAATAAGCAAAAACTTATGACCTTTGATCATCGTCCATTGTGGTTTTACCTTGATATTATCAAAGCCCCCCCTTTAAATATTGGTGGACAGTGTTATTCTCATTGCCTGTCATTTAACAGACTAAGGTGCTCTGCGTCTTTATACAAAAATTATATTCCTTCTTTTGTGCTGCATAATATATCTAGTGTTTGGAAGGCATCTTTTACAAACAAACTGTTTTTGACTTTCGAATCTCAGACAAGAGTAGGTAATAAACTAAATGATGCAGGGTTTATTTCACCAGAAATTTTACACAGTCATCCTGACACTTTGTGCTCTTTGGGAGTCACTTCTGATTGTTACTTTTTAAATGAAAGGTTTGATGGAAAGCTGAAAAGATGGGAAGAACCTAAACAATTACCAGCTGAGGACAGCCAAGACTTAACAAGCACGGACTGTAGTTCCCTTGGGCTACCATTATCACAAGGCTTTGCCTTGCAACTAGTAAAGCTTTTTGGATCTCCAGGCGTTCCAATGGGTAAGTTGTTTTCTTTTGTTAGAAGTAAAAGATCCAGTTTAACATATGTAAGTAATTTTAGAGTGTTTCTACCTGGTGGTTAGTGATCTCATGCAGCTTATTAATCTCGTGATGCATTTCAGCAGTGAGTGAAGACCCCTAGCAAACGGTGCTTGATCTTCAAAGTCCCCACCCTTTGCTGTCGGTAG
Source organism: Piliocolobus tephrosceles (assembly GCF_002776525.5). Lineage (NCBI taxonomy): Eukaryota > Metazoa > Chordata > Mammalia > Primates > Cercopithecidae > Piliocolobus > Piliocolobus tephrosceles. The sequence goes on from NC_045455.1 coordinate 83,677,879, forward strand.
TCTTCATGTCTCCTTCAATGTCTTTGAGAACGTAGAATACTTGGGCTCTCAATTTCAGTAGATACTGGGAAGAATGGAGGATGAAGTGGGCAAAAAGGGATTATGTAATCAGTAGAGATAGGCTGCTTTATTAATTTATTTATTTATGAGATGGAGTATCACTCTGTCACCCAGGCTGGAATGCGGTGGCGCGATCTTGGCTCACTGCAAGCTCTGCCTCCCGGGTTCATGCCATTCTCCTGGCTTAGCCTTTCAAGTAGCTGGGACTACAGGGGCCCACCACCACGCCCGGCTAATTTTTTTATATTTACAGTTGAGACGGTGTTTCACCGTGTTAGCCAGGATGGTCTTGATCTCCTGACCCCGTGATCCGCCCGCCTCGGCCTCCCAAAGTGCTGGGATTACAGGTGTGAGCCACTGCGCCCAGCCCGAGATAGGCTGCTTTAAAAAAAAAAAAAGAAAGAAAACCTTTCTACTTTCTTTCTTTCTGTTTTTGAGGCAGAGTTCTTGTCGCCCAGGCTGGAGTGTAATGGTGCAAATCTCGGCTCACTGCAATCTCCACCTCCCAGGTTCAAGCAATTCTCCTGCCTCCGCCTCCTGAGTAGCTGGGATTACAGGCGCCCGCCACCATGCCCAGCTAATTTTTGTAGTTTTAGTAGAGACAGGGTTTCACCATGTTGGCCAGGCTGGTCTACAATTCCTGACCTCAGGTAATCCACCCACCTCAGCCTCCCAAAATGCTGGGATTACAGGCCTGAACCACTGCGTCTGGCCGAAAAGAAACTTTCTACTTTCTGCCTTTATTTTGTTTGACACATAGCTCTTTCCTTTCTCATTCACAATTATGGCTCCCAAATACAACATTAGTAAATGGGAGATTGCAAAGATTACATGAAGGAAAGGTATCTGAAATAGCAGAATTTACTTTTTAAAGGCAGTCGGTAAAGGATGCTGAAGGGATGAGGTGGAAGTCTGACTAGTTGACTTAAAAGGTTCCTTCAGGCTCTTAAGGTTGTTATTTTGGGGCTGGGTGTGGTGGCTCACACCTGTAATCCTAGCATTTTGGGAGGCCGAGGCAGGATGATCACTTGAGGTCAGGAGTTTGAGACCAGTCTGGCTAACATGGTAAAAACATGCTCTACTAAAAATACAAAAACTAGCTGGGCATGCTGGCATGTGCCTGTAATCCTAGCTACTTAGGAGGCTGAGGCAGGAGAACCAGTTGAACCTGGGAGGCAGAGGTCGCAATGAGCAGAGATCATGCCACTGCAATCCAGCCTGGGTGAGAGAGTGAGACTCCATGTCAAAAAAAAAAAAAAAAAAAAAAAAAAAGATTGTTATTTTTGGAAATGAAAAAAATCTACATGTGAATAAAACAAGCAAAAATATGATTTTTTAATATTCCAACTAAATTTCTTTTTGGGCCAGCCACAGTGGCTCATGCCTGTAATCCCAGCACTTTGGGAAGCTGAGGCGGGTGGATCACCTGAGGTCAGGAGTTGTAGACCAGCCTGGCCAACATGGTGAAACCCCATGTCTACTAAAAATACAAAAATTAGCCAGGAATTGTGGCATGTCCCTATAAACCTAGTTACTCAAGAGGCTGAGGCAGGATAATTGCTTGAATCTGGGAGACGGAGGTTACAGTGAGCTGAGATCGCACCACTGCACTCTAGCCTGGGCAATAGAGTAAGGCTGTTTCAAAAAAAAAAAAAAATTTGTCTTCAATCATGAGCATATTTAAGATAACATCTTTATGATATTTATCCCAACTTTTCATTATCTGTAACTCAATAGCTGATGCTTTCTAGTGCTCTTCCTTGGGGACAGAAGCTGTAAGACTCAAGAGGCCAGAGCTCCGATTTTTGTAGTTCTCCTGTATCTTCTGTTGTTCTGTACCTCTCAGGGTTCCTTGGGGACCTGTTCCATCCCAAAGCTTGTCACCCTGAGTTTTTTTTACTTGTCTCCTAAGCTTCTGATGTTCCAGATAAATTTGGTCCCACAGCTGAGACCAAAGATTGACTAAGTCGCAGGGCGAAGGAGTCATAATGATCAACCTGCTCTTGGGGCTCTGGCATCATATTTATCGTATTTGTAAACTTTGTGAATAATTACATCTTGACTATTTGCTGTAAGTTTTCTTTTTTATCTTTTTTCTTTTTCTTTTCTTTTTTTCTTTTTTTTTTTTGAGACAGAGTCTCACTCTGCCGCCCAGGCTAGAGTGCAGTGGTGAGATCTTGGCTCAGTGCAACCTCTGCCTCCCAGGTTCAAGTGATTCTCCTGCCTCAGCCTTCCAACTAAGTGGGAGTACAGGCACCTGCCACCGCACCCAGCTAATCTTTTCTTTTTGTATTCTTAATAGAGATGGGGTTTCACCATCTTGGCCAGGCTGGTCTCTAACTCCTGACCTTGTGATCCACCCACCTCGGCCTCCCAAAGTGCTGGGATTACAGGCGTGAGCCACCTCACCCAGCCTATGTGCTGTAATTTTTCTACCCACCTACATACACCAAAGAAACATACTAATTTTTTCAAAGTAAATGCATTTGCTTTGGGGAGCTCTAAGTGATAACTGAAGACGTTTTAGATCTGGGATCTTAGTCAAGGTCCATATTCAGAAATTGTATGTAAAATTTTGGGGGTTATTTTGTACCATTTTTTGGGGGGAGGTCTGGAGATTTTATCATTTCCTCAGAGGAGTCTATGATGCAAAAAGATTAACAATCACTGCTTTAGAGAGACACCAGAATGCGTGAAGACACTATTGTGAAAAGATTCTATGCCTCTCTTACCTTGAATGCACGATATCATCATAATCAACAATGATCAAGCATCCGCTAATTAAACTTCAGAAAGCTTTTTAAAGGAAATAGACCTCATTCATCAAATAGCTTACCTTCTAAATGGGGAGACAAGACTAACATAAAACAAAATTACTGCACATAGAAAATATAAATGATAAGCTTATGAATATTTTATGAGTGACATTAGTAGTGCTAAAAGGATTGTAGAAGAGAATTGGAGGTTATAGTTCTGTCTGGAATGCCTTCCATGTGGAAGTGCATTATAAGTACTGTTTATACAAGGGAGAAAGAATGTAGCTCAAAAGAAAAGCAGAGGGAAAGAGTTTCATATTTGGAAATGGCATGTACTTGAAAGGGATAAAGAGGAAACCATAAATAGGGGCCATGAAGCAATTTGTTTGGCTAGATTGGACGGGCCAAGCTCATGGTCAGTGGCCTTGTAAATAAGGCAAGAACGCAAATGAATCCTAGTATGAGAGTCTGGTTCGTGTTTACTAATTGAGATCTGAGACAAACTCCAGCTTTAGACATCACCAAAATATCTTTAAAACCAGACTTTTAACGGTATGGTGGTTAGATACCAGGTTTGCATGTCTTCACAGTTAGGGTAAAAATCTGTGTGACGTTAGAGATGAGATTAGTTCTTTCTTTTTTTCACAGAATCCTTATTGCCTGATGACTATGTGGTTCCCCTTGACTGGAAGACACTAAAGATGATCTACTTGCAATGGAAGATGTCAGTGGAGGTATATATATGTGTGTGTGTGTGTGTGTGTGTATATATATATGTATATATATATATATATTTTTTTGAGATGGAGTTTCACTTGTTGCCCAAGCTGTAGTGCAATGGCACGATCTCTGCTCACCACAACCTCTGCCTGCTGGATTCAAGCGATTCTCCTGCCTCAGCCTCCCTAGTAGCTGGGATTACAGGCTTGTGCCATCATACCCAGCTAAGTTTTTGTATTTTTAGTAGACACGGGTTTTTTCCACGTTGGTCAGGCTGGTCTCGAACTCCTGACCTCAGGTGATTCTCTTGGCTTGGCCTCCCAAAGTACTGGGATTACAGGCATGAACCACCACACCTGGCCAGTGGAGGTATATTTTTATGGCTTTCAAATAGAAACTGCTGTTCTATTCTCTACTTCTATGAGATTAACTTTTTAGATTTCACGTGAGTGAAATGATGCAGTATATATTTTTCTGTGTCTGGCTTATTTCAATTAACATAATTTCTTCCAGGTTCATCCATGTTGTTGCAAATGACAGAATTTCCTTCTTTTTTGTGGCTGAATATTATTCCATTGTACACACTATGGTGTTCATTGCACAGCAGGGAGGGTGACTATAGTTAACTATAGTTAACAGTAATGCATTCTATATTTCAAAATAACTAGAGGAAAGGATTTTGAATGTTCTGACTACAAAGAAATAATAAATATTTGAAGTCATATATATGCTGATTACCGTGATTTGATCATTATACAATGTGCACATCTATCAAAACACATTGTGCTCATAAATATGTACAATTATTTTGTGTCAATAAAATTTTTTAAATTATGGAATAAAAAATAAAATTTATCAAACTTGAGAGAAGTGCTAGATACCTTAAATTAGAAAAAGAATATATATGGATGGGGATGAGTGGATAATATAGGCATGTTTCCTTTCAATTAGTCCCAAAGAGAAAGTTGCATGTGATTCCCTAACTTTGTGGAAGAATATACAGGTACAAGGACTCACTGGGGATGACTAAGGCACCCACTGTAGGAGAGTCCTTTACTCTTCATTGCGTCTTTTCTCCTATCCAGCCCTCAGTCTTATCCATTATGATAGAGTAACGGCTACCAATTAGATTTGTAGTTACTTGACTTGGAAGCACCTTCCTATTGTGATCTGTGGTCCACAGTGACAGACGTGACTATTCTGAGGGCTGTTCATTTTCCAGGTAGCTGGAGGAGGACTGGCTTGGAAGATTAGAAGGATGATAGAGAATCTGGAAAAGCCAGTACTTCACCTAAGCTAGTGGGGGTGCCTGGGGTTCTGTTCACATTAGGTGGTTATTATTTAAATGTGTCTAGAGGCAATGCTAATGGGTGCATTTTGAAATGAATAGTAAAATCAAATTTTAGTGAATCATTACAGAACTAATAGTTCAGGATAGTAGGTATTTTTTAACTGTTCTCATGAACACCATTATGGGAAAAGTAGACTCATTTTGTCTGTCCATTTAGTAAAACCCAATACATTTTTTCTCAACTTCTTGTTTCTCCTTATTCCCCATGGAGACCTTATTGCTACTTAAAACACACATACACACACACACAGAGCAATATTTTAAATGTTTAAATTGACATTTGTGGCCAGGCATGGTGGCTCATGCTAATAATCCCAGCATTTTGGGAGGCCAAGTTGGGTGGATCGCTTGAGGTCAGGAGTTCAAGACCAGCCTGGCCAGCATAGTGAAATCCTGTCTCTACTAAAAATAAAAAAAATTAGCTGTGTGTGGTGACACATGTCTGTAATCACAGCTACTTGGGAGGCTGAGGCAGGAAAATCATTTGAGTCCAGGAGGCGAAGTTTGCAGTGAGCCAACATTGTGCCACTGCACTCCATCCTGAGCGACAGAGCAAAACTCTGTCTCAAAATACATAAGTAAATAAATAGATATTTATGGTTATTATATTTCTTTCTTTCTTTTTTTTTTTTTTTTTTTTTTTGAGACAGTCTCACTCTCACCCAGGCTGGAGTGCAGTGGCATGATGTCAGCTGAATACAACCTCTGACTCCCAGGTTCAGGAGATTCTCCTGCCTCAGCCTCCCAAGAAGCTGAGACTACAGGCATGCGCCACCACACCCACCTAATTTTTGTATTTTTAGTAGAGACAGGGTTTTGCTGTGTTGGCCAGGCTGCTCTCAAACTCCTGACCTCAGGTGATCCACCCACCTCGGCCTCCCAAAGTGCTGAGATTGAGCCACTGTTATATTTTTTCTGTCATTTTAGGAGTGTCCCTACATGAGTAAAATGACAGTGCAAACTTAACTCCAATGCCAAATACTAATATTTTATGTATTTTATTAATATGTTATGTATTTTAATTATAATTTCTAGCAAAGACAGAAGAAGATGGTTGAAAAATGAAAATTCCTTGAACTGTAAGTATGACCTATTCTAGAGACCTCTGTTTGATCATAAAATAGTTAATGTTGACGTTATTTGGTTGTAATAGCTCATATGTATTATAGCATGACTGGAGAGTAAAATATAAAAAATGAAGTTTGTTACCATAGCAACCTTGTGTGCTTATTGTACATGTGATGTTTTTGTTTCCTTTAAGTATAGATCTTTTTTGAAATACAACAAAGCTTAGATTGTTGCTCCCAAATTTATTTTTCCACTTTACTGGTTAGAACATATTTTACATTTTCTATCAATGCACAGTTTATGAGACATTTCCCCCCTTGGGTTGATATGTGACGAGGGCTGGGAATTAGGGGTGTAGGTTCTATTTAAATATTAGGTTATCTAGGAGAAGAGGTAAAACATATAGACAAGTTCATGTTATATTTTAAACTTGTCATCAAGCTGACATTAAAATAAACACATAGCCATTTTTCTCAAATGCCTAAATTATGAAGTAAACACAGCTGCTACCATTTCAGTGCATATATGTCTGCATCTGATAAGAATTGAATGCACTATGCACTTACTATATGGTTTGTTCATTTTAACTTATTTCTAAGAGTATTCTACTTTCCATTTCTCAACTAGAAATACATGTATACCCTGTAAAAATGTTTTTTGTTTTAACCCTGCTTCCCCTGAAAGAAGAGGAAGAAGAACTGAAGATTTGGGAGAGGAGGTTAGAAATTTGCAGGGGTCAGTAGAAAAATGTGGGATAAATATGGTACAGGAGGAGATAAGAGCCTATGAGGAATTCCAGAGCAAGGAAGTGAAGACCTTCATTCAGTTATTCAGCAAATGTGGCCGGGTGTGGTGGCTCACACCTGTAATCCCAGCACTTTGGGAGGCTGAGGCAGGCAGATCACCTGAAGTCAGGAGTTCGAGACCAGCCTGGCCAATATGGCAAAACCCCATTTCTACTAAAAATACAAAAATTAGCCAGCTGTGGTGGCAGGTGCTTGTAATCCTAGCTACTTGGGAGGCTGAGGCAAGAGAAACGCTTGAACCAGGGAGGCAGAGGTTGTGGTGAGCTGAGATCGCCCCACTGCACTCCAGCCTAGGCGACAGAACGAGACTCTGCCTCAAAAAAAAAAAAAAAAAAAAAAACATTGTTCAGCAAATGTTTATGGAGCTGCCTCATGTCAGACGCTGAAGATATACCAGTAAAAACACCCCTGCCCTCATGGAATTTGTGTTGTGGGGATTAGAGTTGACGCCATAGCATGTTGGGCAAGGACTTGGCTGAGTGAGCCTCTAGCCTGCCTCTGACTGAAGTTAGATTATAGTGTGTGAAGTTCCCTAGACGGCCCCAACATGAGGAGACACCAGTACAAGCAGCATGCGACAAGCATGGAGATATTTTGCTGTGGCCAATTTCAGGAGTCTTTTCCATCGTTAAAATTGGTAGCTTTGTGTCAGGGACACTTTTGCGACCATAATTTTGATTTTCATGTTGATCTCCTACATGTATTCTAAACTGTAAGGACTTCTCACAGAGCATTCTGCCCTTAATTATTATTTTTTTTCTTTTTAGGGAATTTTATGAGTGCTGTAGCTATGTGCAGACATTTTTACAATTTTATTGAGAAAGGGCATCGTGTTTTGTGTTTGGCATTAAGTACTGACTGACCAGGCTTCTCAAGCGGTAAACAGAAATTTAGAAAGAGGGAAATAGCAGGAGAATCTGGTGGTCTCTGGGAGCCACAAGTCAGTGCCCATTTACAAATATTCTCTCTGCTGGTTGCCAGGGTGTTTAATGTCATGGTGCTCCTTTATGGCAGTGGGGCAGGGTGCTAGGAAGAGGATGGGTCCCCATCTTAAGGCTCCTCCTGACTAACTGTGTGTGACCCTAAACAGAGGACGCTTTTCAGAGTCCCAGTTTCTTCATTTGTAAAATATTTTTCTTTTAAATGAGGATTAAATGAAATAACTTTGCAAAGTTATTAAATGAAAAAACTGGCCAGGTGTGGTGGCTCATGCCTGTAATCCTAGCACTTTGGGAGGCCGAGGTGGGTGGATTGCCTGAGCTCAGGAGTTAGAGACCAGCCCGGGCAACACAGTAAAACCCTGTCTCTACTAAAATACAAAAAAAAAAAAAAAAAAAAGAAATTAGCTGGGAGTGGTGGCATGCACCTGTAGTCCCAGCTACTCGGGAGGCTGAGGCAGAATTGCTTGAACCCAGGAGGCGGAGGTTGCAGAGAGCCGAGATTGCACCACTGCCTTCCAGCCTGGGTGACAGAGCAAGACTCTATCTCTACAAAAAAAAAAAAAAAAAA